>NC_067149.1:17902881-18202881 GCF_903995435.1 Acomys russatus
GTACAGACCCTTCGGGTGGGGGCTGGGCTAGGCCCTCAACTCCCTGGAAGGCTGGCTCAGGAGCAGGGTATTGGGCGGGGGCAGCAGCGGCAGAGTGCCAAACTGGAGTCAGAGGGTGCAGAAGCTTGAGGGATGCCGTAGGCAGGCTGCTGGCCTGAGATGGGCTCTTCTCTTGTGTGGTTGCTGTTCACCTCAGGTGGACATAGACTTCTGTGCTCAAGAAAGCTGAGCCCGACTGGGCTTCCGGGACAGGGAGCCGAGGAAGGTAAACACAGTTGTTCTGCGGTATCAGTACAATGGTGGGACAAGGCTGGGTTGGGGCTGGCAGGGCTGTGGCAAGTTACTTAAGGCCTGGTGACCTAGTTAGGTTTGTTTTTGTTTTTTGTTTTTGTTTTCTTTTTTTGTTTTTGTTTTGTTTTTGTTTTTGTTTTGTCAACTTGACACAGCTATCTGGGAAGAGGACCCTCAACTGAGAAAATGCTTCTCTAAGACTGGCCTGTGGGCAAGTCTGTGGGGGTATTTTCTAACTGACTGACCTGTAAGGGCCTAGCTCACTATGAGCGGCACCGCCCTTGGGCAGGTGGTCCTGGGAGGTCTAAGAGTTACATCTGGATGTCAACCTGAGGAGGAAGGCAGTAGGCAGTGTCTTTCCACGGCCTGCACTTCAGCTCCTGCCCTGGATGTTGGCTCTGGCGTCCATTCATGATGGACCGTTAGTTATAAGCTGAGAAAAAAGAAAAGTTTGCTTTCTGTTACTGTCATAAAACACTATGACCAAAGGCAACTTGGGAACTCCCCCAAGGTTGAATTAGGTTTAGGAGTTATGGTTAGGGATAGGATTAGGGAGAAGGTTAGGGTTACGGTTAGGGATAAAGGAGACTGAAGTTAAACACTACAAAACCCCCTCAAGCCTCTAGCAACCTGCACCCTGGGGACTTTACCTACCCAGGGATTCCAAAGATAACACTTAGCCTACAGTGGTTCTACCTATCTCCAGCTAGTAAAGGAAACAGATGGGTCCAAGGAAGTCCTGGGTTCCCCAACGATGGGGGTGTGCACGCTGAGGCCCCAGCCCGGGTTCCAGGGCAGCAGCTCTGGGTAAGGACATTATTCATGTGTTTGCCAGAGCTTGGCCTCATTCAGACATTGCCAGTCTTCACACAGAGCGGAGTCCATCTGGCTGGCTGGAGGGCTGCCCTGGCTGCAGGATGCCATGACAGGGAGCACCTAGAGGAGAGGCCTCGGGGGCGCTAAGATGTTCAGAGGTTGGTGAAGGGATACAGGGAAGTCAACCTGCTCATCTCTGTGGAAGCAGCCGTCTGGGTGCCCAGCATCCAGCACTATGGCTGGTACCCTGCTCTTATCTTAGATGAGCCATCCTGCCTGGGCAGGTCCCTTTCGATCCGCCTTCTGTCAGGGTTAGTATGTGGCAGGGCTGCTCCTATCTCCCCCAGGGAGGGCTCGACTATACCAGAATCTCCTGTGGGGAGGAGAGTGAAGGAGCAGGTGGCTTGCTGGGCCTGAAGCTCCTGGGAGCTCCTATGGAAACTGACATGGCATGGAGGAGGAAATGACAGAGTGGAAATTAGGTCAGCCTCGGAAGCAGAGAAGAGCTCTCGTGATGGCAGAGAGGGGCCCAAGAGGGCCGGCGCTGCCACAAGGAGAACAGGGTGACGGAAAAACTTTCTCCAATTATGTGAAGAAGAGCCAGCGCGTGTCAGCCAGGCTGCCTTACGCTAGCAAAAGACTGGGAGAAGCAGGCGCTTAATGGGTTTTTCACTGCCATCAGTTAACCCGAGCAAGTGGCCCTGGTGACAGCACGGGACAGAGGAGGGTGCTGGGCTCAAGAGCCCTGGGGCTGGCTGCTTTCCAGCCTGCACTTGGACACAGGATTTCCGTGACAAAGACAGGAGGACAAGCCAGACCAAGGGTGTGCTTGCTCCTCAGACCGCCTGCTCTGGCTTCAGGACGGGACACAGGGCTCACTAGTAAAAGCTATAGGGACTCCCATTTAAGGGGATATTGTGAAGAGGCAAAGCAGTGTGGCTGAAAACAAGTTTGTACTCGTGCCTGGGGCAGCTTTGTGTAGACACACAAACATGACTGTTCTAATGTGTACCAAGTCTCTTACACACTAACTAACACATTTATAGATACCCAGACGCATTGGAACATGCAGGTGCACAGGGGGGACACACATACTCACTCACGGACACAGGCATGCTAAGCAGATAACAGACATCCAACACACCTCCTCACAAAGCACACAGGCACACATAGAGACCCCGAGACAGGCACAGGCAGAGAAGGCTACATATGCACAGATACCCAAGGGCACAGCACACACATGCACACAACCACATCCCAGATACTCCCAGAAGCTCATGTTTATACACATGAACAGTGACCAGAACTTCCTACACATATGTCCATGTATTTGGACACACATGTAGACACCCATGTGCCCCGACTCATAAACACAACCCAGGTGAAGCGCAGTTTTCCTCGCGGTCGAGCGCCAGCTCCGTAGCATGTGCACTTAGTCCTCTTGCTAAAAGAAAACGTCCTGGGGCCTAGCTCAGATGACCACTCTTCCACCCCCAAACCTCCAAGGTGCCCTTTTGGGGTCCAATCTCACACCCAAGGGGAAAGCTACTTTCCTTCTCCTGGCACTGCTGAGCGTCCACTGACGTCTGCCCCTTGTTCACTTGATCTGCCAATGAAGCCTGGAGCACAGGGAGAAGCAGGACGGTAGCCCCCTTGAGCTACAGGGGTAAGCAGCTCATTGGCCCTGAGCTACAGGGGTAAGCAGCTCATTGGCCCTGAGCTACAGAGGTAAGCAGCTCATTGGCCCTGAGCTACATGGGTAAGTGGCTCATTGGCCACTTGAGCTACACGAGTAAGCAGCTCATTGGCCCTGAGCTTCACGGGTAAGCAGCTCATTGGCCCTGAGCTACTACGACCAGAAAGCAGCAGGAGCCAGATGAAGGAACTAAATTCTAGGAGAGGAGACCCAAGGCAAGGAAAGGGGGGTACCTGGGGTGTGCATGGCCACAGAGAAGCAAGAGAGCTGCCACACATGCTGCAAGGGAGAGGGGGTGTCCAATTGTAAGACCAGGAAGACAAAGAGGACATCAGCCAAGGCTAGACAGGCCCTGCTGAGGAGTCTGCCATTGAATGAGACATTCAGAACTGGGCAGGCGCTGGGAGATGTGCCTGGGGTCTGGGCATGGTTCAGGGGAGTGTCACCGGATTCCCCTAGAAGGTTATCATGAGAAGATGAGGGAGAAAGGAGCATGGCTGACCATGACCGAAGTCTGAGGCAGGAGAAGACCACAGGAAGTGTTGGAGGGAAGGCAAGTCCAGAGTTCTGTTTGCATGTTGTGTGGGGTAAACAAATGTCCTCAGGGATATCCACATCCTGTTCCCCCAGAAGTGTTACATGGCAAAAAGGGGGTCTTATGGGTATGGTTATGGCAAGGACCCTTAGGTAGAGAGATGGTTCTGGGTGATCCAAGCGGACTCTCATGTCATCCCCAAGGCACTGCAGGCAGGAGGCTGGAGGGACAGAGTCACAGAGCCCCAAGGACATTGGTGATAGGTGATTCTAGTGGCTGTGGCGGCTGTAATCCATCTCCTCTGGCAGGCACGCCAGGCTCTCTTAGCCAACTCAGTCTGGCCTGTGACCCCTGACAGATGTCACAAGGAGCTGAAGAGTAAGAAAAGCCTACCAGCTGGGGTACGTGCAGCTTCTGGGGATGGGGTCCCCATCCTTTCCAGAGAGACAGCACTCTGTCAACACCTCGACTCTGGGACCTCCAACCCGGAGGATTGAGGAAGGATAAGCTGGCTTTCCTGGGGACGTTGGTTACAGCAGCAAGAGGGTTCCCGTGGACTAGGCAGGCGCTGGAGGGAATGGGACGCGCTTGGAAGTGGGAATTGTTGGTTTCTGGGAAGTGACTGAGGTCCTGACACAGAGGTAACCCTGTAACAGGTGCAAAGGGAGGATCTGCTCGGGGAGAGGAGGAAATCAGAGGAGGAGGGGAGGGAGGAGGAAGCCTCCTGGGAGCCGAAAAAGTGCATGCTTCAAAAGGCAAGGCGCGCGCGCGTGTGTGTGTGTGTGTGTGTGTGTGTGTGTGTGTGTGTGTGTGTGTGTGTGTGCGTGCGTGTTGTATATGGTGTGTGTGTGTGTGGTGGGTATGGTGTGAGGTGTGTGGTGGGTGTGGTGTGTATGGGGTGCGTGTAGTGTGTGTGTGTGGTGTAGTGTGTGTGATGTGGTGTGTATGGTGTGTGGTGTGGTGTGTGTGTAGTGTAGTGTGAGGGGTATGTGTGTGGTGTGGTGTGGTGTGTGTATATGGTGTGTGTGTGTGGTGTGTGTGGGGCTGTGTGGTGTGTGGGTGTGATGTGTGGGGTGTGTGGGGTATGTGGGGGTGTGTGGTGTGGGGGGCTGTGTAGGGGGGTGTGATGTGTGTGGGGGTAGGGGTGTGTGGTGTGTGTGGTGTGGTGTGTGTGTGTGGTGTGTGTGTGTGTGGTGTGTGGTGTGGTGTGTGTGGTGTGTATGGTGTGTGTGTGTGGTGTGTATGGTGTGTGTGGTGTGGTGTGGGGGGGTGTGTGTGTGTGGTGTGTGTGTGTGGTGTGTGTGTGGAGCTGTGTGGTGTGTGATGTGTGGGGGTGTGTGGTGTGGGGGGACTGTGTGGGGGTTAGTGTGTGTGGGGTGTGTGGGGGTAGGGGTGTGTGGTGTGTGTGGTGTGGTGTGTGTGGTGTATGTGTGTGTGTGGAGTGTGTGTGTGTGTGTGTGTGTGTGTATGTGTGTGTGTGTGTGGAGTGTGTGTGGTGTATGTGTGTGTGTGGAGTGTGTGTGTGTGTGTGTGTGTGTGTGTGTGTGTGTGTGTAGTATGTGTGTGTGTATGCAGTTCCTGCCTAGGAAAACAGTTCCATACCAAAAGGACTGTGCTGCCCATCCACACCGTGTGTCTCCGCAGTATCCAAGCTGTAGAACAGACTCCATACGCTCCCACACCACACTGCAGTGTCGCCCAGGGCTGTGACTGCAGATAAACTCTCAGGTGGGATTCAGGGGTCCTACAGCTGATTTGTAGCAAAAGCTAGGGGCACAAACGCATTTCTAAAGACCCGGGATGGGGGTGACCAGCTATTTCAGCTGCCACAGGCAGATGAAGCAGGAGGAGGCCTGAGGGCAACCAGCTCTCTGACCCTTTCTGTGGGACGCAAACCAAACAGGGGTAAGCAAGAAAACCATCTGTATCCAACAAAGGCATGGCTCGTGACAGTCTGAAGCAATTGGAACCACCTATCACCTTGACTTCCAGTTGGTCAAAGGACCTGTCATATGGCCGTCTAAGTTAGCTGGGGGGTGTCAGGAACACAAGACAGGATGACCCAGGGAGGCTGTGGTACTCCCACCTCTATGCTGTATGGCTGGATGTTGTCACATGGATGTGGGTACCGGAAGCTCTGGCAGGCATCGTTCCACCACTGTGTGATGCAGGAGATGGCAGAAACCCAACACTGCCACTCATCTGCTTTCTGGAGCTACCGTTGACCGGCTTCTCTCCATCTTCCTCCACACTTTTCTGTGCCCAGAAGGATGACATTTGACTCCAGTGACCATAGATCAGCTTGACTTCCCCGTGATACTGAGGGCCAGCCTCAGGCCTGGCATGGAGCGGAGCAGGATGAAAACCACTGGGACTTTGCTTCCCCTCTGTCAAGTAACTGGTGGAGCTGGAACATTTCCTCCGAGAGAGGCTCGTAGGATTTGGTGCAGGATGCTCCAAGTTACAAGATTCATAAGAGCTGTGGCTGAGGAGACCCTCAGAGGAGCTGCCTGCAGCCTGGGCCAGGGGCTCGCGAGTAGTCAGCCATGCTCCCGAAAGTAGTCCTGCATCCACACCCCTGCAAGCAAGCCCTCATTCACACTCTGAGAGTGACCCGAATGAACTTGCTGACTCACCAAGGTAGACTTGGCTGGAATCCTTTCTTTGCTTGGTTGCTGGTGTCCTGTCTGGGGTGAAGACTCATTTATTGGTTGATATCTCCACGGGAAAAGTCAAGCAACACCCTCCCACCCATACTCCCTCCTCCAGATGCCGTATAGCTACTGCCTGTCCCTTGGAGCAAGCCTGTCCCTTCTCTGGGGTCAGCACTGTGTCTTCCCCGATCTTTTGGCCCTAGGATACGGCAGCAGCTGCTGATGTCTGGGCATTTCAGTGACCTTCGAATTTCCCTCTGATCCTGCGCACATCATTATAAAAGCAACTTCATATGTCCTTTTACCGTTAGGACCATCAACTATCTGGTTGCACTGGAGTACAGCTTGCCAATAAGAAGTATTCCCAGGGGACAGGTATCCTCCTCAGCACACAAGCATCTGTCAGGCGCTGGCATCATAACTATCAGAGGTCAGCACACCCCAGGGCACAGGAGAGAGCCAGCGCATCCCAAGCAGAGTGGAGTTGTCTGTCCGAATCAGGATATACTTTAACGGGAGTCTTAAATAGGAGCCTCCAAAACACTGCGTTCTGTTCTTGGATCTGGAAACTAGAAGCTCTGAAGTATGAATCTGAAGAAATGCAAGAGAACACATAAGCCTTCCAAAACCCTGAGGTCCAGCAGGAGCCAGGATGATGCAGGGCTGGAGAGAGAGGCGGCTCAGTGGCTAGAGGACCTGGGTTCTATTCTCAGCACCCTCATGACAGCTCACAAGCATCTCTAACTCCAGTTCCAGGAGGCAGATGGCCTTTTCTGGCCTCTGCAGGCACTATACATGCATGCACAGGTGTGCAAGCAGGGAACACACCCATACACATAAAATGACAAAATAGCTTTTAAAAAAACACTTTAAATGCAAAAAGATGGCTATAGACTCTGTAGTAGGGAAAGCAGAAACCCGGAGCAGGGAGACAGATGAAGAGCAGAGCTATTAATTACAGCAAGTGCCTGACGCACTGTTTTACAATAACCGCCTAACTAAAGAGCCAATCTCTCCATAAAAAGTCAGAGGATAGCA
This sequence comes from Acomys russatus, assembly GCF_903995435.1. Taxonomy (NCBI): domain Eukaryota; kingdom Metazoa; phylum Chordata; class Mammalia; order Rodentia; family Muridae; genus Acomys; species Acomys russatus. The sequence goes on from NC_067149.1 coordinate 17,909,912, forward strand.
GACTTAAGGGCCGTTCACATGCGATCCTTCTAATGCAAAGCTATACAAGATAGAAATGCACCAGCCTAAAATAAAAAAAATAAAAAAATAAGTCAGAAGGAGCTGATGGGTCAAGTACTCACTTAAGAGTCGGTACCATGCCAGAAGGCCTCCCGCAGGGCAGGAGACCCAGATGGTCACGAGATCTTACACACCAAATCACATCAAGTCCTGAAAGTAAAAGGAAACTGTTTTTAGGTTTACTTTTGTTTATGTGCGTGTGGCTGTGTGTGTGTGTATGTGTATGCACGCATGCACACGTGAGTGCAGTGCCCATAGAGGACAATAGAGGGTGGCGGCCCCCTGGAGCTGGAGTTATAAGTGCTTGTGAGCTGGAAACTAAACTCAGGCTCTGTGCCAGGGGAATAATGACTCTTGACTGCTGAGCCACCTCTAGTCCTGAAGCCGGTTGGAGAAAACACTAATTGGAACTACAATTTACTTTTCAAGCAAGATCTTGATAGTACAGGTAGACAGAATAAATCAACAAAGAACGTAAAGATATTATTAATGGCATTGCGTGCACACACAAGCACGTGGTCACATGTGCTGAGAGACAGGCAAGTGTAGGTGTGAAACTTGGAATCTGACATGTCAGCCTTCCTTAATGACAACTCAAGGATAAACTAGTCAGTAGTCAAAACAAACTATCAAAATATAAAAATAAAATAAAAAACCACTGGCGGGTAAGTCTTTAATGCCAGCACTCAGGAGGCAGAGGCAGGTGGGTCTCTAGAGTTCAAGGCCAGCCTGGTCTACAGAGTGAGTTCTAAGACAGCCAGGGCTACACAGAGAGACACTGTCTCAAAAAAATCAAAAGAAAAAAAAAAAAGGAAAAAGAAAAAGAAATAATACCCCCCCACACACACACACACAAAATCAAAGGTGATTGCACCCTGTTCTCTGACCCCAGTGTAATTCTGATCTGGAAAGGCCTTTCTTTGTTTTAACTACAAAAGTTTGCAGAAAACCCCTTCAGAAGGCTGGAATAAATGCAGACATATGTCTTATCCTCACTCAGAAAGCATAAGCCTCAACGCGGCTCATTCGACTTCAACCCGAATGAGAGGATGAACGCCAAAACCACAGGAGGTTTCATCTCAAGAATATAACAAAACTGACTAGGGAGATGTGTCAGGAGTGGACAGGGAGAATCGAGGAGACACCTGCAGACAGACTCACACACCCTCCTGTGTCTTCAGTGTATGCCTGATGAAAAATTCAAACAGCCACAGAACAGAGCACAAGAAGACAAGCGTGTGCTCCCGTGACATGCCTGGGTAACAGGACAGTGAGCCGAAGTGGCTCTGTGTAGCTGTGTCAACCGACTAACCAAAATGCATTGAGTTCTAAGGGAAAATAATTTAAGAGACTGGGGAGGCTATTAGTGGAGCAACACTTGCCAATCATGTGTGAGGCCCTGGGTTAGACCCTCAGCACTGTAGAGAGACAGACAGACAGACAGACAGACAGACAGACAGACAGATAGATAGATGATAGATGATAGAGAGATGATAGATAGGTGAGAGATAGATGAGAGATAAAAGATAAATAGTTGATATAGATAGATGGTAGATCATAGATCACATAATGCCAAAAGCAAATACAGGTGACTGTATTGTTACCTTAAACTTCTTTAAACTGAAATAAAGAAAGTTAAAAATAGAAGCAAAGTGGAAGAGAGGTAATGGATGTAGAGAAATAATTTCAACCCTCTTGTATGTACCCAGGTAAAGGGTTAACATTTGTAACATATTAAAGAAACAAGAAAATATTAACATACAAATAGAAAAATGAACAGGGACTATGAACCCCCCAACTTCCAATGAAAGAAATGAAAATATCAAAAAGCATTTGGGAAAAAACACTCAGCCTCATTAGTATTCAAGTACATGCAAATTAAAACAACAAGCCCCCATTTTCACCTATGAAATTGGCTCTTCATTATTACTGTTTTTGCACCTGGGTTAGGGAGCGGGTAAATCTAGGCGTTCCTGCTTCCGGGCAAGCTGAGGTGGCATAGCTTGTTAGAGGGCATGCTCATCTTTCATATCATTTTGCTCACCTTTTGACCCCCCTCTTGTGGAATTTTGTCCAGAAAAACAAAGAATTAGCTTGAAGGTTGTTTATTGGTGCTTTTTTCCCCTTTTTCTTGTAATGTCAGTATATATAGAAAATCCATTTTCATATGATAGAATTCTGTGTCCACCCAGGACAGCACTACGCAAGTGTGCATACAAATGCTATATTGTTGTGTAAAAAGAACAAGTGATGAAATAATCTGTGCAAAAAAAAAATCAGTTTCTATAAGAAAAATTGGACAGGATAGACCCTGAGATGCGGCACCTTCTTCCTGTATTGTGATTATTTCCACTTTGAAGTCTCTATAATAAACGTGCATTAGTCACGTGATACGAATATATGTTTTAAAGAACGGAGACTGCATCAATTACAACCCCATCAGACAGTCACAATCAACAGCCGGGGAATGTGTACTGTAAAACTGTACTCATGGTATGAAAAACTGGTCGTCCTATGTCCTTAAGTGATCACAGGACATTGCAAAACAGTGTGTGCACCATAATCTCCTTTCTGTTGAAAACTAGAAATTACATCTATTTATATGCACTGGACACAGCAGATTATAAAATAGAACATTGGGACTGGTTGTCTCTGGCTGCCACTATAGGATGATGCCAGTACACTCCTCTTTGTTTTGTGTATTCATGCATCATTTGTGTTTCCTACAACTAAAATATGTATTATTTTGAAATTAAAAATTGTCCTATTTTTAAGAGGCTATTCATGTCTTTATGCCTCACAGCTCCTCCATGCCACCTCTGTTTCAAGGAAATGGCCCATCTCTGTGTTTTCTCTCTCACCCAGTGTTTCTTGCTCCCAAGGAGACTGTCACAGGGCTCTAGAATGTCTGGCACACTGCTGGCTGTCACTTTAGGGATGCACATGGCTTCTGGAAAGAGGCCTGGGACAGCCCCACAGCAAGAACTGTCTGCCTCAATGATGAGGGTTCCAAGGCCAAGAGCCCTGTCTGAAACCATCATGCTCTCCATCACTACTTAGAAGGCAGAACATGTCGTGTCCCCGCCCACCCCCACCGTGGACCCCCGTCTTGCAGAGGGTCACATTCAGAAAAGCTGGGATGCTGAAGGTACCTAAAAAGTCATCCAGGAGCCTGGGGCATATGGAAGATGTCTCATTCTGTAGGAATTGCTACAATGCCCTGTGCATAAATATTAGATCATTTCCTATAGATATAAGAAAATGCCCAAAGAGGGCCTAATTTATAAAGAAGAGAGGTTTATTTGGCTCAGAGTTCTGGAGGCTGGGAAGTCCAGGAGCATGGTGAGCATCTAGTAGGATTTGGCAAAGACCTCAGTTACATCAAACATGACACAGGGTGACACATGGGGCGGTCAAAGCATCATTCAAGCTCAGGTCTCTCCTATTCTGCTGTTGTCACGTTGGGGACCCCCCTTCCACACCTCCTGAGATGAGAGAGAACACAAGGCTGCCCAGGGCCCATGTTGGCTGGAGGAATAGATATGGCATTGAGTCTGTGATGAACAGTACTGCAGTATCTGTGCTGGGGCAGGAGCCCACCATGCCACCAAAGAAGAAACCAGATCCCTCCTGCTGTGTACCTGGGGCCAGACCCAGAGCCCAGCCTCTTCAGCTCCTGGCTCTCTGCTGTCCTTCCAAGTGATTTCAGTGGCTCATGTTGACATGACCGCTTGCAATGAGCCCAGGAATCATGGCTCCCATTCTTCTAGCCTCAAAGAGTGGAGCTTGGATAAGGCCCTCAGAACCCAATCACTTCCTTGCTCTCTCAAACAAACACAGCACCGGCATGTCCTCTTTGTGGGTTTCTCCTGTATACATGAGAGCATTCTCACCTCTCCCCAAAAGGCAACACTGATGCCTCTTTCAGCCCAGTCACCATGAAGCCTGGATACTCCCTGGCATTAGGTTAACTGTTAAATACCATACCGTACCGTACACTAAGAACAGGGCACAGAGAAGAAATCTGCAAGCATTAGTGCATAAACATGTCCGACGCAGGGGAAGATAGCATGGTTACACTTTCTGATTGTGCAACCAGAGGTTTTTTTTTTTTTTTTCTTCCTTCTTTCATCTGTTTTGAGTTCCCTGTGATTCCAACCATCCCCCTCAGGTGTGGTTCTTTGTTGACAGCAAAACCAACTGTCCTCCTTAGGGAACTGGGCTCTCGGCTACTCTGGCTTTCTCAGGGCGCTTGTCTTCCATCATCCTTCATCATCAGACAAAGATCGGGAGAGATCCTCAGGGAGATGCCCGACTTGACCTTCATGGTCCCTCTCACCCACCTCCCTTCGACAGACATATCTGCTGCCCACAACCAATCCAAAAATCTCTCTCCTTGTTGACTCTGACCCTGTAACGCCCCAGCGCGTCACGCGTGGAATGACGCACTGCTAGAGCCCCTGTTGGAAGCACTGTACCCAGGAAGTACAGTGTCTAATTCAGCAATGCCTGGAGCCCCAGGGACGGAGCCCCAAGCCACAGAAATGTTGTCTCCCTTGTTCTCACTTCATTCCAGACTCATAGTCTGACTACAGGCAGAACAGCGTGGGTCACAGGTCTAAAGCGCATGCTAGAGCCCAGTGGGCACTCTCCTTGCTTGCTTCACTTCTGAGTCTCCAGGAGTTTACATCAGGACTTGGCAAACCGTAGGCCATGGGCCAAGTCTAGCTTGTCCTTCTTGACACCCCATCTCTTCTGAGAAGTCCACCTACCCTCCCCAAGCCCGAGCCCCACTCTCCATGAACAGGTATAGATAGGCACATTTCTGTTTGGATCTGTAGCCAACCAACCAGACTTCATCTTCACAAACTGCTGGTCTGGAAGCTCCACTGTACCAAACAGAAGCATCTGGAAACGGGGGTGTCACAGGATCTCCTCCTGGGTCAAAGCTGTCCTCAGGACATTTGTGCTCAGGAATAGGCTCTTGATGGCAGTACAGGCAGAGAGTCGGTGTTCTCCTTGGGAACTCACTCCTGTGAGCTCCTCCCGGGAAAGGAGAGCCTTATCACTCCAGACAGGAAGAAGCAGCTGTTTTTCAGACTCATCCAAGTTCAATAACATGGCCCGGCACCCGTCTCCTCTCTGATCAGTGCTCCGGAGCTTATAAAGCATGCCTGTCAGGGCTGCAAATCCAATCAATGGTGTCATTGTGCACACATGTGATCAAATCACGAGTCTTGTTTTCAGCTGGATCAGCCCCATAGCTACAAAGGAAACGAGATTGCTTCAGGATGCTGCGAGGCCCTCTAATTCCTCCGTCCCATCTTAGATTTCTCAGCCTCCATTTTGTTGCTTTCTCCCTGCATGCTTCTCAGGCAGTCAGAAAGTAGCCAGGCATTTGCTGGATTCCCATGATCACCCACCCTGCCCAGGCAGTCAGTCACTCAGTAGACAACAGGGTGGCTTCTGCCCCACATCCTCAGTGGGTGTCTGGCAAAAACCAGTGCCATCATTTGCCAGTAACCAGGTGATTTCCCCTCCCTATTCCTTGTTCGGTTGTAATTTCCTCTGAGATAAACTTCCATCCCATCCTTCAGGGAAACTCATAAAGCTCAGAGAGTAAACAACTCAAAGGCTTCAGGAAGTCCCTGAAACTGACCAGAATCACTAGGCCCCCTCCCCTCCCAAGGCATGCATACACACACACACACACACACACACACACACACACACACACACACACTAACGACTTCCAAGAGACACTCTAAGACACACTGAGCCACCAAACAGAGGGTCAGAGCTTCTAAGCTACCTGAAGAGTCTCCAACTTGTTGAATTGTCTATATGCTGTGCCATGTGCCAGGTATCCAGCATTTGCGAGCTGTCACCTATGCTGGGGTTTTGTTGATATAGCTATCTTTTAGTCTCTTCTGCTCCTGTAAGTAACACTTTACCCATACTCCTGTAGGTAACCTCAATAGACTCATTGGTTTATAAAGTTGGACTCTGGCGGCACCTATACTTTTGGCCTGTCATCAGTGTCCTATCTGAAGTAAATTCACACATTCCCAGGAATGGTGTCACCATAGCTTGTGGATTGTATGCCATCTTGGCCCTGACTACCAACTGTAATACCAGCTTCATTGTAGACACCATACAGATGCAGAATGGTTGTTTATGGGAGAAAGGAACTTCTTGGGTCATACAGCCTGGGGCATAAGGGAGCTGGCTCCGAAGCACCAAGGAGCACATGACTCTGTGACATGGATCCAGACAAGGTTTCTCCAACATAAACTGAAGACTGGTTTCTGGCAGCCCCGGGGGTCCCTCTTGACAGACAGCAGACTCATCTCCAAAGGTAAGTGCCAGAGAGACACTGCTGATTGACACATCTTGAGACCTGTGACCTTCTGGAAATCTTTGATGACAAGGTACGTTGGCCCATCACCTCTGAGTCCTATGCCAGCTCCTCCTCAGAACCTGATAGGCATAGTGAGTTGTACCCAAGATGGGGCTTCTGCTTTGCTGAAGGAGACATATACACCACACAGGATGCACATATATGGTACATGCATACAGCGCACACACACACACACACACACACACACACACACACACACACACACACTTGCTTCAGTGGAAGGGAAGGTAGTAAATTTGCACATCCACATCGCTCACCATGCACATACAGTGTGAACGCATATGCTGTCACGCAGCATACACACGCTGAGAAGGGCTCCTGTTTTATTAAGATGTACCAAGCATTTCCATACCACACACCTGCAGTGCTTTTTTTTTTTTTAAACAACTCTACTTTATTTGGGATGTTTAGACTTCAACCTCCCTTCCAACCTCCAAACCCTACGTAGGAAAGAGAAGGTTAGTGTGGAAAGAGGACCCTTTACTTCTCCCAACTGTTTAGAGTCGAAGGCTCATTGGGGCTATACCAATCTCCATCAACAGCAGACACAGTTAGCAGTCTCCTCCACTGCACCCCAAAACATTTCTCTCTCTCTCTCTCTGTCTGCTCCAAACCACCACACCATCCATCCATCTCTGGTCTCTTCAAACTGCTACACACGCCAGCACGGCATGCCACACCACTCTCTCTGGGCTCTCATTTACATCCTCAGAGCCCTAGGCCACGGCCCTCTCCATGTGCACAAGGAAGGCCTCACCAGCTGGCAAAAGCCACCCGCGTGAGACAATTAACAGCATAGACAAAATAAAGCGCAAACTGAAATCCCACACTTGGGATAAAAACCAAAACATATTTACATAACACAACTGAGTTTACAAAGAAACCAAAACTTCCATTACACCCATACATGCACTCATACATAGGGCACAGGCCACAAACAATAGATATGAGTGCAACATGCATGCATGAAGTACATGGACAGCAAACCCACATGGTAGGATAACCATTTCACTACAAGAGAAAAGGGAGATCAAGAGTGTTGGCTCAGCAGTGGAGATAGCATGTACTGTTCTTTCAGAGATCCTGAGATCGGTTCCCACCACCTATAGCAAGTGGCTCGCAATTGCCTGTAACCCCAGTTCCAGGGGATCTGATTCCACTAACTTCTGGGGGCACCTGCACACACATGGTGCAAACAACTCACACAGGCACACACAGAAATGAATAAAGAAATAAAAACACCTTTTCTGGACATGTGTTAGAAGTGTATGTCATTAATTTCAGTCCTCAAAGGCAGAGGCTGGTGAGTATCTGCATTTGAGGCTAGCCTGGTCTACACAATGAGTTCCTGACAGCCCTGTCTCAGAAAGAGGGTGAGGGGGAAAGAAAAGAAAGAAGACAGATATTGAGGCATGACACAGGCACACACCACACACACACGCACCGAGCACAGGCACAACACACGGAGAAACATATCTTTGACTAAACAGAAAGAACTGGAAACTATTTGACTGTCTGCCAAGGGCTTGTTAGGAAATCACGTTGTATTACTAAAAAGAATGAGATTGCTATACAGAGACCAAGAAATATCTCAAAGCACACCGTCACCTCAGAGAAACCCGAGATGGCATAATGGTACACTGTGGGCCCATTTATTTTTTAAACAATAATTATATATGGATATGTATGTGCATTTTTAAAAGGTTAGGACAAAAACACAGATCTTTGATAAAAAAGAAAGTCTTCGTGCAGGGCGGAGGGACAGTGTGGGGGAGGCAGCCTCCGGCAGACTGCAGACTCCTGTTCGCTTTTCCTTCCTCAGTTCGGAGCGGTGCACAAGGAGCCAAGTTCTGTTTCCCAGCTTGATATGAGTCTTGAGGCAGAAAGGCCAGACTGTCACCCGCTTCTCACATGGCTGCCCACTTTCCCTCTCCCCTCTCGTGTCCCTCTACCGTACCAGGGACTTACTGCCTTCTCCTTTTGGCCTTGGGAACATGTTGCCACTATGCGGCCCCCTCCTTGTTCTGCCTGCAGAAACCAGTCAGGCCAACACCTTCCCGGTCTATGAAAGCATCATCGTAGGTCGGGATTGTGGCATGTTTGTCTCCACCTTGTTTCTCTGGGCACTGAGAGGAAAGACCCTACAGCTCCTACCTGCAGACAGTTCAGCCTGAGTGCAGAGCTACCCACCAACACGGGGGAGGGAGCCTTGTGTGCGCGGCAAGCTCTAAGGAGGGTTGGGTGGAACAGCAGAGAGCACATGGGGAACCAGGACCTCAGGTTGCAATGGTGTCAACCTTCAGCACAATGTCAGAGTTATGGCGTGTAGTAGTGTCCCCCACATTGGACAGATGTGAGAGCCAGGTTTGAGGGGATGGGGTAGGGGAGAGAACAGCCCAGGACCCAGGGCTAAACCTGACAAAGGCCTGAAGAGATTGTTTCAAAGCAACTCCAGACACCGCTGTTTCTGTGCTGCGTCCCCTCCAGCTCTGGCTCTCTCTGATCTGCAGTCACGCGGCCTCCAAAGTCTCCTTTCCCAAAACCCCTCCTTCTGACCTTCTCGGCTGAGGTGCCAGCTCCCACCGGCTTCCCAGGCTAGCCCACTCCTGGAGATCTTCACTGCACCCTGCTGCTTGCTGCTCACACAGCTGCTCGTGCTGGTGTTGGTGTTTGTCTCCCTGCCTCAGCTGCCGGCTTTCAGATGTCAAGACCTGTACCCGCCATTTTCATGTCTGTATTTCCTGGCCCCTGAGCAGGAGCATCATGTGAGAGATGCTCAGCCACTGTGGCCACAGAAGCTCACCTCACCAGGCATCACGAAGCAAGCACCAGCCTGAAGCCCGGCACCTGCTTTGCTCTTCTCACTGTGTATGACTCAGCTTCCTAACCACAGAGGAAGGTATGAGAATGATATGACTGAGGTGATACAGCACCCCACCCCCAAATAATAGGGGTACATCCCAGAATACCACCCCAGACTTTGAGTGGATGTCTGGGCCCATGGGCAGTATTTACCTTAGGATCACTACCTTCTCACCTTAGCTACACAGTTGACACCATGCCTATAACTTTTGTAGTTTGCGTTGTCACAGCAGAGATGACTCATATTTCTTTTTCCTTTTTTAGAATTCCAAGGCTGGAAGCTTCGTTCGTCCTCAGGTCTTAGCAGTCTTGGTGTGAGACATTTTGCTTCATTAAAAATCTCACCTTATCAGTTAAAGAAAATACGTTAAATGACTCTTGGGCACATCTGAATGGCCAGTGCCACTCCTCTTGCTCTTTGAGGACACTGGTAACTATAGTAAAAGCCACTTACTTGATGGCAAGTGCTGTCATACTGTGACGGACAGCCTGATCTCCAAGGTGATACTGAGAGGCTAGTGAGAGGGTGGTGCACACTCTGGACAGGAGCGAGTCACATCCTAACCAAGGTGCGTTGATACAGTCCAAGATCTCATCTCCACCCAGATGGCATGTAATTTAAAACTTATAAACAATCTATTTCTGTAGTCTTTCATTTAATGTTTTCAGTCCCCAGTTGAGCATAGGTAACTGAAACTATGAAAAGTGAAGCCACCGATAAAGGGAGAGTTACCGTACTTTGTAAACTGCTTAGGGTGGTGTCAGAACTCAGGACAAGTCACATCAGTGACAATTCAACTCCAAGTCAAAGGCACAAGACAGGACTAGACTAGGGATGGGACCGCCTGAAGGTCTGGCCCTTCTGCTTTGCCCACATCATCTTTTCCAGGTGAGGAGAGTGAGGAGCCTACAGGGAGGAATGCTCAGCCATGCGGCACTTCTCAGAGGGGCCAGTAGGCAAGGAGGTTGACCCCGGGCCCTGGCCAGCTTCACAGATGATGGCCCTTCCTCTAGAAATGGAATCAAATTCATCAAAGGAATTTAAGGTGGATGTTCATCAGGGTCCTCAAGGGATATGTCCAGGATGCACTGGGGGCAGGCATAATCATAGTTACAATCTGGTTCCCCAACTTCTCAGTAGCCCAACCTGGAACCCCCAAACATCCATCATGGTGTTTGTCTTCTCCTGACAGTCTCAAGCTTGCCTTTCTTGTCCTCCCAGGAATAAATCAGAAGGGCATCTAGGATCCCCGGGATGTACACCCACTACCGGCATCCTTCGGCATCCCCCTCTTGACCTATGGTCCATACGGAGCTGACCCTGCTGGATCTAATGGCTGCACCTCACCCAGACCCAGGAGGCCAGACACTTCATCCTCTTGGCCAGAGGTGAATTATGTGGCTTGAACCCAAGATTGGGAACATTCTTGCTTGCAAAGGTGGCATTCCCTGTGCTCGGGAGCTACTGTGATCCAGGAGCTAATCAGAAGAACATAGGGGATCATGAAACTTTACAAGAACCAGGACAGTGAGGAGTGGCCATGTCCACGGGTGACAGAGACACAACAGATACAGGGTACAGACTGAAGTTTCACGTCAGTTAGCTTTTGCTATGTAAAAGATGGATGACCCCTAAAGCACACTGGCTTGTGTGATCACCATTTATTTAGCTCATGATTCCGGCATCAGCATTTGGGGCTGGGCTCCCAAAGAGATCTTCTGGTCCAGTGTTCTCTGCTGGCTTTGTCTGGGACCACCCTCCCATCCAAACTGCCTCCATCTTCAGGAATCTGGCTGGGCCCCTTGGTAAGGGCCATCATAGTTTTCCATCTTGGAAGGAAGGGGTGAGGAGGCTCATGGGACACTCACCCGAGTATACAACTGCCCATCCCAGCTACAGATATGTAATCCCGCCCTAATTGCACACGGCCTTTGGGTCTCTGGAGGGAATAGAGGTTAAAGGATTCAGGGAGTGGGTGCTATCTACACAACCACAGGGAAACCATCATCTCTACTGGCTGTAGACGTTTATAGTCAGTGATGCTCTTTGCCTGTGACCTCTCACCCACTGCTCTATGAGAAAGCCTAATAAATGCCTTGGTTTCACAGAGTGAACACTGGAGGAATCACATCTTGCTTTGTTCTTGGGACTGTAGGAGGAGGGGCATGTGGCCTCCCCAAGGGAAGGAATTTTAGCGACACTGTTGGGAACAGGGCTCAGGATGGACATAGCCGGCAGTCCCTTCCACATGTGCCCCATACTATGGCAGGCCAGCCAGGGCTGGCTCTCACAGTTTGTGTCCAAATCAACTTCTGGAAGCTGGCACAATCTACCAGCTAAGACAGGTGTCAGCCAGCCTAGAGCCAGGGCACTGGGGAAGGGACTCAGCCCTTAGACCTTTGTGGGAGACTCAGCATCATGTAGCTAAGGTGTGAGGCACGAAGAGGGCAGCAAGTAAAGCTATTTTTGGTTCAGGTGTGCAGATTGAAATAGGGCATATTGTAGCTGGGTTCAAAGCAGCCCACCATAGATTCTCCATTGCTGGTGGGCACCAAGGGTTTACTAAAGACATTCTATCAGAACTTCAGCAAACCATTTCCAGTTACTTCTGTACCTGGAGAACCAGACTCATGGCTCTGTGAGACCTGCCAAGGGCTCTTCCTGAGGGAATAGGAACAAAGCCCTTCCTTCAGAGGTGCTAGAACTCTGATATGCCAGCCCAGCCCACTAAATAATGGAAGAACCCTGCTGCTGACAAGTAAAAACAGGATAAAATGTGACAGTGTCTCTTTAAAAGCAGAGAACTGAGCTGGGGTGGGGGGTGGGTGGCACGCAACTTTAATCCCAGTACTTGAGAGGCAGAGGCAATCTCAGTTTGAGGCCAGCCTGCCATATAGAGTGGGTTCTAAGACAGCCAGGCTACACAGAGAAACTTTGTCTCTAAAAACCAAATAAAATAAAATAAATGGAGAGAGTTGCTTTAAAAGTGTGGGTGAAGGGCACAGCCAGAGAGGCAAGTGATTGGGTCTTGGAAGGGTGGGGGTTCGGGTCCTGATGGCACTGTAGGGGTGAGAACAGAAGCCCTGACCTTGACATGGGGCAAATTGGAGCCACTCCCGGTTAGAGGCTTGGGGTGCAGAGACAGCCTGCACCAGGTGTCAAAGCAACTCTCTGGCACAGTATTTAGCAGCTAAGGCCAGGATGCCAGACAGACCTGAGGGAAGTCAGACCATTGTCACCACAGCCAGTGTGGGAGCACAACAGCATGCCTATGATGACCAACCCAAGTGACTAAGGCACGCAGGTAGCCTCTGAGTATGTCTCAGTGTCACACAGGGACCCCAGATCTCAACAGAACAAACTGGAAGGCTCTCACAGGACTGTCATAGCAGCTGTGGGACACCCAGTTCATATGGCTTAGTGGCTCACAGCAGAAACTCTTAATGAGGAACAAAAGAGAACTCAGAATGGTTTAATGTGAGAGAAAAATCTACTGTAAAGTCCCAGTTCGTGGTCAGACCCATTGCAGTAATTGTCAGAGACACGCAGGGACACCCACTGCCACCAGGATAGTACTAAAGGTCTTGGCTTGTGCAGTAAGACATGAAAGGGAAATCTAGTTTGTGAACACTGAGAAAGAAGAAACAAAGGCATGGGTCCCCATACCGTGTGACAAGACCTGGCACTGAGAGTTATAGAATTATAAGCAACTTAGTGCAATTAATTCAAGAGTTGAACAAAGTATGGGGCAGGGGATCGGAGCACAAAGAGAAGTTGTGTCCCCAAGCCACAGCAGCTATCAGAATTTTTAATTTTAAAAAGATGCCAGAAAATACAACAATGCGTGTATAGGATTAGGAGGAAATCTAGTAAAGTTATGCATAATCTTTGCACAGAAAATTATAAGACCTTATTGAAAAACATAAAAGGCCAGAGCAAATTAGTCAGATATACCACATTCACGGGCAAGAAGAATTGACGTAATAAAACTGACAATTCTCTCAAATTGATCTATAAATTTAATTTAATCTCCACCAAATCCCAACAGAGAATTTTGGAGAACATGACAAGCTAATTCTAAAATTTATGTGGATGAATAAAAGAGTTAGAAGAGTTTTGAGCTCCTGAATGAAAAGGCGGGGCTCATCCTGACAGCTCTGGGGATCCTTGTAAACTTCGGTGACTGAAAGAGTAAGATGTGGGCACAGGAAGAAAATCAGATCAAAGCGATAGATCAGGGCAGGGAGGGACCCGGGCTCAGGCTCAGATGAAAAGGAGAACTGTCACATCAGGTCTTAGGAAGTCTGCCTGCCTGCCTGCTTGTTTGTTGAGACGAGGTCTTACTATATTATCTGTAGCTGGCCAGGAATTCACTATGTAGACCAAGCTGGCCATGAACTTGAAGAAATCCACCTGCCTCTGCTAGGATTAAAGGTGTGAGCTACCGCCAGGCATGATGGTGCACGCCTTTAAGCCCAGCACTCAGGAGGCAGAGACAGGCGGATCTCTGTGAGCTCGAGGCCAGCCTGGTCTACAAAGTGAGTCCAGGACAGCCAAGGCTACACAGAGAAACCCTGTCTCGAAAAACCAAATAAATAAATAAAAATACCATGTACCATATTGGTGCCACTCTTTTTGGACAACATAAAAATAAAATAAAAATAAAGATAAAATCCTTAGCTCAAAGCATAAAACACTTTAAAATCCTGGCACGTTGCAGAATTAAACAGGAAAGGAAAAACCATGGACTTATGGGAAACTGTGTGTCAGGTGGGATTGACTCATTGACAGGGTAGAAAAATCACTAACTGCAGAGGAGACTGAACACACTGAAAGCAAAACTCAGACAAACAACACAGTTCAAAATGAAAACACACACCAGTTGAAAGCTGTCAGCGCCATATTTACTCTCAAAAATTGTTACTGAGAATCTGGGAACCACAGGAGTCAGAGGGAAATGCTAAGGGTCCTGAGCAAGGAGGGGACAGGGAAGTGTTAAGTCACATGGAAAAAGACTCCCAGATCAAAGAACTCTCACAGACTTTGTGTTTTGTTTTGTTTTGTTGTTAGAGGTGTGTGTGTGTGTGTGTGTGTGCGCGCGCACGTGCGCGCGCGAGCACGTGTGTGTGTGTGTGTGTGTGTGTGTGTGTGTGTGTGTGTATGTGTGTTTACTTTGTTTGTTTTGAGGCACAGTCACACTGTGTAGTCTACGCGGGCCTTGAACTTGTGATCCTCCTGGCCCTACCTTCCTTGATGCCTTTGGTAGGTGCCTATTTTTCACAAGGCAGTTGTCTGCCACTTAGTTCTTACCCTGACGGTAGACACCTAAGTTAGAGGGGTTTCTCTATCCCAAGACCCAGCAACTTCATTCTTAACCCCATCCATGACCAGAAGGCTCACAAATGCCCACAGCTTTTATGGAGAAATAAAGAAAAATATGAGGAAGAGAAATCTAACTGCTTGGCTCAGGGAGACAAAGGGATGATAAATAGACAAGTTGTCTGTTTATTCAACAAAAAGCTCAAACAACTGTCTACTCATCTAATGAGACACCACGCAGCACATTAAATGAACAAACCATAGACAAATCTGAACATTGTGTTGAGCAGTGGACGCAAAGAAGCAGGGTGCAGAATTTTGCGCATGACACCCCATCTCCCAGGGTGTGAGACAGCGTGACCTTCCCTGGCCACCGAGAACAGTCGTAGCAGCAGAATAACGGTCTGTATAACCCTAAGCTCATGCTGCGGAGGGAGCAGGATGGGACAGGGATGAGGCATTTAGCGAGAACACCTGGGGGCAGCACCATGGGGACAGTGTCCCCTGAGGACAGCACTGTGGGGACATCATCCTGCAGACAGCACCTTGACACAGCACCGTAACACAGCAGCTCGGCGTAGACTCCTAGAGGAAATCTCCAAAGCAAGGCCAGACAACTGCTTTCGCTTTACTTGGGGCTAAAGACCTCTCCCATCCCTGTCCATACTTCCTCCAATAGGTCTAGTCTGAGTCTTTGAGTCATGTGACTGAAGCGGTGTGGGGGATGGGAGGTGGAGGGGTGGGAGTGGGGAGTGTGAGATCCAGTCTGGACCTTGGAGTCAGATGAGGTACTGAGGATCCCATCTTCCCTGGACTGGAGCAGCTTGCTGCCCATGGACATCAAGGAAGGGTGGCCCTGGCAGAGGATGAAGGAGGCCTGGCTGGCCTGGCTCCACACTGGCCAGACCACCTATCTCTACAATTCGAGGTGCACAGCCAGACGCAGACAGCTCGCACCATCATCTACCCTAAGTAGGCAGTCAGAAAAGGCCCTCACAGAGGAGATACCTCCCTCAGACCCAGGGCTTCACACCACCGAGGAGGTGCCTTCTTCATTTCAGAGGAGAGAAGGCTGAAGCCAAGAGGCATGGAGAGGTGACCAGCAGATGGCTGAATTGGGATGCTGTGTCTCCCCTCTGTGACCTCTCTTAAGATCTTTCTTCCAGGCTCTGCCCTGCACTCCTTTCTAAACATGGCCCCTCCCAGCCCTACACCTCTCTTATCTCTCTACCCAGTGGGTAGCTCAGAAGCAAGTTCCAAGACATAAGCTCTTCCCCACATCTTCCCAGTGTTCAGGCCAGACCTCCCAGGCTCAGAGGCAGAGCTTCGTTTCACATGTAGGGAGGAGTGAGTGATGGAAGCAATGGCCACACACCCTATTCAGTACAGGAGGCCTGGACCACCCTACAGGGATGCAGCTTGAATCTAGGCTGCCCCCATCTTTCCTGGGCCCCCTCCTTGGTCTCCACACGTGGGCCGGGACCGGTGGTGTGGCTTCTGTTGGCAGATTAGTCTCCTTAATGGACCAACGTCCTCAGCAAACCAAGAGCAGGGTCTGCTTAATAAAGTCATTATTCTGCCACCCAGCTGCGCAGGACGTGAGGATGAGAGAGGGAAGTGGAAACTGACACTGGGAGGTCTCCAAAGCAGGGACAGACAACTGAGCCAGTTAATTATCAAGCCACAGACTCTGTAAACCTGCGCGCAAGAGGGTCCCAGCTGGAGGGGGCTCTTTAGGGCCTAGCCTCACTCCATGGAGCTGATGCAGAAAATATAACATGAGGTACCCCATCCCCAAATTAGCTCACTCTCTGCATGGCTGGCTTCTGCCCTGACTCCAAGCCTAAAGAAAAGTCGGGGGGCTGCGCGGAGGTGGGGGGGGGGGGGGGGGTGGGAGTCCAAGCCCAGAGCCACACCACCTCCCTCCTTCTCTTCCCAGCTGGCAGACTTAGCCCTGTGCAGAAAAGCCCTCGATAACTATAATATGAAAAGAAGACGCAAAGCTTGCTCTAAGATGTATAGCTGAGTCAGGATCTCCAAAAATTCCTCCACAGAAGCACAGAGCACCCTGGCAAAGACTGTCAGAATCAACATTTCAGAACTCTGAAAATTAACCAAAGGCTGGCAGCCCTCGGTGGGTGGAGTGGCACTTCAAGAAAACAGCTGACTCCAGAAAAGCTCACAACTTGTGGCATTTTAATCTGTCCCATCCCCCTCCCCCTCCCCCACAACTCCAAGAGACCTCAAAAGCCAACAGGCAGCAAGCAAGGAGAGAAGCTAATAGTCTGGGCTGCCAGTAGAGAGGTAGGGAATGGCCTGCCCGGGGTCTCCCAACAGACCCCACCTGTAAAACTGTCTTTATTTGAACAAACTCAGAATTTACCTAGGGCAAACAGCCTGTGTCTTGGAAATATTTGTCCCAAACAATCAGAGGCAATTGTTGCAGATATGTGAGGCTGCACAGGCCAGGGAGACCAGCAACAGCTTCATCAGAGAGCAAAGAAAACTGGGAGTGAGGTGTTCACAGGCAAAGGGACGCTGACCCCAACTGATGCTGGCAGTCTATAAGATGTTGCAGGGGTGAAGGAGGAGAGGCAGGGGTGAGGGGCTGTATCTGTACACCAGCATATGTTTGTGCTCAGAGGAGGAAGGCCTTTGAGGCAGAGGTCTCAAGCACTCAGCAGCTGGCTGACTTCAAGGGCCTGCCCAAGAGGAAGGTAGAGCAGCCAGTTGCCTGGATACACTCTGAAGGTGTGTCCTGCACAGAGCCCCCTCAGCCAGATGTAAGAGATATACTGGCTCCAGAAATTTGGGAGATCTCTGCCAACATCTGAGCTGACCCAATAGAGAGTCCCAAACCACAGAGGACACATTTGCGTTGAACGTTCCGTTGAACTCAAAGGAACAGAGGTTAGTCAAATCCCAACAGTGCAGACAACTTCAAAGTACAGGAAGGAATCCTGGTCTAAGAGGCACGCAGGGCGGAGGTCAGTCGGTCTTCGGTGCTCACCTGTGCCTGCTTCCATTCATCTCTGAATGTACACATCCTAGTGTTTGTCTCAAACTTTTAAAAAAATTAGATGTATTTATTTTGTTTTATGTTTATGTGCACCATGTACAAACAGTCCCCAGGGAGGCCAGAAGAGGGCATTTGATCCCCTGGAACTAGAGTAACCAATGGTTGTGAGCCACCATGTAGGTGCTGGGAACTGAACCTGGGTCCTCTGCAGGAGCAGCGGGTTTTCTTAAGCCCTGAGCCATCTGTCCAGTGCCCAATCTCAGGTTCTGACACTAATCCCTTGATCTATCACAGCATGACATGAGGGAACATGTGATGAGGGCTTACCACAAGAGCTGTCTCAGGAAAGGGAGGTTCATCCACAACTCAGCTTGCCGGATGTGCACCAGCTCCGCACTGGACACAGCCGGCTTCCCAGGAAGCCAGTGAGAGCCTGGCGTCTGGAAATCATCACTATTTATCCAACAGCAAAATCACACACACATACTTACACACTCACACAAACACACACAGAGACATGCAGGTATGCATGCACGCACACATGTGCACGCACATGCACACACGCACATGCACACACACACACACATACACACACACACACACACACACACACACACACACACACATACACATGCACATACCATACAATCGCTCCCACTTTGCCAGACTCTTCTGTCCTAAGCGCAGAGCTCTGCTGGAAGTCAGAGACCAGGACTCCCTGAGGCATAGACCCTGCCTCTGCTGTTCTAGTGATGACAATCTAATGGGATTTTGGGTTGTTCCAGGAATTCAAGGGTGGCTCAGTATTAATTGTAAGAGCATGGCAGTGCTAATTCAGGGTCTGAGCTCCACTCCAGATCAAGGGTCAGAGCATTTGTTCTGAGAAAGTCTGAATGATATATGCTATGTGTTTTCAGCCTTATGCAGAGGAGTGCTGTCAGCTCACAGAAACAGGCCACCTAGATTATGTTCTTGAATCTATCAAGCCCTGATCTGGACAAATTTGTGAAGGGTATCTATGAAATAAAATATCTCTTCCTAGTAAAACTTTGGACAAGCTAAAAAAAAAAAAATGAAATAAGAAATTTCCAGAATGTGAGAAAAGTTACCTATTTTAAATTAGAAGAAAAAAAAAATCACTCTTAAAGTAACACACTGGATGTATTTCCACTGTACTCAAAGATGAGTCAAGGAAGTTTGATTTACTGATACTGTTGTTTCAAATGACCTTGGAGGTTCAAACCAGTGCCATAAGACAAGAAAAATAAATGAAATTTAGCAATTAGAATACAAAGTGATTTAATTCTCTTTGATAGAAATAATTGAATGACTACTGGAAGTATAGTATTTTAGTAAGTTAGTTACAAAAAAAATCAACCAGCAATAAAGTTGCAATATATATTTGAAAAAAACCTCCAGACCTAGCTTGGTTGGATATTCAAATACTAGGCATATCACAGTCTTCACTAAGATTCTGGGTGTTCTCAGCAAGCTCCTACCAGGTGGCAGCCAATGTGGCCTCTCCAGCCCTCTTAGCCCTGACGAGACGTCACTCACTCCAGGTGTTTCTTACCACCCAGCTTAAATCCTCTGACCAGCCCTGAGCCCATCGCCACAGGAATGGAAGAGACAAGAACATTCTTTGGCTAAGCCAGGTGATATGCATTCCTCTGTACTTGGTGGCAGGAGACAGGCCACCTGTGTCCCAAGGTTGAGAGCAGATGATTCTCTATAAGAAAGTCAACTGCTATGACAATGAAGGAAGAACAATTAGTTCTGTGCAGAGAAAGAAAACTCAGTCACAATGCATGCAGGTATGCTGTGTGTCTCCGCGTCTTTTCCGGATCTTCCATCTCACCCTATCCTTGGGCCTGTCAAATGGGCTGGTTTGGTGGTAGAATGCCTGGTTCTGAGATTGGTCCCCTTTGCTCAGGAGTTTCTCTCAAAGGAAAGAGTTAATAAACAGTGACTGGCTTGTACCAGTCCAGATTAGACCCTAGCAGAATCGACCAGCTTAGACACCAAAACAGAACAGAGCAGCCCAGCCCAGCCCAACTTAGACCAATCCAGACAAGGCTAGAATTTGCCAGAATTAACCAGCCAAGACCAACTTAGATCAGACCAGACCAGGCTAGACCCTATCAGCACAGCCCAGACCAAAGAAGAATAAACCAGCCCAAAACAGATTAGTATACTCCAGAACAGAACCAAACAAAACAGGTTAGCTTAGACTAATCTGGACCAGGCTAGAGTGTTCCAGTACAAACCAGACCAGACTAGCTTAGACCAGTCCAGACCAGACTAACTACACCAGGATAGATTAAACAATATTGGACAAGGATAGACCACACTATCATAAACCAGACTAGGCTAGCTTAGACAACACCAGACTAGACCGGACTGGGCCAACTGAAGCCAAACTATACTATTCCAGAATAGACTAGTCCAGTCAAACTTAGACTAGCCCAGAAGTTGGACCATAATAGACAAGACTAGACCGGCTTAAATGAATACAGACTAGACCTAGAACAGGCTAGACCTGCCCAAACCAGATAAGGCTATATCAAGCCAGACCAGATCCCAGTAGTCCAGTCCAGGCTAGCCTTGAGCAGAACAGAACCCATTCTACTCAGTTCAAGGTCATGTGATGTGTGCTGGGTCCTGGGGACCTGGCTGAATCCTACACATGCCTCACTCCAGAGGTCAGAACAGGTAGCAGGAGGTCACAAGTGGATAGATCTACAAGTCCTTTCTTTCAGTTCCTATAGGCTGTCACTGTCACCACTGCTGAACCACTGTTCCTATTTAGACATTAGTCCCCAATACCCCCTCACCACAACCCTGAACCAGTCTAGTCTCTCCGAAAGGAGGGAGGCCTGGAAATGTGAACCCAGGCCTTGCGCACAGGCCCACCTGGGTGGCAGAATCCACTGCCTGCTTCCTTTGAGCAGGGCCCCCGCTGTTCCTGATGCCTGAGAAAGTGCTGGTTTCACAGAGATCCCAGCCTGGCCACGTGTAAGCCGTGTGTGAGCCGTGTGAGCCGAGGCGGGCTTCCTGCTGAAATCAAAGCATAAAGAGGGACCTGGCGGCTGGCTTTTACCTGCTCATCATTTCAGCCCCCCTCTGGGAAGCGTCCCCTTTCCCACTGCAAAGTGAGCACCAATCCAGGTGGAACATAATGAGATGCCTGTGTGCACAGGCGGGTGGCGGGAGAGAACTGAGCCAGGATCCAGGATCAAAGATACCAACCTAGGCTGAGGCCAAAGTGGCCAGGGCTCCCCGCCCACTGCCCCCATGTAGTCCATCTCTTGGGAACACAGTGGCCTCCTCAAAGGCATGGGCTGGATCAACCTGTGTGGAAGAGCAGGACTCCCACAGAAATCGCCTTGGCTTTCAAAGGGCAGGGGTGAAAGGTGCAGAGGACATCACGAGTTATCATGGCTTCCTCCAGCACGCACACTCTCTACAGAAGGCCACATCAGTTGTTAGGCTTGGCATCACTCCCTCCACACAAAGACACAAACAGCCTTTGCCGACACAGAGATACGTGAAGAAACGAGACCCCTGGGCCAGCTGTGGATGGTGTGCTTGTGTTTGGGGGACTTCTCTAGAAGTTAGCTTTGCCTCCATGGTTGGAGAGCAATGGGGTATTTGTCTCATTAGCCTGCAGCCTCCATGATGACAAAAATCTCAGTCCAGGGCCTGGAGAGGTGGCACAGCAGTTAAGACCACTGACTGCTCTTGTAGAGGACCCTGGTTTGATTGCCAGCACCTACATGGCAGCCTACAGCTGTATGTCACTGCAGTTCCAGGGAACCTAACATCCTCTTCTGGCCTCTGAGGGCACATAGTGCGCATACACACATACAGGCAGGCAAATACTCATACACATTTTGAAAAAAGAATTTTTTAAAAGGAATCTCATTTTGTCCTCTGAGCAGACTGGAGGACACAGTGACTGTCACCCATCAGTTGACAGATGGGAGGCAAGCTGACACTAACCCTCAGTGGTGTTGCCCAAGGCCCCCAGACTGAGTCTACCCCGAGATGAGATGACCTCATTCTGTCTTCTCAGTTTGAGATTTAGTTGCTAGGGCAACAGTATAAGGGGTGGAGCCTAATGGGAGAGAACAGGCACCCTTTCATGCAGTCTTCATTCACACATTATTACCTATATATGCACTGGGCAGGTTATGAGATATTCTGGAGTGTATGTGTGTGTGTGTGTGTGTGTGTGTGTGTGTGTTCCAGCACGTGCAGGTGGACATGTGAATAGGTTGAAGGTCAGCCTTGGGTGGTGTTCCTCACTGCCATCTACTTTGCTTTGCTATGTGAGACAGGCACCTGTTATTATAGCCCAGGCTAGCTTCAAAGTCTCCAAGGCTGGGAGTACAGGAGCACTACCACGCCCAGCTTGGTTGCCACATCTTCAAATGCTGACTTCTTTTCTTAAGCTTCACTTTATTTTTACTCATCAACACTTGTATGTGGATACCTAAAGATGCCAGAAGAGGCACCAGATGACTGTAGTCCAGGCAGTTGTGAGTGGGTGATGGGAACCAAAACTCAGGTCTTCTGCAAGAGCAGCAAACCCTTTAACGACTGAGCCATCTCTCCAACTAGGCTGTCACTTTTTTTTTTTAAATGAAGATGCAGGTAGAATTAATTTTCACATTTTATTAATATGTATAAACTATTTTCCTTCACTGTGAACTGACATAGATAACAAAGGCTGCTGTACAGTCTCGGCTATTCCTTTTGTCCTGCGCTCCCCTGGGGGAGCTCCCAGTGCTTCTAGGACCCCCAGAGATCCACATGTGAGGAGAGCCCCACCGTTGAACTACACCAGACCCTCCTCCTCTGCTGCCCCTCTGAGATTCTGGACCTTTGATGAGCTGCTTCCTGTTTCCTGAGATTACCTCCCTCCCTCCCAACAGGTGCATATATCTGCATACAATTGAGCCTTGAATACCTGGGTTTAAGCCACCACAGCCTGCTTTCAGATGACAGAGCTGGCCCTCTTAAAGGGGAAACGTAGGTTTCTTCCCTTCTGAGGGTTTGAAGCTACAGAACTGCTGTTTCCTGGTCAGAGAGACTTCCTTGAGGACAGTGGGTGATCAGGGGCAGGAGGCAGCATCCCTCCTGGCCTGTTGTTTCTAAGCTGCCCTTATAGAGAGAGCAGCGAACCTGAACGGGGGAGGGGTGGGAGGCATGCAGTCTGGGCTTTGCTTGACAGACCGCTGAAGCTACTAGAAGGCCACACTGGGAGTGCGGTGGCAAAGCCAACTGAGGTGACCTGGGATCTACTGGGACAGTCGCAGGTATTTAGTTCCAGAGCCCACAGAGTGGCAAATAGGCCTAGAGACCTTGAGGGTCAGGTGGGGGTTGGGGGGCATTTAGGAACGGAGGGAGGGTCGCAGACCCAGACTTTGACCCCAGACTCCTCATCTTAAGTCCTGTAACACTAGCCCTGGTGTTAAACCCATCCTTTAGGGTCTCTGAGGTCTAGAGTTTGCTGAGGGGGGTTCAAGAAGTTGTGTTCTCTGGTCCTTCATGGGCTATAAGTAGGAAAGCAAAGCAGGAGTTGGGGGCCTGAGGCTAGGAAGGCTGCGGGAATCTATCTTACCATCCTGGTGAGTCAGACTATGGGCACATGTCATGCTGGGACCAACACAGCACAGCAGGGATTATTCAGGAACAGGAACTTGGTCTGGTGTGTTTCAATGTTGGGATACAGAGGTGGCTGGCTGGGCTCCAATCTCTCGCTTGCCCCCAACTGTGTTTTCCCTAACAAAAATGCTAAGCAGCAGAGAACACGCAGAGCTCAGAAGCATTGACAGCTGGGGAAATGCAAATCACAACCACACTGAGTGGGCACAGCACAAGCTCCTCCTTGCAGCACTGCTGAATGGGGGAATTACCAGCTCGTGGCCCACCTGGGCTACAGAGGGAGTTCAAGGCTAGCCTGGGCAATGCTGTGAAACCTTGTGTCTTAGTTAGGGTTTCTATTGCTGCGACGAAACACCATGACCAAAAAGCAAGTTGGGAAGGAAACGGTTTATTCGGCTTACACTACCACTCACTGGTAGTCAGGACAGGATCCTGGAGGCAGGAGCCGATGCAGAGGCCATGGAAGGATGTTTATTCTTCATGACATGCTCAGCCTGCTTTCTTATAGAACCTAGGACCAGCAGCCCAGGGATGGCACCGCCCACAATGGGCTAGGCCTTCCGCCATTGATCTATCTGGGTCCTGAGGACACGATGCTATGAGAAATGCCAATCTCAGATGACAAGCCCTGTGTGAGTCACTCACGCACAGGAGAAATCAGACTCTTTAGAGGCATGAGTGGAATGGGGCTGCCAGGGGCCAGGAAGGAGGGAACAAGGGGTGTTTAATGGACCAATGAGGAGTTCCAGAGCCAACTGTCCTGATAACACTGTTGAACTGCATACCGTGGCAAAGGGGATACTGTGCTCTGTGGATTTAACCATTATTTCTATATTTAGAAATAATAATTAGAAAGAATGTTTACAATAAAATATGACCTCTTAATAAATAATGAAATGTATAAAACAACATCAAATGGAAGAAAGGGCTCCTCCTGTCCTTCAGGCTGCAGGCCATGGATGGCAAGTTCCTCTATGCCATCCATGACCTTCCATGACCATCCATGGCCTGCCCTGACCCTGAGCTGGCACAGAGAGGCACCAGCTAAAGGGTGTTAACACAGGCTTGAGGGGATGAGCAGTTGGGGGTACCAGAAGGTCCGCACTGGGTGGCTGAGTAGCTAGAGGGTCATCTACTACATCCAGTGCTGTGCCTGCTCTGGACTCATGGGAAGCCGCAGTGCGTCTCCCACTGTATGGCCAGGAAGCAAGAGCAGGAGGTTGGGTGAGCTGTTCACAGCCACCCACATAGACAGTCACAGACAAGGTGCATCGCTCTCCACTGCCATTTAGGTAGTCCCTGGGATAAAGACTGGAGTTTCCCGACAAAGGACTTAAGGGGTTCTGCCCCTGCCCTGGCTTCTGTAGCATCTCAGGCCCATGCCAGAGCTGCAGAAAGTACAGGGCCTATGTGGGGTATCTAGAAAGCAAGGCACAATAGGAAGTGGGTGCCACAGGAAGGATCTAGAAAGAGGGGCTTGCTCTGCTCTCGTACACACTGGCTATGAGAATGGCCCAGCAGGTGCACTGCAGCAAGAGCCACACATGAAGCAGCCGGAGCATGAGTGTGGCCAGTGCTCAATCAGCTTATTGGGAGGCAGACAGCTGAGCCCGCAGGATAGCACTTCGTCTTTAATTAGAGCTTTCCAGGGACCCAGGGTGCGGCCGGGGAGGGGTCAATGTGGCTTAAGGCCAGGCTGCAATTTCATCTTCCACTCTTGGCCCTTCCCAAGTCACCAAAACCAGAGCTGCAGAATAGGGCCAATAGGTGTCACGAATTGGGCAGAGGCAGGAGGAGCAGGAGGCAGTAGCACCATGTGCACCTATGTCTCAGGCCCAGGGGCAGCCGAAGGCCTGGGCTCAGCTAGGTGGCTTGGCCACTTCGCAGGGATGGGAGGTCAGGCTTCAGAAATAGGGTCCTCTGCTGTCCAACCACGCGGAGCTGGAGTCCAGCAAGGGCTCACCTGGCCTTCAGCCTTGGTGGCTTTGGTTGAGAGGGTTCAGGAGGTGACTGTTCCAGAGGAGGATATACAGAGCTGCGGGCAAGATTAAGAGAGGTCCTTGGCCTCATCCCAGGACAGGCAGGGAGGCAGGTGCTATGGCTGTCTCAGGCCCCTGATTCAGACTTCCATAGGCTCAGCCCTGCCCGTGTGCCTAGCTGGAGGGAGCAGGCCCATCGTGACTTAATTAACTGCTGGCCTGGGTCCTGCCCTTGTTACTACACAAACATGGCCCTGGCAGCCAGCCTCAGAAGCTATAAGGCTCGAGTCTCCATTTAGTTATGAGAAAAGCAGCCTTCAGACACAGATGTCTAGTCCCCTTGTTTTACATACTTTGTGGCCTCAGGGCCTTGGCATGCACTATGCCCTGGCCAAGATCTCTGTCCTTGGTGCTCTTTGCAGAGTTTTGATGAAATGTCATTCATAAGAAACTCTTCCTTGGCCACCTCTGCCCATGGCTTATGAGGCTACTGGTGGAACTTGGGGCTTTTAGCTGTGAAACACTGGACAGGAAGCTTTCCCAATAATCATAGAAATCACCAAATTCAGACGCACAGAAGTCCCACTCAAATGTGTGTGAGTGCCAAGGGCCCCTCCCCTAAAGGGTAGGACCTTCATTCTGGCTCTCAATTCCAGATGAGTCTCTCTCTGCCTCAACCTACAGAAAAAAATAATGTTGCTGGTCCCAGGTTGCCAAGGGCCTTGAAGCTCGATCCAGCTGCCAGCCATTTCCACGTCAGTGCCCAGTGCCAGTCAGAGCCACAGACCTCCCTGTACTAGGGTGCAAAGCCTAGACCTGGAGTTATTGAGCCTCTGCTTAGGGCCCCAGCATGCTGAGCAACTGACTAAGTTGCCGTCCCACCCCTGGCCCAATGGACACTATCATACCCCTGTTCTACTGTGTCCCCAGCAGCAGATGACAGGATTTCCCCAGGGCAGAGAGTTAGGCTATAGGAAGAGAGGCAACACTGGGGCTGTGAGAGGAGAAAATGCAGAGGAGAGAGAGAGAGAGCTAGGAGGTGGGCTTAAGGATACCGGGCCTAAGTGAGGTCCAGCCAGCTGCCCGCTAGCCCAGCATCCCTGAACCCCTGGCTCAAAGCCCCACCCGGACCCCCCATCCTCAGATCAGGATGTTTAGTCCCTCAGCAGTGTGTTTAACCCCTTGGAGTCAGTGGCTTTGATGATACCAGGCAGCCAGCATGCTTGAAGGAGGGAGTGGTGCCTGTGTAGCTCACCCTTCAGCACCCAGGACAGGGGAGGACTAAGAAGCAGGTGGTCAGAAGTGAACATAGGAGTCACCCTTGGGCTGGCAACTCATTGCTCTTTGGGGCAGCAAACCTGTGGTTTCCTGGGATGCTCTGCCCTGCCCCACCCCCATCCCCACCTTATGGCCAGTTCTAGGCTGGGCATGTGTGGCATGGGGGAGAGTCAGTTTCTTCAAGGACAGACATTTGGAGGCATTTAGCCGCCGATCATCCACAGGTGCCTGGGAGCTCCTGCTCTGGCGGGCCACTCTTCATTTTTGCACACCTTCAGTTGAGAGAACACTGTCACTACAGATCTGTACCACGTGCCTTTGGAAGATGAGCTTGCGAACACCTTCCTGGGCTGTCATTGGTCCTTCCCAGGAGTCCACTCTGGTGTTGGGAGGTCATCGCCTTGTAACTGATGCTCTGGTGTATGTAGCCTTGCTGGGTCCAGGGTCTTGCTGGTTCCCTGGCCCACCAGCCAGGGTATCTTCACCCTACCATACACAGAGGGCATCCCAGGGTCCCATGCTTGGTAAAGAGGCGAGAAATGCCTCAGCTCTCCACTTAGGTAAGGTGTGGAGTTATGCCTCAACCCTGCTGCCTTTCCCAAAGCCTTCAGGCCTCAATGGTCAATAAAAAGGCTGCCAGGAGTCACCACCCACAGTAGAGACTCGGGGAGATGCCAGAGCAAAGCTAATTTGGTGGCAGCTCCACCCTGTTCAGGCCACACCTACAACAGGACAACAGGAAGGGGTCACATGAGGGAACTCAGCGCAGCACAGTGCCCCTGGGAAGATGTGAGCTGGTTAAAGCACCTAAGCACCACCTACTACAAGCAGTGACTGTGTGTCTGGCATGTACTTAGGCTAGACTAGAGAGGATGGACACACACACAGCTTGTGGCCCTGAGTCCTGTGGAGGATGGTGCAGAGGATAACCCAGCTGCAGGTGACCACAAGAACCCCAGGTTATCCCCCAGGGCCTGGAGATGTGGCCAGGCTGTACATCAATATGCACACCTAGTGAGAGCAGGCTGGCATGGCTGGCAGCACTCTGCAGTAAGACAGCATATGAATGGGAGCATCTTAGGTACACAGCCGTATTCTTTTTTTGTGCCCACTAGCCAGGCTCCTGGATGGAACTCCAAACACCTGGAAGCTTCTTCCTAGCACCCCCTAGGCCTAGGAAACCCTGGCCTCTGGTGTCTTTTCTTGCTGGTGCCTCCCACCATGCCCAGGCTATCAGAACCACTGGGATACCCAAGCCCAACCTTTCCAGTACTCTTGGGGCACACTGGCTCCCCACACACCCTGGCCGGGGTCACTCCTTAACCCTCCACAGGACGTAGGGCCAGACCTAGCCCTCTACTGTGTATACAGGCTCCACATGGTATGCCCTTGGCTGCCTCAGATCTCCTGGGTTCCACAGGGCATGTAATCCACGGGGTTGTCTGAAGGTAGGGCCACCCTGGCCTCTCTCAAGCTGAACCATACCTACTCCAGTGCCCCAAGCCCATGCCTGTCACATTGGTGGACACACACTGAAACTTTTCCTGGCTCTAAACTACAACAATCAGACCACTTTGGATGGTGACAGTCTAACTCCACCCCCCTCCTGTCCAGCTCAGCCTAGCCTGTGCCCCAGGACCTAAACCCTGTATGTGGGTTGACATGCCCATCCCTGATCTCTGTTCTGGAAACCCATGTTAGAGTCACCTAGAGGACCAACTGCTAGACAGGGCTGGAAGCTGCCGCAGGGCACTGAAGGGGCTGATGGGGCCTTGAGGAAAGGGCACAGAGGAATTTGGGGTCAGAAAGCCAGCTGATGGAGGGAAACAGTGAGACTTTCCAGGTCAAGTCCACAGGAGAAGCCGCTGATCAATCAAGAGGACAGAACCCCAGAGAGAGATGTCATATGGCCAGCACAGATGTCCCCACAGATGCACTGAGCAGGTGCTCCCAGTGGCCCCCAAGCTGGCCTTACAGAGACCAGCCAGGCCACAAGTCTCCACCCAGACACCATGCAGAGAACATAGAACACAGCACAGAGCACAGGATACCACCACTGCCTAGTGTGGATCTAAGGTGTCCCAGAGCCGCCAACCTCAGGCTAGACTGGGGACTACGGCTAAGACCACTCCCCTCCCCACCTGAGCTCCATCCTCTTAGCCTTGTCCATTCTAACCCAGTTCTCATGTCTATTCAAGAGCTTGAGGCACCTGTTTCATCCCTTCCCTGAGGGAAAGTGGAGCCTCCCTGCCCTTCTCCCAGCCAGCCTTTACAGCCACAAGATGGTTTCTGGTGACTCACAGTCTGAGCTATGGCTGTGCCCAGGTATCAGAGCAGCCACTTCCCATGGCGCAAGGCCCCATCCCCTGCCCCACAGAAAAGTATCTGGCTGCTATATGCAGGGGCACCCCACTTTACAGAGTACTTCCTCTGGGACACACAGTCTTCCTCTGCCTGGCCAACATGGTGACTGCTGGATTTTCATGGGACTTTGCATTTACATCCAGGCAATGGGGTTTCTTGGGGCCTCCTCTTCCCTGGGTCCATGGGTGGCTGTACCCCAGCCTGGTCAGTCACCAGATTTTCCCCCAGTCAATATGTGATGGACAAACGAGGTGCCCTCCTGTTTGGCAACTGGAGAGAGAGGTGCCAGAGGGCTAAAGAAGGCCAGCCCAGAGCAGCCCAGCACGAGTGGGAGGCTGAGACTGAAACCAGAGAGGAAATCGCAGAGCAAGGACAGGAAGAACGGCATGGCCATCCTGAGGCCCCAGCTCCAGTGAGGCCAGCTGTGTTCCTGCTCTGATCTGGGAGCCATGATGCTTTCTCTCCCCAGGCCTGTCTCAGTCTGCACCCCACACCAGCTGGGACCAAGCTCTTCAGACACTGCAGCCCAGGGGCAGCCCTCTTGCCACAGCCTTGAGAACCTCTGTTCTCCAAGCTCACGTTGCCACTTTGCCCTCACCCCCACCCTGCCTGCCATTCTGCCGCCACAGTCCCTCCCTGTGGTTCCGCCGGTTCAGAGGAAGCAAGAGGAGAGAGACCTCGAGCAGATGCAGGAAATGTGCAGACAGTGGCAAGGGCCGCCTAGAAAATTCCAGAGCCCACCAGAGCCTTCTGCGAGATGGGCATGCTCTCCCCTTGCTGGTTGTAAATGCTAGGCTCCCGTGAGATGAGGACCTGGGGTTCTTACACTTTATTGAATTTTAAGTAATTTGAATTAAAAAAAAAATGGAAGCTCAAATCAGTTCAGATATTTTAGAACTACTTGGGTATGTAAATCTCTTTCAACAGAAACTCTATCAAATCTAAATGCAGATCGAGTGCTTCTGATAAAAAAATGTAGCTTTGGAATTGACACGGGCTAGAAGTATAAAACTTATCAGATTTTACAGACTTAGCACAACACAAGAGTATGAGACTCACTCGTTGATATTTTTATATTGGTTACCTATGGAACAGTTAAATGTTTTTGATATGTTGGGTTAAAGTGAATTAAGATAAATATAGCTAAATACTTCACATGCATGTAAATATTAGCTGTCCCAATTAGTACTAACCGTCAAGTTGTTATCACCTGAGAAAGAGCCACGGCTGAGTAACTGTCTTTATCAGATTGGTCTGTCAATGTGTCCATAAGGGACTGTCATCATTGCCAGTGCTGAAGCCCACTGTGGGCAGCGCCATCCCTAGGCATAAGCATGAGCCTAAAACAAGGCTGCTGCAAGCTGGGTTCCTCCATGGTTCCTACATCCAGGTTTCTGCCTTGAATCCCTGAATTCCTTTGGTTAAAAACTGTGACCTGGAAGGGTAAACCAAATCTTTTCCTCATCAAGAGGCTTTTGGTCAGAGTGGTTGATCACAACAGAAAGGAAACTAGAATATTAGTTAAGTGTAATTTCTCATTAGTGGGGCTATTGTAAATGTTTTAATTATCCACGTGGCTTATGTGATCTTTCTACTCTATTTTTCCCTTCTAGAGCATTCTTGGATGGAGGAAGAAGGCCTCCCTAAAGACACAATACTGAGACCTTCAGAAATGGAAAGGGTCTGGCACTTGGGGCCAGAGGAACCAGCAGACACAAAGGCTCTGAGGCCCTTGACCACATTTGGCACACACAAAGGACTGAAAGAAGGTAGTAGGTGCCTGGAAATAAACCAGCGAGAGCAGAAGAGGACTCTTTTAGACAGACAAACCAGGGCCTAATTGTAGACAGAACCCAATTTTTATTTCATCTCCTGAGCTCTTCTGCATGAGTGACATAGCCTCTCTTCTGTCCGTTCTCTGCTGAAAAGCTAATGTGCCTCTGCACACTGCTTCAGGGCCGAAGCTGTGCTGTGACTTGACTTCCAGCATTCAAACAAGAATTATGGGGAACAAGAGCCAGTTCAGTGTCACCACAGGTACATTACAGCAAGTATACCACCCAAGGGGCTGGAACCTTGGACTATCCCTCCTGGGAAGCAGACATCCTCCCATTCCCATGTGGGAACACTGGGGAAGCACTGGGCCTGTGACCTCAGTGCCCTCAAGTCAGCCCAGCCTGCTGGTGGAGCTTGCACACAGCGGAGCTCCCAAGGCCTTACTCCCATCAGTAGAATCAGGATATCACATGGTCTTCCTGCCCACAGCCACCACCGATCTGTTGAGGCCCCACTAAAGAGATTACAGCATGCCTTCTACAGACACCCCGGGCCTCGAGGCCAGCACCACTAATCCCGACAAAGGATAACAGCCCCTAATTAATTCTCCGAATCTGATGGCGGTGTAAACGCCAGCCAGGCTGCCCGCCTTAATGAGTTTAATCGACTGGACTTGATGATTTTATTTGAAACCTAGGGCCGCAAATTAAGCTCTTAAAAATGTACTTGAACTTGATTGGCAACTGTAATCCCAATAAAGTCGGTTTAATCCCTGGGCTGCTTGGGCACGAGCAGCCTGCGTGGTACTGGGGGCTCCAGAGTGCCCACGGGAGCCCCTCCTTCCTTGGTGCAACTGGCTGCCCTTGGCCTTAGCCCTAACTCACCCTATTGACTGCATGGCAAAACCTTGTTCACCCTCAAAGCCCCATCAGAGTGACCCCTAAACCCTCCCTGAGTTCCTCTTTTAGCTCCAAGTGCCATCTCTCTGTCTGCAGTCCTGTTCTGACCCACTGTGCCCTCCAGGGCAGAGGCCACTCTTGAAACCTGCCGGCTGGGCATTGAGAGTGGCCAGTTTGACACCATTGGCCCTTACACGTGTGCCCTGTGGTCTCAAGCCCTTCTGGGGAGACGGACAGAAAAACTGGCCTTGGGATCTCCCTCACTTACAGCTACAAGGTCCCTGGGAAGTTCTGCCTCCCCAGGACCCTGCCTTCCAGCTGGCCCTCCCCTCGTACACAGCCTCTGCACCTAGTAAGTCTGGTCCCAAGTTGTGGAAGGCTCAGCACAGTGCAACACAGCACAGTCTGGCTCAGCCCAGCCCGGCCCATAGCATCTGTCCAGTTTGCTAGTGTTTCAGAGTAGTGCTTGGACCATTCTGCTGGGAGGTGGCTGATACACACTCCCGCTTTTTAATCCTCCCACCTCTGTGACCTGCCTTTCCACACAGCTGTGCTGTGTCCTTCCTTTGGTCATCAGGGTCTCAAGACGTTTAGCAGTAGCCAGCCTCTGCAGCCAGCTTCCCAAGACTAGTCCCAGATCCCAGCCCTGGCTCTGCCTGGCCCTGTAGCTGCCCTGGTCAATTGAACTGTCCTCAGCCTTTCCCCAGCCATGCCTCCCTCAGAAGGCAGACTACACTCCCTTTCACACATACCCTCTCTCATGCACACATGTGCATATACACACATACATGCACACACTTTCACATGTATACATAAACACTCACATGCACACACACAAACACATACTTGTCCACGCGCATACATACACAGGAACATACATGCTTACAAGCTCCTGCACTCTGGTCACAGAACAACCTGCTCAAAGAAAGCAACTTCTTTATGCTTCTCTGAATGGTTTCCCCCACCAGGTTGGGGAATCTGATGGTGAGGCTCTTTCTGCTGCTGAGACCAAAAGCCATGCTTTTGGTATGGCATCTCTGCCCTCATGTGCCCCCACTGCGCCCAGTACCCACACTGCCATCAGCATCGCCTGTCCACCCAGAAAGCTGGAGCTGCATGTTTTCTGTCCCCCCCCCCCCCCGTCCCCACAGTGTGCACACTAGGAGCATCCCCAGCTCCCCACCCAACTCCATGCCTGTAACATCCTGGGCAGCATCCAGGCCTCAGCAGCAGCAGGATGCCTGGAGCCCCCATCCCCCACCCCAGCTCCTCATACCTATGACCAGAGGCCAGTGTTTTGATGAAATTTTCAGATGCTATGCATCTTTCAGGAGCAGGGAGGCAGGGAGGCAGCGTGGAGGTAGGGAACCAGCATGGAGGTGGGGAGCTGGCGTGGAGGTGGGGAGCCAGCGTGGAAGTGGGGAGCCAGTGTGGAGGTAGGGAGCCAGCGTGGAGGTGGAGAAGGATGTTTTCGACATTTTCTCTTTGAGGAGGTTTGAGGCCAGGAGCTGGGGCTAGCCAAGGCAGAGAAGCTGGTCCAGCCCTGTATCCCCTGGTGGTCACTCTGCCCTGGTCAGGACAAGGCCTCTCCTCCCCTTGTCCTGTACTGAACAGCACAGACTAGAGAAAGCTTCTAGCTACCGTCTACTGGGTCCATTCAAATCCTAAACTAAGATTCTGATGAAGGGGCAGCAGGAAGGGAAGAGACCCCCTCCCCCTGGGGCCCAGGCTGCCTTCCTGTTGACTGACCATCAGATTGTCTACAAAGATAATGCCTGTGTTCTTTGGAGACCACTCAAACAAGAATGCTTACATAGGGACAGCACCCCTACATCTAAAGTAAAGCAAGCGTGGCCATCTGGTAATTTCACCCTTTCAGGAAAGAGAAATACATTAACCAGAACGTATTTCTACGCTTAGTTTTAAACTTTGTTAATCTTTAAGCCTTATTGTAAATCACATTTTTTTTTTTTGAGCAAGTGACTTAGAAAACCTCAGGATCAAATGGAACCATTTTAAATACACGTGTGTGTGTGTGTGTGTGTGTGTGTGTGTGTGTGTGTGTGTGTGTGTGTCTTACAACCTTGCTTGGGTGTGGACTGACCTTTTCCTGTATGCCCCTCTAAATGCTACTCGGCAGCCTGAAGTGCGTCCTCTTGTCATCTTTTTTCCCCCTGCTTAAAAACTCACTAACTCGATTCCCTCTGGCTTAACCCAGAGTTTGCTTGGGTGTAGTCATGGATTTGACTTCACCTGAGTGGAGGTCGCTAAAATCCAAAGAAACTCCTCAGGCTGCTTGCAGCGTGCTGGGCTGTGGACACCGGCCCATCAGCGGACTCATAGCCAGGCAGTTCCAGGAGCCCGTTGTGGTACAGCATGCAGGTCACAGGGTCCAGCTGCCCAGAAGGGTCTGGTTATTTCAGGAAGTTTTCTCCTTCACAGGAAGGAAGAACTCGAGCCCCGTGGCTTTCTAGCTCCTTGCCTCTGCGTTGTCTTATTGATTGGTGCCCCATTGATCTCTCCCACAGTCTCGCTGCAGTGGACCGTTGGTCTGCTTTCCTTCCTCTGGTGGCTTAGCCTGAAAGAGGCTGCGTTGCCTCCGTGTTTTTCAGAAGGAGGGGGCCAACTGCAAGTGTTATTCTTGTGTTTTCTTTCCAGTTCGCAAACTCTTTTTTACTCTAGCGTCTCAGCCCTCGATCTTCATTTTCAATCTCTGGTTGTATCTCCTTAGGCAGTTTCATCCTTTTTTTTTTTTTGGTTTGTTTGTTTAATTTATTCAGATTACAATTAAATTGTTATCCCATCACTTATATCCTCCTGTTCCTCCCTCCCCCCTGTTTTCACCCCATTCCCCTCCCCTAGGTCTATGACCAAGGGGGCCTCCTCCCCCACTGTATGGTCACAGGCTATCAAGTCTCATCTTGGTAGCCTGCTTATTCTTTCTTTCCCTGCTCGTGTGCAGTCTTCCCCCTGGGCAGCTGTTGGTTGCACGTCTTCTATTCCTCTACCTTCAACTTTACCTTCTTAGGTTTTCCCATTTTCTACACGCAAAAGCTCCCCCTTTCTCAGACATGACAACACCCATTCCTAGGTCTTCCTAGGAATTCTTAACTTTTGCCTCTGTGGGACTCCTCACAATTCCCCTCACTGGTGCCGTTCTCACCTGGATCCACCTGTGGCTGCTTTTCACGATGGGGAAATTAAGAGAGGTTAAAGGTTGATGGTGGCCTGGGATGACCCCGCCTAGGCAGGCAGCGCCTGCAGCTTTAAGGGGTGCTCAGGGAACTTCTCTGGGACTGTCCATCCTCCTCTGGCCCTGCCTGGCACATGGTTCATGGGACACCAAGATCACCTTACCATAATGTGAAGGCACTGTCCTTGGCCCCAGGCCCAGCCTTTCCCTCTGCAGTTCAGAGGCCACCGTGGACAGAAGACTGGTTGGCTGAGCCTCTGACACTGCAGAGGACACCTACCCTCCACTGCTGAGGCTCTGACTTCCATGTGGGTCTTTTTTCGAAGCCCCGGAACAAAACGTACT
This sequence comes from Acomys russatus, assembly GCF_903995435.1. Classification (NCBI taxonomy): domain Eukaryota; kingdom Metazoa; phylum Chordata; class Mammalia; order Rodentia; family Muridae; genus Acomys; species Acomys russatus. Next base: position 17,945,098 of record NC_067149.1, read on the forward strand.
CCAAATGAAACAATTCTCAGCTCCACTTTCAAAGTATTTGGGAAAACAAAATAGAAAGGAAGACCTCACTCCATCTCGAGCTCCATAGCACCAAAGAAGGAGATGCAACCAGACGCAGATGAAGCCGGCCGTCTGCTGTGATGTGAGGACCTGGCCAGACCATGGCTTTCAGGCAAGTTGCACAAGAGTGTTTGTGAAGTCATCGTTCAAATCTGAAGTATCTTCCAAAAGCTTATCTGCTGAACACTTGCTCCCCAACTGGGAGAGCTGCCTGGGGGATACTGAAGAGCCTTTAGGAAGTGAGTCGGTAGGAGGTGGTGGTGGGGGGATATTTAGTGGTTAATAGCCACACTCTCGGCTCTGTCCTGTGTGTAAAGAGCCTCGCCACAGTCTCCACATCCCCACACAGTCACTCCTCCCTGCCTTCCCTGCTACAAAGGACCGAAACCTCCTGAAACCATGAGTGAAAGCAAACCTTTCCTCCCTCCAGATGTTCCTGCCAGACATTTTATCACAGCAACACGGTAACTAAGGCACACGGTGTGTGCAGACAGCATGACTCTGTTGTTTCTTCTTAAAGAGAAGAAATTGGTGTGGGGTGTGCATGTAGGGGTGTGTGTGGAGGTGTAGAGGTGGGTATGCGCGGGGAGTGTGAGTATGGAGTGTGTATGTGGAGGTGTGTCTGGAAATATGTGTTGGGGAGTGTGTGGTGTGTGTGTGGTGTGTGTGTGTGTTGAGGTCTGAGTATGTGGGTTTGTATAAAGGTATTATACAGAGAAGACACGTATGTGGAGGGGTGTACATGGGTATGTGTGCATAGAAATGTATATGTGGGGTATACATGTAAATATGTGTATGTAGGGGTGTCTTAATTAGGGTGTCTTAGTTCTATGGCTGCAGTGAAACATCATGACAAAAAAGACAAGTTGGGGAGGAAAGGGTTTATTTGGATTGTACTTCCATACTGTAGTACATCACTGAAGGAAGTCAAGCCAGGAACTCAAACAAGGCAGGAACCTGGAGGCAGGAGCGGATGCAGAAGCCATGGAGGGGTGCTTCTTACTGGCTTGCTCCTCATGGCTTGCTCAGCCTGCTTTCTTATACAACCCAGGACCACCAGCCCAGTAATGATACCACCCACAATGGACTGTGCCCTCTTCCATCCATCACTAATTAAGAAAATTCTTGATAAGCTTGTCTACAGCCTGATCTTATGGAGGCATTTTCTTGAATGAGGTCCTCTCCTCTCAGATGACTTTAGCTTGTGTCAAATTGACATAAAACAATCTAGTACAGGGGGCATGTATGGAGGTGTGCATATAGAAATACATATGTATGTTAGGGTGTTTATGGGGACATGGATGGCTGTGTGTGTGTGTGTGTGTGTGTATGTGTAGATGTGTATGGAGGATATATATATAGACAGAAATTATGTATATGGGGTGTGTATGGAAATGTGTTTGTATGGTATGTACATGAATGTGTGTATGTGGGGGTATGTTTGGGGGTGTATATGTGGAGATGCGTGGAGTTGTGTGTGAGGGAGTATCTGGGAGAAAGCATGGGTGTGTATATGTGGGTGTATAAGTGTGGGTGTATATATGGGTTTACATGAGGGTGTTACGTGAGTGTGAGGGTGTGTCTATGTGATGGCACACCATAGAACTCATGTCCACACACACACAGAGAAAAGGCGAGAACTGCACCACCCCCAGGCCTGGTTCCTAGGAAGGTGTGACCAGGTAAACCTTTGCATTTATTCTGTGCATCTCTTTGCTGTCCAAAGACCATGTATCTTCCTAGTTTTGAGTAACAGTCTTATTAAAATAGAACACTGTATGATGTATTTTAGTACTAATTACTGCTTGCTGTCTCTGTGTCCCATGTTGTACCTTGTCTAAGAGCCTAATCTGTTTGACCAATAAAAGGCCATCACACCTGGGTGGGGCAAATGGGATAGGTGTGGCTAAGGTTCCAGGGAGTTGGGAGACAGAAAGAATCTTGGGAGGAGGAGAGACCCGAAGAGAGGGAGGAAGAAGAAGGCTGCACCATGGGTTAGGTGGAGGAGAAGCACATGGCCAGCGTGGATAGAGACTTGGCCCAGATGATGATAATTAGCAAGTATTTGGGATCATGGATGGGAGGTAGCTTGATAGAAGTTAATAGAAGCAGATGGCATGGGATTGGGGCAGGTATCCCATACCTGCCCCACTGTGGGATGTATTTTAGGGGATTGACATCTGTCCTGCCCTAGGTAAACTAAAGCTATTTTAAAATATAACAAGTGTCTATATCTTCATGGACTGCTAGAGGGTTAGAAAATACTGATGTAATAATAATTATAGGCCTGATAATAAACATTATTAGGCCATATGGATAAATTTACCACAACAGAATAAAGCAAAATAATAATAATAATAATATTATTATAAAAATAAAATAAAACATAGGAGTCTCCAGTACAGGATTTTCACAGCCCCCACTGGAAGCTTGGGAATCATCTGGTTTCTTCTTTATCAGTGTTCTCCATTCAGCTAGAGAGGGGGCCCTGGGACTCAGCTGGGGTGTGGAGCATGGGAGAGGGGGCCTTGGGACTCAGCTGGGGTGTGGGGTATGGGAGAGGGGGTCCTGGGACTCAGCTGGGGTGTGGGGCATGGGAGAGGGGGTCCTGGGACTCAGCTGGGGTGTGGGGCATGGGAGAGAGGTCCCTGGGACTTAGCTGGGGTGTAGGACATGGGAGAGGGGGTCCTGGGACTCAGCTGGGGTGTGGGGCATGGGAGAGGGGGCCCTGGGACTCAGCTGGAGTGTGGGGCATGGGAGAGGGGGTCCTGGACTCAGCTGGGGTGTGGGGCATGGAAGAGGGGGTCCTGGGACTCAGCTGGGGTGTGGGGCATGGGAGAGGGGGTCCTGGGACTCAGCTGGGGTGTGGGGCATGGGAGAGGGGGTCCTGGGACTCAGCTGGGGTGTGGGGCATGGGAGAGGGGGTCCTGGGACTCAGCTGGGGTGTGGGGCATGGGAGAGGGGGTCCTGGGACTCAGCTGGGGTGTGGGGCATGGGAGAGGGGTCCTGGGACTCAGCTGGGGTGTGGGGCATGGGAGAGGGGGTCCTGGGACTCAGCTGCAGCGTGAGGCATGGGAGAGGGGACCTTGATTCATCTGTAATAGATGACTTCAGCTAGAAGTAGCTATCTAACCTTGGGCCAACAGGCATAAAGCCCTAGAAATACAGCAAGCAATTGTGTCACTAGTCACCCTTAGCTCCTTCCCTGGGGCTCAGAACCACCCTGCAGAGATCTGACAGTCCAACCTCGCCTTGAGGGTGTTGTTCTGCTGTACAGGAGATAGGGGTGGGAACATGGCCTCAAGGCTCCTTCCAGGTTCCTAAAGTGAGTGTCTTTCTCTCAGGTGACCTCCTTCCCAGGAACTTAGCCACTCGGTTGGCCAGACTGGAATGAACAGCCTAGGGCAGCTCCACATGAAATGTGCTTGACCTGACCACAGGCTGCCTCCTACAGTGTGAGCATGAAACACGGCAGGCCATGGGTCAGGAGAGCACAGGGCACAGGTATTTTGAGGGCAGCGGCCCAGCATGGCCCACAGGAAAGAACTGAGAGGCAGGTTGCTGGGTCCAAATCTTGGTTCCTCTAGTTGTGTGACCTTGGACACTGCTCAACTGTTCTGGGCCTCAGCTTCCTTTTCTAGTAAACAGGATGGTAATATGGCCAGTGTGAGGCACAGGACACAAAGAAAGTTCTCAAACATTTACCCCTGAGGGATCCAGACCTGGCCCCACAGGTGCTACTCAGTACCTTCATGCAGCTGAGGCCAATGGCTGTTAAGGCTGCAGAAGACCCTCTGATACAGACAGGTATACGCAGTAGGAGCATGGCTGTCCCCAGAGCACAGAGCAGCACCAGAAATCCAAAGAACCTCACTCCATCATCCTGCATCTGTCCACAGTGTCACAGACACAGGTCAGAGTGGTGGCCATTCCCTCCAGTGCCATCCACCATTCTCCTGCTCAGTCCAGCAGTCAATTTCAGCACCACCACCATGATCGTCCTGCTCCAACCATGTTTGTTTTCTGTGCTGTTAATGTTAATTATTTTTCTCCTTGCTGTGGTCAAAACAACTTAAGAAAGGAAGGGCTTATTTTGGCTCATGGTTCTGGGTACAGTCCCTCATGACTGGGAAGTCATGGCTGCCTTCTTCTTCTTCTTCTTCTTCTTCTTCTTCTTCTTCTTCTTCTTCTTCTTCTTCTTCTTCTTTTTGTTTTGTTGTTGTTGTTGTTGTTGTTGTTGTTGAAGACAGGGTCTCTCTGTGTTAGCCTTGGCTGTCCTGGACTTACTTTGTAGACCAGGCTGGCCTCGAACTCATAGTGATCCGCCTGCTTCTGCCTCCAAAATGCTGGCATTAAAGGCGTGTGCCACCATGCCCAGCATGCTTTTGCTTTCTTTTTTTGTTAATTTTAATTTAATTTTATTAATTTATTCAGATTACAACTCAACTGTTATCCCATTACTTGTATCCTCCCATTCCTCCCTCCCTCCCACTTTTACCCTATTGCCCTCCCCTAGGTCTATGACTGAGGGGGCCCTCCTCCCCCACTATATGGTCATAGGCTATCAAATCTCATCTTAGTAGCCTACTTATTCTTTCTTTGAGTGCCATCAGGCCTCTCCACCAAGGGAAGGTGGTCACATATGAAGCACCAGAATTCATGTCAGAGTCAGTCCCTGCTCATAACTGTGGAGAATGTCCTGTCCATTGGGTAGATCAGAGTAGGGGTTCACTGTTTACTACTTGTATTGTCCTTGGTTAGCGCAGTAGTTTGAGCAGACCCCCCTGGGCCCCGATCCACCCATCACAATGTTCTTCTTGTAGGTTTCTAGGACCCTCTGCATCCTTCTATTTCCCCATCTCCTATATTTCTCTCACCTAGAGTCCCAGTAGGATGTCCTCACATCTATCCCAATCTCCTGGTAACTGAAGACTTTCATGGACATGCCTTTTGTGCTAGTGTCCAATTATAAATGAGTATATAACACGTGAGTCTTTCTGCTTCTGGGTTAATTCACTCAGTATGATCATTTCTAGTCCCATCGTTTGTCCACAAATTTCAGGAAATCTTTGTTTTTAATAGCTGAGTAGTATTCAATAGTGTAAATGTACCACAGTTTCTTTATCCAGTCTTCAACTGAGGGGCATTTAGGCTGTTTCCAGGTTCTGGCTGTTATGAATAAGGCTGCTATGAACATGGTTGAGCATATGTCCTTGTTGTATGGTGGGGCATTTTCTGGGTATATTCAAGGGGTGGAATAGCTGGGTCTTGAGGAAGATCTATTCCCAGTTTTCTAAGAAAGTGCCAGATAGATTTCCAAAGTGGTAGTGCAAGTTTGCATTCCCACCAGCAATGAAGGACCTTTTGCCTTCTTAAGGAGCCCAGAACCTCTGCATGTGGAATGGTGCTGGCTGCACAGGATCTTCCCACATCAATTAATTCAAACTAGAAACTCCCCTCAAAAACACGCCCAGAGATTTCTCTCCTAGATCCTGGAAACTGACAAGCTGATGGTTGGTGTTAACCATCACAACTGGATAGCAAGCAACCACTCACTCAGCGACATCCGCCATCACATCTGGCTGTGTCTACGGGCCCAGGAGTCCATCACTACTAGGAGCTGGCTGCTCCTGGGTTCCATGAACTGGTTGTGTGTCTGCCAGCTGGGCTGTGCCCTTAGTTGAGTCTGGCTTCCCAGATTTCCCCACAGCCTATGGGTTGTTGACGGAATTTGACCCCTTGGAGGGCCAGTACCAGTATCTGCATGGCCTTGGTGTCAGGGAGGAAGCACCCTCATCAGACCCTGGCTACTGTGCTCTATAGAGGCCTGGAGGCTCACTTCATAGGGGGTTGGGGGGAGGCGGAATCCTTTCTGAGTCCCCTGTGGCTGCCATTCACCACTCTGGCCACAGGTGGCGCCCGACAAATATGCTGCATCCTACACTCACAGCATATCTTGAGCAGGAATCTCTGGGCCGTGTCAAACATGGGTCACCATAGCCCGATATACCTTGGTATTCCTGAGGGCCTCTAAGAGACAGCCTTGACTCTTTCACTCGTTACGAATTTGCCTAGCAACTGTTGCCAAGCAACCACCTTCTGAAAGCGAGGCCAGAGAACTTAGCGTATGCTCAAGGTTGGAATGAGGAAATATATAGGTCAGTGGGTGCTGGGCTCAGGGTCCATATGGATGCCTCTTTCTAGGCCTTGCTGGGTGTCATCCCCTGCTGTGGGACCCTGAAAAAAGTCACATGACCCCACTGGAATGTCAGGTTCCATCTGTCATAATGATGGATCTCGTCTGAGCTGGAAGGGAAGGTGAGAGGGAGGGAGTGGGAGGCTCCTGGACCCTGGGGTGCTATGGCCGCACAGAGGGAACTGCGAATTGCACCAGAAGACCAGATCACCTGAACATGCCCACTTCTTTCTTATTCAGGGCTCTCATTAGCTGCTTTGGGCTCATCCCTGCCAGCACCCCTGGACCCTTCACTTGCCCCTGAGTCACTCATTCATTGGGCAAATCTGTTGAGTACCTGCTCTGTGTCAGACACCAGTGGGAAAGAGAAAACAAGGAACCAAGTACATGAGCTATTACACAGCAAGAAAATGGTGAGGGCTCAGCGGGGATGCAGTGGAACAGGAAGCCCCGCCATCCAGAGCATGACAGCTAAGGAGATATTCCTGGTCCACACAGGCACTGTCTAGGAAGTAGAGACCTGGGGACCCTAGGTCCTGAGGCCAGAGCATAGCAATGAGGTGAGGAGTTCCTAAGCTGCTGAGGTAAGGGAGACCCAAGGTTGCAGCACAACCAGCTAAGAAATACATACTCCAGGAGGGCTGTGAGCAAGAGCAAAGTTAAACTTGTGCAGTATCTAATATGTTTGAGTAGCAGTAAAGCAAAGCCAGCCATCCAGGTGGGGCCAACCCAAAGATGGAACAGTGTAATAAAATAGGTGTGGTTTGAATGAGAAGTGCCCCCGTAGGCTCAGATACTTGGGTGCTTGGTCCCCAATTGAGAGTGATGTTCAGGGAGGGTTAGAAGGTATGGCGCGGCTGGGGAAACGAGGTCACTGGGATGGAGTTTCAGAATACATAGCCTCGCTCTGCTTCCTGTTTGCTCTCTACTTTGTGTTTACTGTTGGGGTGTGAGCGCTCAGCTTCCTGCCATGGTGAAGAGGCTCATACCTATAATCCCAGCCTGCTGGAGGCTGAGACAGGAGGATGGCACTGAGACTGAAACTAGTGTGGCCTGCAGGGCGAGACAGACCCTTTTACAAACAAACAAGCAAACAAAAACAAAATCCCGAAATAAAATAAACTAAAAAGGCTGCCTTGAGATGAACATGGGGTATATTGTTGTGGAAATGATGTTTGATTCTTGAGGGCTTCTCTGTCCCAGCTAGTTCCCAAATCACAGAGACAGAGACCTCTTAGACTTATAGAAATGTTAAGGCACAGTCACTGGGCAGGTATCAACCCTCTAAGCTATTTTCGCTGTTTCCCAGCTACATATCCCATGCTACGTGCCTTAATCGTTCCTGTCTGGGCTGCTTCTGTTCCATCAGGCCAGCCCTCACGGCCACGTGCTCATGGTCCATACTGTCCCACGGTGACTTCCTTCTTTCTGGCTTCCTCTCCTCCTGCTCCATCTTAAGTGTCCCCTCTCTTCTCCTTCCAGCCTCATGGTGCCTCTGAGACGCCCCCAGCCCGGTGAACCTAACACCTCTCCTACTTCTCTTCTGCCCAATTACAGGCTTCAGCAACTTTATTAACCAATCAACTTTAAATTAGGTAGAACAAAGTTTACACAACAAGACTGGTGCAATGAGAGGGTGTACTCATCTGGGTGGCCACCAGATCTTGGGGGCCAGTAATCAACATTAGAATGCAAAGCACCAGACAAACCCCCCACAGTATTATGGGGCAAGGCAGGCGGTTCTGTTTGTTGTGGCAGTGATGGGGAAACAAGATCTCACGCCTGCTAGGCAAACGCTCTGCTACTGAGCTACATGCCATGCCAGGGCAGATTTTTGTTATGGGCTGGCTGGCAGTCCTATAGGCTGAATGTTTAAATAACATAGTATTTCATTGTCATGGTAAAAAGTTCTCGTGTCTCACTACATCTGCTCGTTTGCTTTGGCTCCCAGTCCCAGAGGAAGGAGTACATCACAGAAGGCGAGCAGAGTGTGGACAACAGTCTCTAGCGCTGATGCAATAAAGCTAGTGACAGCACTGTTGAGATGGCTCGGGGCTAAAGGGGCTTGTGTCCTCAGTACCCACATGCTGAATGTTGTTCTCTGACCTTCACAAGAGCCTTGGCATAGATGCCCACCACATACCTGCACAGAATACAAATAAATGCATGCAAAAAATCTAACAAAACTGAACACTCAGAACAAAGCTAAATGGAACCAACACAGATACCCTTTGTCTAAACATTTTAAATTCTCTCTCTTTGCAGGGTAAAAAGAAATTTATTAAGGAAAAGTGAGAAGGAATTCCTGAGTCAGAAGTGGACAATGTTCACCTGGGGCCTGGAGTTACAGACAGTTGTGAGTCACAGTGTAGGTGCTGGGAATCAAATCCTGGTCCTTTGAAAGGGCTCTTAATCTCTGAGCCATCTGTCCAGCTCCCAAAGCTGTCCTTTTAAAAAAAAATTATGTATGTTTATTTATCTATTGTGTATGTGTATGATTCATATAGGTCAGAGGACAACTTGTAAATGCCAGGTCTCTCCTTATAGCACATAGGCTAGTGACTGGATGGAGAACATGAAACTTGGCAGCAAGCCCCTGTACCTGCTGAGCCATCTTGTTGGCCCTGATGCTCTCTCTCTCTTAACATTGGTGCTTGTGCTCCTCAGACAAAAATGCACAGGCCTGATGTTAGTAAGAAGGGCTGGAGGTAATTTGATCCCATGTCCAACTCATGAGTTAGGAGAAAAACACACCCCTGGCTGTTCTTCAGGCCCTTCTGTGTGTGAATGCCCACTCCACAAGCAAAGCCCCTTAGAAGAGCAGCCCTCTGAGGTGGGAGCTGACGCTTAGGCTGGTGTTTCTGCAGCCATAATAGGCCCAGGTGGTCCTCCTAGGCTAAATAGAGCTAACCTGGGCAACGGCACAGGTGACTTTCAAGGCTGCCCACAGCATGCACTAGGGGCTTCCTCTTGGGGCACCTGCCCTGGAGAAGGTGGCTGCTATGTCCTAAGGATCCCTGAGTGGCTCCCGTGGGAATTGTTAACAACAGTAACAGGTATGCCAATGTCCTTGTCATCAACTGCAGCAGAGTAAGGAGCTATACTTCAAGACTGTGACACAGGCACCGACTGCACATAGCAGGCATAGCATTCTGCTAGGTGGCATCTCAGACTCACTCCAGCGACCAGCAGACGCCAGGACCTGGAAGCCAAAGGGGATGTGAATGCAAGCCACAGAGGCCATGCAAATTGACAGGGCACTCACAGCTCTCCAGAGAGGTTAGGAAAACCCAAACAAGACAGGAAAAGCCACTGCCAGGCTCACAGCCACTGAGAGGAATCAGGGACTTCCAGAATGGGGTGTCCTTGCTTCAGCCACCTCCCAGCAAGTTGTAGGCTTGGGGGTCTCAGTGATCTGACTCTGCAGGTCATGGTGTCCTGGCTGCCCAGGTGGAAGATTGCACTTTGGTGGAGAGCTGGCAAGATACACAGGGAGAAAGCTGAGACCAGCAGCCACACAGGGAAGATCCAGGGCAGAACAGGCCTCTCTAGCCCAGCAGTGACTCACAGAGGAACGGCCTTTACCCCACTCAGTACCTGATGCATGTACCCTGGCAGGCTGGGGCCTTCAGACTCCAGTCAGTCATCCACAGTGTCATGGCTTGAAAGCTAGGGCTAGGAGCATTGGGGACCCTGGGGACCACCCACTAGTCATGCCTGAAAGAGTACAGCTCATGCTGCAAAGACAGACTTTAGCTCCTCTGGGACAAACAACAATTTCTTCCTCCTCCTCCTCCTTCTCCTCCTCCTCCTCCTCCTCCTCCTCCTCCTCCTCTTCTTCTTCTTCTTCTTCTTCTTCTTCTTCTTCCTCTTCTTCTTCTGGTGGTTTTTTTTTTTTTTTAAGGACAGGGTTTCTCTGTGTAGCCTTGGCCATCTTGGACTTGCTTTGTAGACCAGGCTGGCCTCCAACTCACAGAAATCCACCTGCCTCTGCCTCCCTGAGTGCTGGGATTACAGGCATGTGCCATCACACCTGGCTGGGACAAACTTCTAAGCGCAAGCAAAAAGGAAAAAAGGAGTATATGGAAAGGAAAGAAAGAAAAGAAGGAAAAAGAAAGAAGGAAGAAAAGAGAAAACCCAGCTCCTTTAGCCCTTTCAGTTTCCCAGCATGCTGTGGGGTTTTCAGTGTGGTCTGGAAGGAATACTGGAGATGCTTAGCATATAGTCCCAGGGTGTGTGGTTTCTGGAGACTCAGTGGAGCAGTAGAGTGGCATTCCCGTGTCTCAGAAGGCCTCAGCCCTGCATACTGTCAGCTGGTGTTGTTTGACAAGCACTGCAGGGTTAGCAAAAAGACCACTGTCCTGATAAAAGTGAATTCAAACAAAAATAAACCTCCAAACCCTTACTCCCTGTAGTCAGACACTTATCAATTGGCCCAGTGCTCGGCTTCCTGCAACTCTGGGTTGATGTTTTATAGCCCTGACTGCTCAAGGGTCCTTGACTGGCCTTTTGGTTCTCTGGTTCTTCTGTGTATGTTTGGGGACAGCTGGTCTCGGCACATCTTGGGTAGCCCATGGCTGGGGTGGTTGGCTTTTCTTTGCAAAGTCTCATGTCCACCAGCCTCTTGAATTCTCCTAGTGATCCAAGACAGATTGAGGCAGCATCTTTGCCACTCCTCACTGGCCAAGTAGAGTCACCTGTGACCAGAGGCGGGCACAAGGGACACTCTCCCTCTCCATGAGAGGCACAGCAGAAGACAAGGTGAGGCAAACAGATAGAGAGAAACTTCTGCAGTTGGCCATTTATTCTTGGGAAACAAAATCCTGAAACCTATGGTGACTTCTGCATGGGAAGACCACGTGGAGTTTGTACCCAGCAGCCAGCAGAGCAGAGCTGGCAGCTGGTGTCACAGGGCGAAGCCAGCCTCCTAAATGGTCTGTGATCTCTCTAAGCGCCGATGTTCTGTTCTGGGATGGAAGAAGGGCTTGGATTGGGACTCCCCTGGCACACACAGGCTGAGCAGTGGCACGGTTCTCATTGCAGCAGAGATGAGCTGGGTCTTTGGGAGGTGACAGCATCACAAGGCTCTAACCTCATCCTAGATCATTCCACCGATGAACTCCTAGTACCATGGTAGTGTTGACAAGTGATGGAATTGGGAGGTGGGTTGCTAAGGTCATGCCTACGCAAGACACACGTGGTGCCCCACCTCACCTGTCTCTCTCTCTTTGCTTCTTGGTCATTATGAAGTGAAACACCATGCTTCGCCATGCTCTCCCTCTGTGATGCTCGGTTCCATCTCAGACTCACAGCAGGAATAACTGGAATGAAAGCGCCAAGACTGTAGCCAGAGCAACCCTTTCCTCATTTAAGTAGCTGCCCTCAGATAGTTGGTCCCAGTGACAAAAAACTGACCAACACAACAGCCCATCAGAGTAGGGTCCTGCAGCACCCTGGGCCCTGTTGGAAAGGTCAAGGTCGATGGGTAACAGGTTGGTGCATTTGACTAGTCACAGATGGAATATTGTCCACAGAGATGTATAGACTGCATGTGTGCAAAGACTAGCATGTGATCACTCTCCATGGATCATTCAACAAACACATATTGAGCACTGACTGTATGCCAGATATCACCCTAAGGGCAGAAGTCATCCAGAGCAGAGACAAACCAGTCCCCATCCTCACAGGCTAGCAAGAGAAACTAATCAATAGCAGCGTACTGTGATGAGGAAGACTGCTAATACGATGCTGAAAGAGAGGTAAACCTGTTTTTTAGGATCCCAAGTGTGGGATCGGAACAGTCTTGTGAGAGAACAGGTGAGGTTAATACACTAGAAGACTGACCACCTTGTGCAGGCACTTGATTGTTGCCAGCTGAAAAGATCCCATGAACAGACTCTGGGAGGAGATATATAAATGAGCCGAAAACTGGAGGCGGGGCTTTTTGGAGACTTTGGAATAGTTTTGGCTGTTCATCGCTGCACTTCGAGACACTCCTAGAGAGAACCGCTCGAGGGAAGGCTTCAGGGCTCCGGCTCCTGCTGAGGTTCCGGGTTCTGGTTTCTCCAGGTTCCAGCAGAAGAAATCCTGCAGATTATGCCAGGAGAATCGTTCCTCAGAACTGATATCCTTATGGTTTTGTTATTGTGTTCCTTAATCCTCTTTTACTGTTGTTTTGGTTAGTCAGGTTATAAGTGACGTACACTCGGCTAATAATTTGTAATAAAATATATTGGCTAAGAAAATTGAGCCTACATGATGCGGCTATTTTGAATAGAGAAGGCCACCAAGAAAGTGACACTGATGTACCTGGAGGGAGGAAGAAGAACCAAGACCTTTCAAAGTAACCAAACCCGGTGTCCTTTCTACATCCCAGGGGCAGAGCCAAGGACTGGAGGCTTTTGCCAGTCTTTAGCCACCCTGTCCCCATTCCCAGTGGGTTGGTGAAGATCCTGCATTGAGTGAGGGAAATGTACACACACACACACACACACACACACACACACACACACACACACACCCGCAACCATGGGAGATGCTGTGAGGCAGCAACTGTGGGAAATGGGAGCTTGAAGTTGGCAGGAACCCCAGAGTCATGACCACCCGCCCGAGCTTCGAGGGCCTCTGCCTGCAAGATTTAATGGGCCTTTAGCAGCATGCTGGGAGCATGCTGGAACCAAGTGGCTCTGTGCTGGCAGCTTCCTAATCCAGGATTAGTCCACTGTGGGATGTAGCCATGGCTTTACCCTTTGTGTTGATGTCCACAAGTGAGTCACAGTGGTCCCTGACTTGTGGACAGAAGCTTAAGGAGACAGTGTTTGTGATGTATGTGGTGTGTGTGTGTGTGTGTGTGTGTGTGTGTGTGTGTGTGTGTGTGTCTGTCTGTCTGTCTGTCTGTCTGTCTGCCTGAGCATGCTACAGTCTCTAGGTTGGCCATATCAGCTCTGAGCAGATACCTAGGCCCATGTGTCATGCCTGGCTGCAGATGGAGGGCCATCTGCCTCTCAGGTGGGACAGCCACGCTCTTCAGACCAGCTTCAGCAGAGCCATCAAGCTTCTGAGGTGAGTGAGGGCGAGAAGCAGATGGGTGCTGGTCATTGCACAGAGCAGTGTAGATACTTCACGTCATGCGTCCCAAGCCTTAGAACCAGCTTCATCGCTGGACAGCCCAAAGAGGCCCCACAATTCTCACTTCACAGACTCTGCCCCTTGTTACAGAGTACAACCTAACCACATCTGACACTTTTCTTTCAAGGTAGAAAACTGGCTCTGTGGGTGCGTCCGGTGAACCCCACTGCATGGAGCTCGTTCTGATCTGCCAAATGTCACCTGCCTGTCAGACATGTAGGCAGCCCTCAGAGGAGGGGGGGTTGGGACCCCTGGGTCTCACATCCTGCACTGCCCTCAGCCCATTGCATCTGGGGTTAAATGGGTACATACCCTGCTCAGATGGGTTCGCCGACCTGCCTTCCTAATCATCTCCAACGTCTCAATACTGCCCCACAGGGAAGCAGGGTCAGACCTCAGACGTGAAAACTGCCTCAACCCCACGCTATTAAACACACCCTTTTAACAGTCTCTGTTTTGAAAATGTGTTGGTTCCAGATTGGTTTGCCAAAAGGAATGGCTGCTCCCTTCTTTTTCTTCTTCCCCAGATGGCTTAAGGTCACAGCACAGCATGTGGGTCCCCAGACACTAGGAAAGAGAGCTTAGGTCCCTTGTCAGCTCCAGAGGAAATGTCACCTCATACAGCTGGGCAGGCTAAGCACTGCGTGCCCTATGGGTGATATGAGCATCGACTGTTCTCTTGGGTGCCATGTCCCACGCAGCCTGGGTCCTAGAACCCTAACTAGGAACAGAGAGGGAATGTAGAAAGGATAGATAGACAGACATCCAGTAAAGTTGGGGTCCAGTGGAATTCTGCTGCCCTAGCATGTTAATTAGGTACAGCTTGACAGCAGGGGTTTTGCTAGTTTCTGTGGTGTCTGCAGGACGTCCTGGGAGGACATTGCAGTTGCTTTACACACACTGATAATTATTCTTAAACACACCTCCTCAGACTCCTGAGGAGAGCTTTGCCATCCCTCTCGAGCCTGGCCCACATGGGTAATGGCTTTGCTGATAACCCACAGGCCTGAGGGTGTGGGGTCCCTGACATGGCCATGCCCATGTCAACAATAGACAATCATCAGGATGCCACCCACTCAGGGCTTCCTCAGCTCCACTCGCAACACTCTAAAGTCGTGACTCTCTTCTGTCCCTTGTAGTGGATGTAAACATGTTTTTGTTTTGATCCCAAGTGTGAGATGGGGAACAGACTTGTGAGAGATCAGGTGGTGTTTATCCAATAGATGATGAACCACCTCATGCGGGGCCTTGGTTTTCGCCAGCTGAAACACATCCTAGTACAGACTCTGAGAGGAGTACAGACTCGGGCGCAAAACAGGAAGCGGGGCTTTTGGGTCTTGGTATTGTTTGGCTATTCATCACTCCACTTTGAGACGCTCCTAGAGAGAACCGCTCCAGAGACCACTTCAGGGCTCCTGGTTCCGGCTGCTGTTTCAGGTTCCAGCAGCAACTTTGGTTGAATTGCTGGTCTGCTGAAATCCTGCTGGCTACACCAACGGAATTGCTTCCAGGAACTGAGTCCAAAAAGGTCAACTTCTCCTGTTCCCATTAACCTCTTTTCTCTCCTATCTAGGGGAGGTGGGATGGAAGGGAGGTATAAGCATAAAGCAGGCTCGGAAAAAGGCCAAGCCTACAGTCCCTCATCCCTGAATGGCCATGATTGGCAGTCCTCAGCCCCCAGCAGCCTCCTCCTCCTTCACTAGGCTCCTGGTTGACTCCTGAACCCTGATAGGCGGCAGCAAACTTCTACACCACAGTCTACCCCAGGAAGGGACACCTTGTACAGCTGGCAGCCCTCTCCTCAGTTCCACCAGGAGAGGCAGGGCCTTTCTTGCCTGACCTGAGCCCCCCCCCCCCCTTAATCTCTCCCCATGAACTCTGCCCATGGCACTCAAGGAAGCTTACCCACCACTGGGATGCTTCAAATAGAAAGTCAGTCTCTTTGACTTTTTTTTTTTTTTTTTAAACAAGCTTTCCCCTTACTCCCACCCTAACCCTGGGTAAGGACTAGCACGAGTGCATATAAGTCATTTATTCCTAGAGAGAGAAACGGGATTTTGGGTCTAAACTGTTAAAATGTTATTAAATTCATCCATCTATCTATCTATCTATCTATCTATCTATCTACCTACCTACCTACCTACCTACCTACCTACCTACCTACCTATGGGCGGGGGAGGGGCACATATGAGTTCCAGGGCTAGAATTTCAATATGTGTCTTCACCAGCTGAGCCTATCTTGCCAGCATAAGGCTCTTTCTTGAGTGAAAATTGTGTGTCCTTCCTTGGATCCTTTCAGTCTTGGCCAATGAGCAAAAAGTGGGAGGAATGTCTCATCTCCTCAGGGAGCCTTCCAGGTTCCCAGCCTGGGCTTCTGGGCCCCAGTCTGTGTGGCCTTGGCACCACTGGGTTGTAATAAGTTCCCTATCATGCAGATAGGACATGGGACTACAGCAGGAGGCCCTCCCAGGCAGCTTGGCAAAATGAGGGCATCTGTAAAGGGAGGCAGAAGCAGCAGGACAGACAGTTCAGGCTAAGGATGGCAAGCAGACCCACGCTGCGGGGAAGATGGTGGAGTGACCCTGAAACCAGGGCTCACAGACGAGAAGAGCCCCGTTTCTGTTCTAGTCCAAAGATGTGAACAAATATTTCTTGATTGAAGATAGTGCTGGGTACACTCAAAATAAATAGCCCAGAGAACTGGCTGGGCTATGCTTGACAGCCAGGAGTCACATTTGATTGGAGTGGTGCAGGGACAAACAAGATGGTAGTCCCTCTGCTACCATCTGACAGACAGGTGCCTTCTTCCTTCTTAGATGACCACACACTCTGTCTGTCTGTCTGACACACACACACACACACACACACACACACACAGCACCTGGCTGATGCAAAGCCCACACAGGAACCCTGGAATGCAGCAGGCTGTGTTAGGAAGCCCCCAGAGACCATTGAACAGCTCGGGCTTTTGATCAGGCTGGCTGGTTTCAAGCCCCCAGGATCCTTAAACAAGCTCAACCGCTGGCAATGCACCAAACGGGAAAGCTGCCGGGAGATTCCCACCTTTCCAGCTTCCTTTTGAGACATGGGGGTGGGGGGTGGCATTCCTCAGACGTGGGCGGGTTTTCTCTTTCCTCTTTTGGGTTTGATAGCTCTTCCCTGGTTGGTCCCATTTTTATTTCTTATTTGCATGCATGTACATTCAGCCAATCAGAGTTCACTGGCCTTCTATAAGAGAGTTATGAACCTCTAGACAACGACTCCTTGCAGCATCATTTGAAAAAGCAAAGAAGGCTTCAGAGCCCAGGTCCTGGCTCTAGCCAAGTTTCCAGGTCCTCTGTGGAGAGGGAAGACTGCCCTCAAATTTCAAGGAGGACAGTCCTGTCATAGACTCCCATGCCTGATGGCATCAGAAACCCTGGAGCTCTAAGCTTGCGGACAATCTCCGGGCTGGTATCCTCACGCCTGCTAGGAACACGGAGCTGTAATTCCTGCTATCACTCTTGGTTGGTATCCTGCCGCCACTGGGGGTCTCAGAGTTCCTACTTCCTATTAGGTGACTCTTCACTCCTGTGTGGCAATTTAAGTCCCCTCATTCCCTCTTCTGTCTGCTCGCTCCATTCTTGGAGGCAGGGTAGGGCAAGAATCCAAGATAGCACAACTACTTGTCTCCATTGGGCACCAATGACTGACCAAAGACATAGTTCCACCCAAGTCCCACTTAGTGAACCATCAAGTTTACTGGTGTTACTTGCGAGAGCACGGGTGACTTGGTGGCAGCTGCCCTAGCATGTGTGACCACTCTAGGAATCTGCATTCCTGAAGCTCTCTGCACAACATCCAGGCAGTTCCTCGGGAAAGTCTCTTTCTCAGAAATTGTCACTGCTTATTTGACCTTGGGAAGGGGGTCATGAGTCTTAGGAGCCTCCCTTTTCTCTCCAGGAAAGAATGTCACAATGCCGAAGAAGTCAGGCTTAGGGCTGTGCAGGTCAGGACCTGTGTGTGCATGGGGACCGTTCTGAATGATTCACAGAACCCAATGCCCAGGCCATTCTCCTGGGCGTGTGCCTGTCTGTGTCCAGCCAACCAGAGTGTCTCCTTAAGGCCAGATGAATTGGTTCAAATGGATGGCTGCAGCTACCCTAAGGATGGCTAATGAAATCCCCACCTGGACCAAAGGGGCACATTTCGGCAATTCAACAACCACCAGGGGACTGATTTGGGAAGATGTGAGAGACGGGAGGAGAAAGATGGTGTCCTTAAGGCCTCATAGAATAACCTGGAATTACCAGGCAAGAATGAAGCCAGGTACATTCCTGCATCTTCGTAAAAGTCAAACAGCTGTCTCACCTACCCCACCACACTGCAAACTGAAGGGCACCTTTAAGGGACACGTCTGGGTGTTTATTAGGGTGGATTATGAGCTGGATACAGCCAGCATGGCCAGAAAACCTGGCTCCCAGCAGCCCCTTCAATGAACATCAGGCAAGTTTCCCAACATGGTAGCTACGGTGCCTGCATTCTTATGGAGGCCTCATCTACCTCCTAGTGTGTGTGGGTTCCTGGGCACTGCCCTTAGAGGGCCTCACCACAGAAAAGGGCTTCACGAGCCAGGGCAGTCTAAGAATGAATTCAGGCCCCACCTAGGTGTCCTGGGTCCCTTGGAACAGGTATCTCACCTTTGTCCCTGGCCTACTTTAAAATTAGTCAACCTTGGCTGATTGCTGCTAGCTGGGACCACACTGAATGAACAACCATCCCCAGGGCCTGGGCTATGATCAGATCTGCCCTATACTGTACCTTGGACCCACCACAGCTCGATGAGGCTATAGTCTCTGAGAACCTCACTCCAGGACATCTAGGTGGCCAGCTAGATGTGGCCAGTCACCTCAAGGATAATTAGAGCCTACAACAGCCACCTGCCAGAGATGACTGCCACACAGCACCCCCAGTGGATGTATCTGTGCTACTGCAGGTGCCTCAGCCCTGTAGCCACCCAGAGCAAACCTAAGTCAGCTTTGGGCTGGCATCCCCATTCCTCTGCAGGTAGCCTGTCCCGGCTTCTGCCTCACACTCTTCACATTGGCCCTGGTGCCTAGGTCACTCCTTCCTCTGGGACTATATGATTGGCAGGTCTCCATTCTTTCCCAAGGCCCTCTCCTGCTCTTGGCTGGCCCTCGGAGCCTCAGCTAGACTTCCTCCATGCACTTGAGTCTATCAGCAGGCATCTTCCTCATACCTCTGACCTGGCTTTCATCCCAGTTTACTGCTTTGTCTCTAGAGGAGCTATGGCTGCTCTAGGACCCAGGAGGGAAACGCAGGAAAAACAAACAAACAAACAAAAAAAACCCTCTTGATCCAGAGTTGAGGACTGGCCTTGAGCCTCTGCCACCCATCCAGACCCTGTGACTGCCCTGTGTGTTCAGAGCCACCACAGCCCTGCATGGATGGATTGCCACCTTCTATAAGCTGTGTGGCAATCAGACCCTGCTTGCCCTAATCACGCTTGATCACCCCGTGCAGGGGCGCTGATTGCTGCTTTGAGAGCTTGCCTCACTCCCGGGTGGTGGGGCTGGAGCCCTTTGGCAGCCTAACGAGGGTAATTGAGGCAGAGCTGATTGTGCCAGAAAGTCGGGAGGGCTCAAGAGACAGAAACGGGGCATGTCACACCCCAAACGGGACCACATTTGCTAAATCTGTTTCCCATGCAATTTCATGGTGATTACATTGCCTTTTTTTTTTTAAATACTGAGCAGGCTGACAGGACAGACCAGCTGGGACTGGAGAAGCACTGACTGTGGTTTATGGAATGCCATCAGAGCCCATGGGGACCAGTGTGGCCTGGGACCTCTTCTCTCCAGGTTGTCTCTGAGGACAGTCTTACCTCACAGGCCCCTGGGAAGCCTACTCCCTGGCCTTGTGCAATGGGTGAACACAACTTTCCTCAGACACGGGTCCTAGGTATTAAGATAGTCCTAGGGAGGCACTATGCCTCCACAGCCAGCAAGAGCTGCCTCCAGTGCTACTGTACCCAAGTCCACACATTCTGGCAAACTGAGAAGGGCAAGATGGGGCACCTGAGCCAAGTCACACAACAGCAGAGATTAACTGAATGAGTGTGCAAAAGGGCTGTTCCAGCCCAGGCTCTTTAGTGCAAGGCCATGGCGGAGAGGCTGCTGGCCGAGCACTAGGGAAATGCTTACAGCCCTTTGTGGGCAACTCAGGACCCCAAGGCCATAGGCCTGGGTCGCGTATGCACTTCTGGGCTGCTCTAAGCCCCAGGGACAGAATCTGCATTTTAGGTTAACAGGGCGTCAGGGACCCTGCCTTATATATGGGTATGCTCCCAGTGAGGGTTGCACATTGGCTCTGCCACACCGGCTACCACTGAGGTTCCCTCTGTTCAAATAAGGGGGGTATGCTATTCGTTTTCAGTATTAGATGAAACTTATGTGACACATGGGCCTACTAGGTTTCCGGTGACTGCCCCTGCAGGTTTATGCCGAGACCCTAGTCTGGGGGCGCTGCTGCCACCCTGAAGTGCTACCCCAAGGACATGATAAACTCTGTGGTCACCTCTTAGATCCCCACCCCACTAAAATATGACCCAGAGACACAAGCTTTAGCAAAAATGTTTAATCTCTCCTTAATGTGTGTTTATTTACAAGTACTAAACCTGAAGAGCCGTAAAATAGGAAATAGCCGTCTATTTACACATCTGATGGCTGAGCGTGTCGGCCCTGCCGCCTCCCTCCAGAGAAGCAACGGCCGAGGCCTGCTCTACTCAGACCGTCCAAATGACCGGTTTTTTTTTTTTGGGTGGGGGGGGGAGTATAGGGAGTGTTCTGCGGCATTAAAGGACAGCTAATCATGGGCTTCACCTTAAAAATATCTTTCTCTCTCTAAATATATCTAGTCTAGCTTGTGTAGCACCGATGTGAGCCACCAGATCCAAACTGGGTGAACTGGAGTAGGGGGTGGCGGTCGGGCCCCTCTGTATCAACAGAGGTTGTTGCTGGCCTGTGCCTGGAACTCAATGCTGTGCCTCTTGGGAACAATCAAAGCCCTCATCCCTGCTGTCCTATTTAGCTGTCCAACCGTAAGAGGGCAGGGCAGCTGGAAAGCACAGGGCCAGCCCAAGGCATGTGGAGGCCAGGCACCTAGGTCCAGCTTGTAAAGGCCCAGGCACTCCGGAGTCTGGGTGCACAGGGAAAGACCAGGCAGGAAGTTAGGCTTTGGGGGATGGGGCCCATGGCAGCACGGCAGTACCAGGAGTGTTAGAGCCAGGCTGGCTGGCATAGGCTTGGCCACCTCCCTGGGCCCTGAGTATCCACCACCCAGTGCACAGTAGGCTTCAACTCAAGCCATATTGAGGCCGGAGTGGAGCCCTTTGCAGGGTACCAAAGACCAAGGACAAGCAGATGTCAGAGCCTAGTCCGGGAGTGGCAGGGAGGTGAGGCCTGGCCCTGATGGCTGTGCCGAGAACAGCTAGGGCAGCTCGCATGTAAACAGATATGCTAAAGTGCTTGCGAACAGATGCCCTGGGGACGCTGCTCCAGGCCACCTCACCACCCACTCGACACTCACACAGGTGAGGTGGCTCGGTAGGGTAGAGTGAAGCTGGCCCATTCTGAGGGAGCCTGGGGGCCTTGGGCAGGATGGTGGGAGATAGTGAAGGCATCGAGCCTAGAAGCTGTGCGTGGTCCAGGCAGAGCTGGAAGAACGAGGGGCTTCCATCTGAAGCCCACATCCAGGGAAGACTTTACAGGAAACTGAGGCTCCCACCCAGGCACAGCCCAGAGGCATCACAAGGAAGAGGAGTATGTCCATGGGTAAAACCCTAGGCGACAACAGGGGCTACTGAGAAACGGCTATATCCAGGCCAGCTAGCCTTGGCTCTGACCTCAGTATCGGCCCAAGGAGTGAGCCACACAGATGAGGTGGGGTCTGAGCAGAGCTCATGGCCCAGGGTGCCCAGGCCTTGACAATCCTGGAGGAGGGGCTCCCTGAGTCCTTGCGCCTGCTCCACAGCAACTAAAGGCGCAGCTCTTACCTGACCTCCACCCTGTCCCACCTGGCTCCCCAGCTTAGAGTGTGAAGGACCACAAGGCTAGCAGCCCATGGGTGTGGGGTGTGCTGTCCCCAGCACTGAGGCTGGGCCTGGCCACAGTTAGCTGTCCCTTAAAATCCATTATAATCTTTAGTACCATCAAAAAAGTGAACTTCAAAAGGGGATAGGCCGATCGCTTGCTTTTCCAATGACTAATTAAAAAAAAAATTAAAAAAAAAAAAAAAAAAGGGTCTAACCACCTCTAGTATTCAACACTTGCAGTTTGAAAAGATCAACTCAGACTAAACGCTAGCACAGTCATGCAGGTCCACAGCCTCTGCACCCGAAGCTCGGGGCACCGGGGATCTTGGGCAGTGGCTTCTTTGTCTGCGGGAAGCAGAGGCCACATCAGATGGCAGCTCCAGGGCCCTTGGCTTTGCTCTCTTCCACCTGGGTTCCTCCTCAGTTGCCTTCCCCTGTCTCCTTCCTCAAGAAACTGTACAGCACCCTCCTGGGGCTGGGGCCACATATATACATATATATATATATATATACACACACACATACATATATATATGTACAGGGTCCATTAAAAATGTGTTGTTGCTCCTTGAGGGCAAAGGCGGACACAGCTGACTTCCGGTCCCTTGGGTCACTGCACCCCCACCCCCCAGGGTAGAATGCAGCAGGATTTGTTGTTCCCTTAAAAGCAGTACCCAGATGTCCCACTGTGGAGGGGCCAGGACACTGCTGAGATGCCAGACTGGAAGCCACGGGGAGTGTCAGGGGCAGGAAAGGGCACAGAGGATGGAGGGATGGTGGTCTGCTATCCTCCTGGGCTCCATGGTGGGCTGCGCCAGGAGCAGGAGGTGGGGAATAAATAATGGGAACATGCACTCTGACCGGAGCCCCAGGCACAGAGGCTCCCAGAGGCACAGCCCTGAGGACAGAGAGGGGATCGCCTAGCCTTCGTCCGCATGTCACCTGGGAGTGGGGTCTGCAGGCCCTCCATAGGAGGGGAGTAGGGCCTCTCCCCAGCAGAAGGATGTGGCACTCCAGCCTTGGCCGCGCACAGCACGCGGTGAATCTGAGGGTGGTGGCAAGCACGAGCTGCTAGAGTAGAGGCTGGTGCGACAGCCCCAGGCTGTGACTCATTTGGCCCAGCCCTGGGCATCTCACCTTTCCCTCAGACTCTGCCCGCTGGTAGCATCTGGAGAAGCCAGGAACTGCAAATTGGTCCAGCCCCTTGTCCTACTGCCCTCCCTTTGGAGGGCCTAGCCTTCTACCTCGGCCCCTCAGAGGCCACCTCTCTCCCAGGAAGGCCACCAGCAGCTCTTGCCAAGCAGCAAAGATCCCTGGGCAGGACTAGCCACGCTGTGCAATCCTTGCCCTAAGGCAGCAAGCCCTAGGCACAGAGGTGGCCCAGCAGCAACCCTCACATCCACAGCGGTAAAACGCGACCCTGCATGGCAGGGAGAGAAAGGCGAGGGCCAGGACCCAACTGCAGTCCCACACCTGGCACTCAGTACAGGCAGACAAGGGCTGTCTCCTAGGTCCTCCTCAGCTGCCCTCCTGCCTTCTGCTGGGTGGTCACTTCCAGGGTTCAGCTGCTCAGGGCCATTGTGTCCACCACCTGCTCCAGTTTGCTCCGAAGCCGCTGCCTTCGAGCCTGCTCATCTTTTTCCAGAGCCACCAGAATCTGCGGGGGCCGAGGATATGTTAGGGTCAGGGCTGGCTACCCACAGACATGGGCTGTGCCCAGTGTGTGCCTTGGGGGACTTTGGAGCAATCATTCAAGGCCTGACTACCAGGTCCTAGCTGTGCAAACAGTTCGGATCCAAAGTACTACAGCACTCCAGGGTGAGTCCCAAGGTCTTCACTTCACCCTCATCACCCGGCTCTGGCTCTGGTCTCTCCCACCACCCTCTCAGGCTTCTGTGTGCCTCCTAGGGTAGGGCTCCACTCCCTGCCTTCTGCTGTGGCATGGTCTCTGCTCGCTCTCGTCACTGGGTTTCGTATGCTCTTGAGTATCACACCCCTACCTCCAGTCACCTGACTCCCCATACCTCAGTCTATGGGAATCCAGGCTCAGTGACCCATCCTGTGCTCTCAATCACTACAGCCTATGACCTTTGCATGGCTGGTTTGGTGCCTAGAGCCCTTCTGAGCCCATAGCTCCGCGGCCTTAGACCTGTCCCTGTGGCTTCTCACGGAGGGTGGGACAGGGTGCCACAGCAGCCTGGCTCAGCACAGCCTCTCTGCCTCTAGACCTCTCACAATCCATCTGGCTCAGGGACACAGCCAAGCTCAAAGCCTGTACACCCAGGGCACCCTGGCCTGTGTACATCTTCTGCCTGTTCCCAGGTGGACCCTAGCTCAGCCATGTGGTCTCCCTGGATCTCAGCCAGCCAGGCCCACTCTGTCTCAGTGTCTTAGCACTGCCCACACATGCCCAGTATCTAGCTATCTGTACCCATAAACTCCAGCCCAGAGTCAGAGACAAGTCACCCCAGAGAGATGAGTCAGGGGACCTGATCATTGGCAAAGGACAAGGAGTTTCCTGGCGGTCCCACTTCAAGTCAGAAGACACTGACAGCCTATGGCCGAGCCCCAGAAATATCATCCAGCCCAATAAATCTGTTATAGGCCCACAGCTATGCACCCCAGGCAGACACTGGCACCTTGTCACCCCGTCTCCCTTCCTGCCCTAGAGACCCTTCTGTGTGCCCAGAACCTCTGATTTCCTTACTACCCCAGGAAAAGCTAGGTGGGCAGGTGAAGAAACAAAGCAGGTATTGGGCGAGTTCTGAGCTGCAGGCGGAGCTGGGGTTGGGGTGGGGGTGCGCACCTCATCCTTGTACTTGGCAATGTAGGAGTAGATCTCGTGCAGGGCGCTCATGCTGTTGAACTGGCTGAGATGCAGCCGGGACTGCTCTGCCAGGTAGGCGCTCATGTCTTGGTCACTGATGGCGGGCATCTTGGCAATGTCAGCATAGTACCTGACAGCAGTAGGTGGCAGGGTTGGCATGGGTGGGGTCACAGGACCTACCCACCCACCAACCTGTGGCCCCAGGCTACATGACCCTGCTGATCACCCACCTTTCGACCCAGCTCTTGTAGTTGGGAATGTCCTTGGCATAGAGCAGCTTGTTGGAGGGTGAGTCTTTGCCCAGCTTGTGCTCTGACGTAGAGCAGGAGTCCATGAAGGTCTGCGCCACCACCGAGAGGCAGGCATCTGTGATGCTGTTCTTGTGGATGTCAAACACGAACTGCGGGTTCTTGATCACATTCACCCAAAAGCGCAGCGGCAGGCTGTGGACAAGCAGGCCCAATTGTGCTCAGGAGGGCTGCTCTGCACCCCGCTCCCCTTCTGGACAGCAGCTAGGAGACTGCTCAAGTGGGCCAGGCTCCTTACCCCACTGGCCAGACAGGGCATGCTACCCACAACCTAGTGCCTCCCAGAGCATCTCTCCAGGTGTCCAGCTTATGGACGAGGGCCGTCCCTGAGGCTCGCACACTGGTTCATATCTTGCTCCTGTGCTCAGCTACAGTCCAAAGACATATGCCTTAACACCCACCCTCTATGCCCCACAAGGTCTCAGACAGCCTTGGCCGAGTACCCAATTATAACACATGCTGTTCAAACAGAAACTAAATGACACTGTTGTTGGTGACCAGAGGATTGTGCCAAAAGCCTGGTAACTCCACATGGCTGAGGCAGCTGCTCTAGAGTAGATCTAGAAAATTCTGTACAGCAAAGCACTTCTGGGCAGTGCTGCCCCACAGTTCCTCCCTTGCTGGGCCCGGTGACAGGCAGCACAGATGGACCTGGGTCTTAGGCTCCCACAGCCCTGGAGGGTGGCAACAGGTAAAAGCCAAGAGGAATCTTGAGAGAGAAGGGAAGGCGTACAGGGGTCTGGGCAAAGGCCAGGACCATCCAGCACACATTGGCTGATGGCCAACTTGACTTGGAGGTCAGAGCATAACTCCCAGAAGGAAGGAGTTAACAAGGGGTGAGGATGCGAAGGTATGCCCTGGTGGGAATGCAGAGTAGGAGTCTGGTGACACAGTGTCCAACCTTGTGGGGGAAGAAAGTCAACTGAGCAGTCTTCAGCCCAAGTGGCCATCCTCTAAAGTTGTGAGCTATGGGGGTGGGAAGACTACACACAGAGGCAGAGCCTGCTGGGTCAGGGCTGCACACAGCAGAAGCCTGTCAGCCAAAACCAGAGAATGTGGAGCAGCCTGACTAGGGGCAGGGGGCTGTGGGGCCCATGGCTAGGCTGCAGGCACCAAGGCTAACCCACAATTATAGGTGGTCTCTTCTGGGAAAAGGCAGGCCAGGATTAAGTACAACAACAGTCACAGGAAGCACTGGAGTGGATCCACTCGGGTCTGGGGTGCCCTCAACTCTCACCTGAAATACACAGCTCCACACTTACTGACATGTGGCCTTTCAGAGCCAGCTCTATCCACAGATGCCAGCACTGCACATCACTGAACAGAGGCTGGTACTTCCGCTGTGCTATCAACTGGCTCTGACTCACCAGGCTCTGTTTCTCACATGGCAGCCCCTCAGGGGTTTCCTACAGGCTAGAATACTAGGGTTGTGGTGGGGTCCAGGGCTGGAAGCTGGGAAGGCCCAGGGAGATTTCGGCACTGCAGGGCCCAGCCCCCTACGCCTGGCCCCTGGCAGCCCCAGCCCTGTGGCAGTCGCACCAATTGCTCTTCCAGGTATGGCGCACATCAGAGTCGTGGATCTGGTGCTTGTCAGCCTGCTCATCCAAGAAGTCAAACATGTACTTGATAGCCAGAGGCAGGGCGGAGCCACGATGGGCTGTGCTGAAGATGGTCTCAAACAGATCATCCACAAACTTCTGCAGTGTTCCCTGTAGGGCGAGGCACTGAGCTTCAGGGCTGCCCAGGTCACCAGTCTCCTAGGTGACCTGGACAGGTCTGTAGGAAGCCTGGATCTGGCCCCGTGCTCTGTACCCCTATACACCTACCTTGGTGGCCAGCAGCCTTGTAAGGTAGATCTCAGAGACCATCTTACTGCCGCGGTCACCCTCACGTTGGTCCAAGTGGTCGTGGTTCTTCACCAGGTGCCACAGCTTTGTTCCACTTTCCAGGTCTGGCGTGATCATGGGTGTTCGTGAGCGTAGGCTGTCAGGGCTACTGGCTGTACGCAGCATGCTCTCTGCAGGAATAGCCTGTCAGCTGGCAGAGCTGTGTCCCTTACTCAGGGCCAGACCCTGTCCCACCCTGGCCAGTTTTCCCTCAGAATCTGGGGTATCAAGGTTCCTTCTAGGTGTGTTGGGGGATGGCCACTGTGGCCACACGATCACCATGAGGTTGCTTGGTTTCAGGCTATGGGAAAAGGCACTGCTTCAGAATTAAAGGAAAGGCCAGAGCCCAGTGACACGCCACAGCCATGTCCCCTTAGTTCTGGCACCCAAGGCACTATGGCAGTGCACTGGGAAGGGGACCCCATCCAGGTCCACACCCACCCACTACCTGCTTGCAACCCTGTTGGCTGCTCACCGTATCTGCTGAGGGACTTAGTGAAGGTGGAGGAGTTGGAAATGTTGTAGGCAGATGTCTGCTTGGGCACTAGTGCCACCGATGATCCATCCGTCACCTGAGGGCAGATATCAAGGATACAAGTTCCCAGGGTGCCACTAAGACGTCCTGCCCAACCTGGGGGAACCTAAAGACAACCCTGGTGGCAAATCATGTCACCACTCTCAGTCTCCATCAGGGTGGCTCCAGGGCAGATAATCCCTTGGGCATGGCACAGTGCACACCTGGCTAGGCATGTTCCAGTGTAAGGGAAGGGAAGCCCACACCATGGCCAGAGTTGGGTGGCCCGGCCCCTGAATGGCAGGGTCACCTGATAGTGAGCCAGTGTGTTCAGCCTCTTCCAGTCATTGTCAATTTTGGTGGTGACATCCTCGTCCTGAAGGATGATGCGTGCCATGCGGCCCTGGCGCCACTCTATAGGAAACAGGATATTGGAGGTGGCCCTCCCTGCTACCCAAGGCACATAGAACACGGCGTGGGGAAAGACATGATGGCAGGAAGAGCCTGGGATAGAGTAACAAGCTGAGGCTCTTCCACTGGAAAGCTCCATTCACTGGCTCAGAGGTGGCACAGTCTGCCCATGGGGCTGGCCTTTCATCTGCTGCCTGGATGAGGCAAGAGGTAGGCCCTGCTTTACCTAGATTCTAGGCCCACCCTTTCCAGCCACATCTGCTACAGGATCCCAGAGCTGTGTCATACCTCTTTCAACTTCCCCAATGCAAAAAGACCTCAGCCATGACCGCCCTGGCTTCCCAGAGAATTACCAAATTCACAGCCTCTCTCTTGTCAGGCCTCCACCAGTGTCCTAGGGCCTGCAGACTCAAGTTTACCCTGTCACCTCCCTTGCAGACTATCTGTTGTGCACCTTCTAGTGGGCACCTCCTACCATCAGGGACACTTGCCCGCCACTCACCCAGGTCCATGTCCCCAGCCTTGGGCCGCTGGGAGTAAGGCACACCCTTGTATACAGTGTCCAATAGCTTCTCCTTGACCTGTGTCACGGTGTCGCAGTTCAGCCCCTTCACAGGAACCTCAGGAGCGTTCTCATTCTCGGGGTTCACACAGTTCAGGGTCTGTGTGTGAGGAGGGTGGTACAGTAGCTTCAGCCCCATCCCTGGCTTCTGCTAGCCCTGCTTACTCTATTCACTGGGAGGGGAGGACCTGGGACTGGGGGCTCACCAGGGTTTTGTAGTCAATCTGCTGCCGAATGAGCTTGTCCTCGCTCAGAGAGTAGCGGGCCTCCCCTGTGATGGCGTCAATGGGGCCTTTCTCCATCTGCTGCTTGATGGCACAGTACAGCATGAAGAGGGGCTCCCCAGCACATTCCTGTGTGGGTGGTAGGGTGTCAGGCTGGGCCAGGACCTAGTCAGCCCTTTAAGGGCTATCTAGCTGCTCCCAACAACTCCATCTCCTCTTAGGAGGTAAGCCTATCTCTGGAGCCAGCACCGGGCAAGGAAATCTAGTGACAGCCCCAGTGTCCTTATGCCTTGGACACAGAAAACCTTGCTATACCAAGTGTGGTGGTGCAGGGGAAGGGACTGCACGTGGCCACCATGACCATGCAGGAAGACTAAGGCCTGCAGTCTCCTTGGTGAACCTGGCCCTCACTGCACACAGGTGTGATCATGATCTGCTGGATGTCTAGGGACCTGTCTAGCCAGAAGTCCAGAATCACTAAGGCCATGCTTTTGCTGCAATCACCAGCACAAACATGCTGACTCCTGAAGCTCCCCGACACCAAGGGGCAAATGAATCCACAGCCCAGTGCCAAGGAGAAACGGGGGTTGGTGGGATGGGCTCTGCACACCTGGCGAGGGCCTGCACTACTCTTCTCTGCAGCCACCTATCATCTGGCTCTCTGCACTGCAGCTGCGCCTCATCCCAGAGTCTCTGCCCCATCCCTATCCTCCCTTAGCTCCTCCCAGATCCTGGACTGAAGCAGTCAACTCTGAGAGCCATGGCACAAGAGTGAGGGTGACAGCCACTGCTGACTGAGCTGAACGAAGGAAAAACTATCACATTACTCTCAGCAAGGCGAGGAAAGCAGCTGGCTGGAGCTCAGGCTAGTCCCATGGCCCTGAAGGCCCAGCCCAGACTGCTGGTGTCGGTCCTTATAGGGGTCCCTGGCTCAGAGTGCCCAGGTAAGAGGTTGGCCCAGGTGGACCCCTGGCAAGCCCACGGTGACTGTGCTCCTGTACCCAGATGCTCTAGCCCCTTGTTAGCATCTGAGGCAATTAAAGAGACAGCTGCTAAGGAACGGCCTGGAGCATAGATCATCCCCAGACCCTGCGACAACACTCCTGTCTTTGAAATTATGTTTCATTTGCAAACTTGGCTTCATTAAGTCAGCCGGGATGTAGGAGGGAGGGGGAGCAGGTTGGGACTCAGAGCCATCAATAGCTGCCTCCTTCGGCAAACATGACCTCATAAGGTTTCCCAGATTAGATGTCTGCCCTTTGGGTTCATAAGCAGAGTAAAAGGAGCCAAGGAGGCAGGCCAGATGCAGACCCACCCAAAACTAAGGCATCTGCCCCAGAAAAGCCAGACCTTCTAGAGAAAACTCAGACTGAGCCAGGCAGCTCACCAGACCCAGAAGGCAGCAGCCCCCCTGCCAGCCCAACCATCATGTCTACCAGGCCTGCCAAGACTGTGAAAGAGAGCCCAGGAAGGAGGCGGGCCCCAGATGAAGCTGTCCTAAGCCCAAGGCTGTCCCTTCTCTACGCCTCATTTTCCTGTCCCATGACAGGCAGAAGGTAGGGCCTCCGCGTCCCCTCAACCCTGCTGAAAAGGTGCAGAAAACCGTCCTTTCACACAGGGGCAATGGAGGAGAAGTGCAGCTCAGTGAATGAGGCAGGGCAGCAGCTTCCTATCTGAAGGAAAGTCAAAGCAGACCTCTCCCCCAGGCCACACACTTCACCTCTAGCATAAAAGCTGCAAATGATAGAGTGTTGGTATTTTAAAAAAACAAAACTTGCCATATACTTAAAATACACACACACACACACACACACACACACACACACACACACACACACACACACACACAAATGTGACTTCAAAGATGAAAGTGCCTGGTCAAGCAAGATGTTTAACTTGTCAAATAAGTGGCAGTCAAAGCAGTGTGCCCTCTGTCTATATATACTCAATGGCAGTGATGGTGTCATGGCACCCAGGCCTGGAAAGATTCTGAAAATCAGCACATCTTATGCTGCAAATGAGCATGCCTGGTCAGCTGTGCTCACTCTGGAAGCCCACAGCAGACAGCTGGCTGTGTTGGGGAAGAATTCAGATTCCCCCAATACCCTCTGCTAATGTGACAGAGGACAGTGAAAGTGACAACATGGTGTTCACACTGTGGAACATTATTCAGAGGCCAAGAGGGCAAACTGTGTGTGCCAGCTTACCTGAAAATATGGGCCTAACATTACCTGGGGTAGAAGAGGGGGTGACGTATGAGGCAAAGTGCATGGTGTGAGGAGCAGGGCGCAGCACCAGGACCCGCTGTGAAAAGCACTCAGGATGGGCGGGGCCACCTACAGCCTGGGAGGCTGGGGTGGGGGAGAGGTACGGGAGTGTCATTTAAGCCACAAGTACAGACTAACATGTCAACGTAGCCAGAACTCAAGACAAAAATTTAACAAGACTTGTTCTTCTACCTGTAAACATTTGCTTTAATACAGAAACCTACCTAGGATAAATATTGATGGCTGTGGCCACCAGAGTTGGGCCCTGCCCCTTTATCTCACAAGTGCGGTTGACAGTGTAGTGACAGGTGGGCAGAACAGCTACCTCCTCCTGTGTTCTAGTCACCTGTATCTGTGGGCAGGGGATGGGCTCAGACCACGAGGCCTTAGACGGAACCCACACACTCTGCTTTCCCTTCCACCCTCCCCAGTCAAACAGCTGGGTGTGTGGTCCAGCTATGCTGGTCAGAGGGGTGGTTCTCCTTCTAGGAAGGGGGCAGTCATGCTTCTGAGTGGGTCACGGCTTACCACACCTGCATTTCGGTGACAGCTGTCCACTGCATACTGTGGTCAGTAGCTGACCACAAGCAGCTGACCCAAAGGAAAGCACAGTAGCGATGCAGGAACCACATACCTCTGTCAACAGACACAGGTCTGCAGTCACAACAGCAATGCAAAGGCATAATGGAGGATCCCACTTGGAGGGCATCTCCACAGCAGTAAATTCAGAGGCAGAAATTATAAAGACGGTGCAGTGGAGGGTGGGAGAGGGACAAGGTGTGGTTTATGAAAACAGATTTCAGTTTTACAAGACAGACGGTACAGACGGTGGTGGCAAGGTCTGCACTTTACAGCTATATTAACTCCAGTAACTTGTACACTAGACACCCCGAAGGCTGTAGCACGAAGGTCATAGTTTGAGGCTAGTGAGATGACTCAGCAAGTAAAGGAACCAGCTGCCAACCCTGCCAACTTGAGTCTGATCCCTGGGACCCACATGGTAGAAGAAGAAATCCTGCAAGTTGTTCTCTGACTTCCGTATGTGCATTGTGGTATACGCCCACATAATAATAATAATAATAATAATAAAAAGTAATTTAAAAAAGTTTAGAAGGTAGTTAATCCTGTATTATGCATTATTTTGATCCAGTAAAATATTTCTTAAGATTGTGGCATATTTAAAAGAGACCAACTATTGAGCCATGAAAGGTGGATGAACCTGTCTGATGAGTGAAAGAAACCACTCTGGAAGGCTATGCAGAATGTGACTCAAGCCCTAGACTCCAGAGAAGGCAGAGCGATGGGCAGGAGGAGGGTCTGCTGCAGCTCAGGGAAAGGAGACACTGAAGCACTCTAAAGCACTCTAAAGCAAATGCCCACCAAGAAGCCCAAGTGTGGCTTAGTGGCCTCAGGCACAAATGCCCCTCCACGAGGCTGTTCCAGATGTCTGACGGGTTCCCCTCCCTCTGCCCCACAGTAGCAGGTGCAGGGCTAGCCCTGCCAGCTTCCAGAGGCAGCCTGCCTCCCCACATGGTAGCAGTAGACACTGCAGAGCTGGCTCAGGATCTAAGGCCCAATGTGGGTGAACTGCACTCGCTCCTCGGTGTGGAGAATGAGGATCAAAAGGGGTCAGCACGTGTCAAGACCCAGCATGGGCACAGCTGCTGGAGTGCCTTAGCCTTTGCTCAGCCTTGCTGCTTCTGCTTCACCGAGCCTGCTTTAATGAGCATGTAAATAACTGTCCACAGGGCGCACTTCCATAGGAGATGTGCCCACTAACTATCATGGGGGCTGCTGTGCACACATACCCTCTTCTCCCCAGCTCTCTCTGTGCCATTCAGGTCACTTTTCTCCATCTCTGGTTCCCAGCTGTCCTGCCTCACTCCTCAGAACCACCCTGGTTTCTTCCTCACTGCCATATCCTATCTACTGGCTCTCCTCCCACTAAGCCGAGGCATCCCACCAGGGGTCTGTTCTGAGCAGACCAATGTGCCGCCACTTCTGGGCCAGACAGTCAGAACTCAGCAGCATCTTCCAGGGGGAAGGACTGTCCAGGGCTGGCAGATTCTGCACCAGCCCCATCCTTGCCCTGTTGCACTGCTTGTCACTGAATCCAGAGCACTGGCTAGGGCCGACATGCATGGGTTATACTCCCTGGGCATGCATGCATCCCATTGGCCATGAGGTCATGCAACTGTGTGATTACTGAGACTCTTTTTTTTTTTGATTACTGAGACTCTTAAGTACAGGCAACTAGTTCAGCCAACCAGCCCCCATGGGACCTGCTGAGGCTCTGGGGGCTCTGGAGAGCCAGAAGCCCAGGGTGGACTCACAGCCCACCACTGACTGAATACACCCCTTTCTTCCATTCACTGGGGCCCTGAGGTCCGGCTGACCCTACACAGAGCCACCTACCTTGAGGAACTTATACAAAAGGAAGGTGAACCAGTTGGTCAGCATCTTCTCTGCCACTGACTCGGTCCTATGGGAAGAACAGCAGATGAGAGTGGAGTCATTTCTGCCATCCTGTAGGCACAGGTCCCCATGACTCCCATGGCAACCCATGCATAGGCCAGGCTTCCCTCATTGTACCTCCGCAACAGCAGCTTGGGATGGTTCTTGCTTTCCAAGTTCTTCTCGATGAGGTCAGACAGCAACTGCTTAAGCACACCCGTGGCATACTCCATCTCACCCTGCAGGGCTGTCATGATGAGTGAGGCCACATTCCCACGGTCACGCATGGAAAAGCTACGCTGGGCCTCCAGTGTACGGATGAAGGTCAGCAGGAAGTGCTTCTTGGTCAGCAGCTGTCCGAACAGTGTCAGCGACTTCTCCACATTGGCCTGCACCTGGAGGCACAGAACCCCAACAGCTCAGGCAGGGGAAAGGCCCCTTGTGGCATGGAGGCTACCTGGGCCTGGAGCACACAGGAGAGCCAGGTTGCCTTCATTGCACAGTGAAGCTCAGCATGTAGATCTCCCGAGAGACCCAGGCAGAAAGCCCCACATGGCCTAGCACAGGAAGAGGAGCCAGGGTTTCAGGCAAAGGGCAGTTATCCTGGGTGAAGCCTGGGGCACTGATCCATGCCTAGGGGCTTCTTCTTGCCTCCTAGTGAGCCACGGGCAATGGTGTCACCCAGGGCAAGCCACCTGTACCAGAAATCAGGCCCCTGCCTCAGAGCTCAGGGTCCCAACCCTGTGCTGGCTCCACATGGGTCTGACCTCGTACTTCCTACTTGGCCAAGCCTTGAAACGTCTCTGGAAGGCCATACCAGCCCCCATGCCGTGGCTGCCCACCAGCCTCTAGGGACCTCTAAGCTAGCAATCCTACCTCCATCTCCTTGAGTACAGGATGGTCCTCAATCCCAGGAAACAGCACTCGCATGGCATATGTGCGGTAGTCAAGGAATGGGATGCCAGCACCATCCAGGTCACTGGTCAGCTCATGGATGTCTGTCTGTAGCTCTGCAAAGGCTGTGACCAGATGTGGGGTCAGAGACGGCATGCCTGGCGCTCCCCTCCCCCTTCTGAGTCCCATCCTGCCCACTGTCTGGCCAGGATCACTGGTCCTGACCTTAAAAAAACCAATGTGCCTTTCTGTACCTCAATTTCCCTAGTTTAGGACAAAACTTCTCTCCTTCTGCGTGGGATTAACCACAATAGGGCAACAATGGCTCCAATATTGGGTGGGTGAGAACGGGAAGTTCTTTAGCCACGATCCAGGCCTGGGTGGAGCGGGAGACATGGCCATTCTCATATTGCCACTGCCTTATACACACCGTACTCCCAGGGCCCTCAGCACCACTATCTCAGTCCATACCACCTCTCAAGGTGAAAGAAAGCAGGGCAGAGTGGCAGGCCCTATAGAACATTCCAGAGCTGTGAGGTGTCAGTACAGGAGTTGCCCACTGGGCACCTATGAGGTGATCAGGAGTCAGAGGGGCAGGGCAGGCTCTGGAACACCTAGCAGGTATGGTGAGGTGCTGTGCCTTCGTCTCCTGGCTGCTGGCAGAGAAGGCACCACATACCCTGGACGTTCACACTCCCTCTACAGGTGGGAGCTAATAGCCTCTGCTGTCCAGCCTCAGCTCGTGTCTGCCTCCTGTCCACCAAAGCTGTCCACAGGGCAGGTACCCAGCTAACCATGTGGCCATCTGGGCCTCTCAGGGGCTGAGCATGGTCACTTGCACTCTTGCCTACTATGTGACATGCAGGGACGTGGGCATTCTCCCTGTGTCCATTCTACAGACCGGACAATCAGGGCACAAAAGATTAGGTGGCATATCCCCTAGATTACAGCTATAGAAAAGGTGGTCCCTTCACCAGCAGGATGAGTCTACCACCTGTCACCTCCCTGGGACCAAGCCTGTTAGTAGGAGCAGATGGGTTCAGTGGTGGTGACTGTCTCAGCAACCACTGTCCCCTAGACTCTTGCCCTACAGATCTCCTTGCTGACCTTCCTTGCACTCGAGGGCCACGCGTGACTCCAGGTTGTCCATCTGGAGCTGCAGCCTCTTGAGGGTGCGGTCAGCATCCCGGGACTTGCGTTTGTAGGCAATGAGCACAGCTACGATGACCAGCAGCAAGAGGCCACCCCCTCCACCGATACCCACAATGGCTGGCAGTGTCAGCAGGCTGTCCGAGTACACCTGGAGCATACCAGGTGAGAACTCGAAGCCCCCAGCCCGCACCTGCAGGACAGGACAGAGATGATCAGAGGGTACTGGCTCCTCAGAGCTTGAGGCCCCTGTCCAACAGCCCTTAAGCCACCCCCAGCACCTGCCTGTGGCCAACACAGGTGACACGAATGGCTAACAGGTGCAAGGTGCTGGAACACAGGCCGATCAACGGCTGCGTAGTCAGCACACATGCACTCAGCAGTGGGACCGCCAGCAGTGAGAGGGGCTCAGAAAATCCTTGGGGATTTTCTCAGAGGTGGGGTTGCTTAAGTGGGGGGTGGGGACAGTAGGTCAGGAAAGTGGTTCCAGGAGACCACAGCTAAGCTGTGACAGGGACTGGCCCTGTGCATGAAGGCAGGTTGGTGGGCGTACCGTGATTTTGTGCTGCCCTGTGAGGTTGGGTGCTTCACACAGCAGCTGTGTCTCAGACACAGTGAGGATACAGGGTGTGGAACCAATGAGCACCGTGTAGTTGAGCCGGGAATTGCCAGGAGCAGGTGGCACGAGATTGCGTCCCTACAGGGGACAGAGTGAGATGAGGGCAGTCCTGAGGTCTCGTCCCCAGCCTCAGCCCATCAGCCTCTGCAGCAGGAGCTCACAGTGGCTGAGACCCACCTTGAGAATGAGTGGGGAGCTGGGCTTCAGCTCCAACAGCCCAGTAGGGCTGAGAGGCTCCAGTACAGGGTCCGGGTAGTAGAGGAATGAGGAGCTGTTGAGGACCAGCAGCGTGCGAACATTGTCCATGATGAAACCGATCTCATCCGGCCGCTCTCCCAATTCTGGTGGGCTGCGCTTTGGGTTGTCTATAGACGGCGCCCGGCACACCATGGTGGTGTCATTGTACACCATGCAGCTCTGGGACACAGGCACCAGGACCTCAGGCCAGCCCTCCCATTGCGGGTCAGCTACCCAGTGACAGCCCCACCCTGGGAATGGCAGCTCCCTGTGAGAACGGTCTAGGCACTAAGGAAGCACATGTTCAAGATGCCCGTTCTCTGCAGGCTGAGGGCCAGACAGACCAGAGGCCAGGGCTCACCCCTAGCTGACCACTTCCTCCTCAAGACCTCAGCACAGACGGGTAAGCATGGGTAGGCAGAAGCAGGGGTGTTAGCAGCAGTAGTTATCGACCCAGGAAACACCCATATGGCCAGGAGGGGGGACAGCAGAGCAGGACAGAGTGAAGGAGGGGGTCGGAGGCACAGGGCATCCACTCACATTCTCCCTCTCAATGCCTTCATACTTGGCCCGGATTCGAGGTTCACGGACGGTGGCCAGATTGGTGCCTGTGACTGTTAGAAGGGTCCCACCACTAAAGGAAGAAGAAAGGAGACAATGCCCTAGGCCTAGAAGTACGAGAGATAGACAGTCTCTCCCTGTATGAGCAGGTGGGTCAAGGCTCAGTCAGAGCACTTCTTGCCAGGATTAACTTCCTTAGAAAGCTGCCACTGAGTGAGCCACCATGGAGCACCCAGAAGAGGCACTCCCTGACCTACATTGGGGAACGGCAGGTGCTCCTGGCTCCACACCAGGCTCCCACCTGTTGATGCTCCACTCGGGGTCGATCCTCAGGATAGTAGGATCTTCAGTGTAGTTGTACTTCACCTCAGGGTTGGAGAGCTGGGCACGGTTGATGTTGATTACAATAGGGGCGCTGCCAGGGGTCTGCCCAGGCGGTGTCAGGCAGCGGATCTCTCGAGAGTTCCTCCTGCGATGGGGTCAAGATGAATGAGGGCATGGGGAAGCAGCATGCCAACACATCAGCAACATTCCATGGTGGCTGAGCACTGGCTCCCAGGGGAAGGCCTGGGCCTCCCTCAGAAGGCTAATGTGAGGACTACTTTGGCTCTTGAGTGGCCACCAGTGTCTGGTCCTACCCTGAACCCTGACTGGCCCCTCTCCTTCCACACCTTGAATCTCACCTACACTTGGCTCTACACTGCTGTAGTTCTTGATCTCCACCCTACTCTCCTCATGACAACATCCCTAAATGCAGATGGATGAAATGGATCCTGCCTACTGCTCGCAGGAGATCCTGCCAGGAGACCCTGGCCAAGCCTCTGTCTTCTCACAAGTGCCAGATAGCCATCCTCGCCCACCCTGCCAGGCTCGCAGTAAGTACACCTTGCAGGTGACAGGCTATTGCTCTGGAGGCCAAAGAGACTAAACTACACGCCTGAGCCTTTCCACATGTCACCACTGCCTTCCCCAGACTCCGAGCAGAGTCCCACTACCACCAAGTGCCTTGAACAAGCCAGCTCCCTCTTTCCTACTGTACATATACCTGGAAAACACTCTGCTCCTAGCAGCAGTGAGCTGGCCTGGGGCATGGGGTCACAGGTCACCTTAATTAGCAGTCAGCAAGGCAATACCTGCCCTGCTGAGGC
Organism: Acomys russatus; assembly: GCF_903995435.1. NCBI lineage: Eukaryota > Metazoa > Chordata > Mammalia > Rodentia > Muridae > Acomys > Acomys russatus. The sequence continues at coordinate 17,982,635 of NC_067149.1, forward strand.
CCGGCCCCTTGGCTGTGTCACCTTACCCTAGAGGCCCCACAGCCACCAGGCTGCAAACACCAATGATTAGCCTGATAACGGGTAATTACCACAGGAAAATATTTAAAGGGCTGTTCCATTATCATCCTTAATCTAAAATTATCCACTTCAAGCCTTGAGGCTTTTGTTAAGATGTCTGTTTTCTCTATTAAACTTTTTGAAAATACTTTTTCATTTTGCTTGCAAGAGAGATGCTCCCCTTTCGTTAGGAGAGACTAGAGTGGAGGCAGCAGGTAGTACCCACTGAGGCCAGGTCACACCCCCTTCCTAGTCTGGTGGCAGGCCTCCTATCTCCATGGCAACCTTTTCTGCCTCTAGGTTTCCATAGTGATCACCCCAACCAGGTTTTCTATATCTGTTGCCCAGGCAACAGGAGGGGACAGCAGAGCCAGGAGGGAAAGCCCTGTGGCCCCTGACTCCTCTCACCCCGTACCAGGAGAAGGAGCAGGGCCGGCCGCCGATGGACACAGCCACATCACTGCCTGCGTTCAGATGGCTTCCTTCAATGCCAATCCAGGTGCCTCCGGACAGAGGGCCACGGGAGGGGCTCACACGGTAGAAGGTTGGTGTCTGCAGGAAGATGACTTGTTAGAGTGCATACCCATAGCATCTGGGCCCCTTACAATCAGTCAGCCCTGGGGGAAGGGGTAACCACTCCCTTGTGACTGGGCTCAGCCTAGGTATGGGCAACAGGGGCAATGTCCTGTACTAGAGTCCAGGCCTACTTTTGAAGGCCTGGGGGCAGCAAGAAGCAGAGGGCAGTGGGGTGGGGCTTACCACAAAGGTGAAGCGCTTTGGGGACAGGGCTCGGTACTGGAGGGAACAGTCCCGCACACACACCTCCACCAGGGCATCATGGGCACGCAGTGTGCTGGCATCTCCGATCTCACAGACAATCCTGTGAGCATGGTAGGGCTCAGCACCACAGAACCACTCCCAGGCCACCTAGGCCTTCACCACCCACCCTAGCCTGCCTTACTGTTCTGCGCTGATGTACTCGCTCTCCACAGGGCTGCAGAGCACCTTGCCCACGTGCACGCCTAACCGCACATCCTCGAACCGGAGGCCCAGATTCTCACCGGTGATGGTCAGTCGAGTCCCTCCCTGTCGAGGGCCTGTCTCTGGGGACAGCTGCAGGAAGGCAGAGGCTGGGGCGGACACAGCAAGGTCTACCATGCCAGGTGAGAGGAGGCAGTGGGTGGGTTTGCAAGGGTGGGGCTGGGCAGATACTGGACTGGGTCTCCAACTCCTACCTTGAGGATCTTGGGGTCTGTGCAGCGGCTGTTGCCATGGTGGGCATGCATCCAGGAGGTTGGTGAGTCAGCTGGGCAGTGGTGGCGCAGGGAACAGCGGCGTTCAGCTACGCACCAGCCACATTCAAAGCGTGGGTCTGCCTTGAGGCAGAGGCCACAACTCTGGCGCAAGGCTGGGCACTTGTAGAGGTGGGCTATGAAGGGAAGGTTGGTCAGCGTGGACCCATACATCATCCGTCCACCCAGGCCACCAGCCCTGCTACTCACCCTGGATGTTCTGGGGGTTGTCAATCACAAAGTTGCCATTCCACACAACTGACAGGTTCACAGGCAGGTCGCTGACATCATTCCCTTCATAGGAATACTGTTGGAAGCAGGCACAGTGGTCATGCTTGGGCTGGTGGGCCTCTATGCCACATGGAGGATTAAGGGCATCTGGGGGCCCTCAGCACCTCTGAAACTGACTACTGAATGAGCTTGCCTACACGCAAGCTGGACTAGAGCACATACAGGTATTCTGCCTGTCTCTCCACATGGGGCTTCTTTTCTGGCTCCACCAAGTTCTATCTCCTACAGCCAGGAAGAAAGCACATCAATAGCCAGCCTCCATTGTTAACCACCAAGGCTGTCCTAGACACTGCTGCCAATACCAGGGCAGTCTTGCCTGAGCGGTGCAGTCAGGCGTCTGGGAAAGCAGGCCTAGCTGAGCCCAACAGCATCAGGAAAGCTCTGTGAATATCAGTCTTTGTCTGCTCAGGCCAGGACTTGTGAGGTTTGAGGCATTTGTGACCCTACATCGGTCAAAAGACCTGTGTCCTGGGGACCGAGCACTGCTCCCACCTCTTCCTAGGCTGGCTGCACTTAGGCTAACAGCCCTTCTCAATGGCCGGGGCTAGGCTTAGCTGCGTCCACTTACTGCAGCTGATGACCTCAGCTCTGTCTTGTGTTTGGGCAGAGGCAAGCAGCTTGGCATCTCAAAGGGGTGGCTCAGCAATTCATCACTATTTTATCTGAAGGAATTTAATTGGATCCTATCAAATTTCCTGATACCCTCTCTTCCCTTTAAACACTGCTGAAGGGAAGATAAATGGGGGTCTGCAGAGAAGGGGACAACAGAGATGAGGGATGGAGAGACACAGGAAGCTGAAGCAAGAAAAAGGGGGTAGTAAGAGTCAGAGGGGAGTGTGTGTGGGGTGCAGGCTATGTGAGGAGCCAGTAAGTGAAGGACGGGAGGTGACCAAGAGGCGGGAAAGGGTAGTGTGGCCTTCCCTGCTTGGTAGAGTATCCACTCTGACCCTAGTTCCTATCCTGTTTGATAGACCAAGGGAACCAGGGGGTGGGGACAAGTAAAGCCTTGCCAATAGCCCTGTGTCCACATGCCCTGCCAATCTGGGCTTAATCCTGTTCCAAAAAAATTCATTACCCTCCTGACTATATGCTTTCTGGACACCAGGAAAATGAGGCCTGCCAGTAGTCAGCAAGCCAGTGGAGAGCTCAAAACCTGACTGAGGCATCCCGTGCACATCCAGAAAGGGCTTGTTCTATAAAGACCTCTGCTCTAGAAAAGTCCTCAAGGCCAGACTTGCTGAGCTAAGTGACAACTCTGGGAATGTCACTGTGAGGTATGAGATTTCTACCATAGGTTTTTCTCTCCCCCATCCAGCAAGGCCACCTGCTGATCTTCAAATGGCCATAGTGGGTATAGCTTCTGTTTGTGGCCAAAGGGCACAGGCTGTGCTCACTGTATCTGCTGTGTCACCTGTACTCAGGAACTTGATGGGATAGCCCCACCACCAGCCCACTCAGCTAAACCACCCACACTTACCCAAGGGCTCAGTGGTGGCCAGACAGCCAGCAGAGCCCACAGACCTTCCTAGGACACATCTGGGCACATAAGCCATCTTGGCCTTTCTTTGCTAACACACCAGGTCTGGGACTGGGTGGACAATGGCCCACTCGAGAGCATGGAGCACCCCACCTTGCCCACCCGCCTGCTGTTTCCTCACCGAGGAGTTCTGGCATTGTAGACTGGAGCTGTTGAAGCGCAGCGCAGTGACACGGGCCGGGCTGCCTGGGATGTGGAAAAGGCACTCGTACCCTCGCTGACCTGACTGCGGCTGTGGCAGGTTCCGTGCGGCCAGGGTGATGGGCTTCACCACACCCACTGGCACATAGATGTGGGTAGAAGGCAGGATCTGGGGACAGTCCTGAGGACAGCAAAGCTCTGGCTGAGTTAGGTCTGGTGGGCAGCGAGGGGCAAGTTCCACTATGTCCCAGGCTGCAGTGGCTCACAAAGCCCAGGCTGTCTGGGTCACCACAGGGACAGTAGTCTTCAGGTTTTGCTCCCACCAGGTTGTGGCTGCAGAGAGGCCGGCATACTCACTCTGGCCATATCCTAAGACCCCACCACTCACTCTGGGGACCACAGGTACCCCATCTGGCCCACAGCTGCACAGCAAGAGCCAAGAATGGGGTGCTGGGGTAACAGGCTCTCAGCTGGGAGCATGTAAAAATAGCCTGGGCCCTGTAGAAAAACATGCAGGCCCCCCGTCCCCCAGGGCCAGGGTTTCAGCAACAATAACTGATGCAATGCCCAGCTTGCTTGCAGCATGGCTGGCAGCAGCCTCAGGAGGAGGCACCCCGTGGGAGCGTGTGGAGCAGCTTTAAATAGGGACGCTGAAAACAGGCCTGATCCCTGGGGACTGCCTTCGCTCCCAAGATGTAGGCCCAGGATCTCCTCTACGGGGCCTAGAAGAGCCTGAGCTCTAACTCAACCTCTCATGGTTTGACCGCAGCAGATCTGGGAACGCTCAGTGGGCAAGCCTGTGGCATGCCCCAGTGTTTATTGGCCACCAGCCCCAACTCAGGTGGGAGCCCTGGTGAAGACAACTGTATGCAGGGCCACACCCACACCACTGTTTCCCCTACCAACTGAGGAGCGCCTGGTAACCATACCACAAGACTCAGGCTGTGATGGGCCTCAGCTGAGAGAACAGCCATCAGCTTAGGCTCAGCCTGCCCTGGAGCCTGCAACAGTCACCCGGAGCTAGGCTTACCACCCACCAAGAATAACATAGCAGGCCCAGAGCCCAGCATTGCTCACTACCCCTGCAATATCCTTGTATGAGCACAGCAGGCAGAGGGCAGATATGGCTTGACTGGAGCCTAGCCAGATCCTCCTGCCTGTCCCACTAACCCAACACTGCCCACTGCCCACTGCCCTCCCAGCTATCAATCTGCAGGCCACATTCTGGATGGAAGGCTGTCTGGTGTAGCTTCCACCTCACCTAGCTTCCTGCACCCTCTCCAAGCCCAGCAGCGTATCGTCTAATTATGAATTCCAGAACTCACAGGCCAGGCTAAGTGGGGCTCTGTGGGACACACAGGATGGAGCTGAACTAATTCCACCAGCCACTTGGACCTGGCCCTGCAATAGGAAGTCATAAGAGTCTCTGGGGTCATCACTGGGCTGGGGAGATGACTCCAAGTTAAGAGTACTGGCTCCTCTTCCAAAGGTCCTGAGTTCAATTCCCAGCAACTACATTGTGGCTCACAACCATCTATAATATGATCTGATGCCCTCTTCTGGAGTACAGGCATACATGCAGGCAGAGCGTTGTACACATAATAAATAAATCTTTAAAAAAAAAAGGGGGGGGAAGTCTCTGGGTCTATTGGTTCAGCACAAGGATCAACAGCCCTTGACGGTCTCACCGATTGCTTGCTTCTCAGCATCCCAAGGCCTGCCCGGGAGAGACTGGCAGACACCTGTGGAGGAGCCAAGGTCCCTGCCTAAGGGCTCCTGGTTATCCCTTCACACCGGGTCAGGCTTTTGTCATCTGACACACAGCATTCTCCCTCATGTAGACAAGTCTACTTCCCTAGTGGGAGCTCAGAGGGCATCCCAGGGCCTGGCAGGGGAGAGAGGCCAAGAGTGAGGCCCACTGAGGCCACATGATGGGTGTCTTGTGGAAGGCCACTATCCATTCCTACAGCAAGGTCATCCCAGGACCCCAGGACTGTCAGCCTGAGCTCTGCTGACCAAGTCTCCGTGAGGTACCTACCATGCTGGCTGCCCATCACTACCTGCTAGCAAGCCCTGGGTGCAGGGAGGGTGGTAAGGTGAGTGCCTACAGGTCTCTCTCCACTTCCAAGCTAGTATTTTGGGTACAGAAAAGCATCTTAGGCTAGAAAGCCATAGAACTAATAAGCCTGCATGAGGACCCCAGAGCCAGAGGCAGGGAGAGAGGTATGCTGCTTGCTAGGTTTTCCAAAGAGTTCCACTCACTATGACTGTGGCTATGTAACACTGCTGCCCTTCCATACGAAGCTGCAACTAAAGGAGAGCATGCACCCACGGATCAACCCATTCCCCAGAAGAGCACCCCCCGCCCCCGCCACCTCAGCCTTGTGTAAACAAATCAGGGCTCTATGCTTCCCATCCCACCCAGCACACCATGGCTTTGCTGGGACCTGAGCGGGTTGTCACTCCAGGAAGAGGGTTTTCTCTGTTTAATAAAACTTCCTGGAGGTGATGGCTAGTCAGGGTAGGACTAGAGTATCAGAAGGAAACTGGACCACCTTGGCCTCAGGAACCATCAATAGGGATCTCCTCTGGCTTCTACCAGCACTTTGCTATCTCTAAGACACTGCATAGGCCTCTGGAAATAGCCACAGGCCAGCCCTCGCCAGCTCCCAAGGCCCCTGGCTTGACTCCTACTGCCTACCCTGGATACTGTGATCCAGTTCCCTGGCCGCTACTCTCCTAGAAAACCCACCCCCACCCCAGCACTGTGTCCCTGGCTCCCACCCATTGTCACAGCCCCCATCACCATAAGGCCAGGGTCTTGCTTTTTACTGCAACCTTGTCCTAGCTGGCATCAGGCTAGGAAGCAGGAGCATAATGGGTGGCACAGGACAGAAGGACAGAGGAGGGCAGCTCATGGAACCCTACTTATACATATGACCTTCTGCCAAGCTTTTCAAACAAGTCTAGTCTGGCTGCCACTCCTACAGACCCAAGTAGGAGAATCAAGGCTTCTTCCTCTCAATCCCAGCACAGTATTAACCATGAAATGAATGGTTCCTGATTCAAGTCCTGGCCCCACACCAACATGGCCCTCAGTTCCTGTCCCAGCTTCCCATCTATGCAGGCCTGTATGCCCAGGATGTCACAGGCTCCAGGAGGAGTGGCTTGCCCCTCCTACAGTCAGACTCGACTGTAATTACTGGAGCTTCAGAAAGCCCCAGACCTCCACTATTAACCTCCTTCTCTGTCTGGGAAGAGAGCTATAATGAAACATGCTGGTCAGGCTACGCTGGCCCAGGCTTCCACAGGGCCTCTATCTTCCAAGGACACCCAAGACCACCAGCAAATGTTCTCTGTCTGGACTCAGGCTATGACATTCAGCAAGTTGTCCCCATCTTGGTCACATCTCACCGCATACAACTGGCACCCTAGCCACCCATGGGTATTGTTGGGTGATGCACCCTGAGGCTCACTGGTACGTCTGAAGCCTTGAGGCCACTTATTCAGCCTTACCTCAGACACATTGACACGGCCTTCTAGAAAGGCACAGTCAGCCGCATTGTTGGTGCACACGTGGCGATATTTGCACCAGTGGCAGGGGAAGGAGCCGTTGACACATGCCAGGCAGCTGCAGGGAATAAATGGGACAGGACAGTTAGGCCTAGGAGGGTTTCAGCTTGTACTTCCACCACGGCGACCCAGTGTGCTGCTTCTCCTTGGAGTGACACCTCCTGGCCAAGGTCACCAGATCCTCTGCCTGCTGCACATGGCTTGTTGAGAATTGTCTTGCCTCCTCTGGCTCTCTTCCCCTTCAACCTAGCACTAGTCACTGCAGTGACCACTGGCCATCATGACAGAACCAACATGTACTTGTAATTAAGTACAGCACGAGTGCATGTCACACATCCCACTTCAATGCACTCAGGCTGGTGCAGGCAGTTTGGAGTGGTCCCCAACTGCCCAGATCTCTGTCCAACTCCACCTGGGCAGGAGCTGCTCAATCTGCATCTCACAATCCTGGGAGCTTGCAAAGAGACAGCCTCACGGCCTCCAGAACACAGCTTCTCTCTGCCCCTCAGGACTACCCAAGCAGTTTTTATTCACCTCGTTCCTGAAGACAACCCAAGAAGGCCCCTGGCTAGAGCAGTCTTTGCTCTGGAGACAACCTTCCTTGCCTGGGTGAGAGAAGGCCCTGGAAGTCTATCAACAGATGAAAGCATAACTGTAAAGCCAGCCAACTCAATGTCCCAGGCCAAACCTGCTAATGTTCTCTCTGAAATCCCCACCTGTGCCCTGGTCTTCTAAGGACCCTCTCTTCACCCACTGTGCCCTGGCTAGTAACGGACTTTAATATGTCCCCAGATTCCTTGTATCTGAAGCCAGGTGCTCACAGCTAAGATGGGAAAAAGCAAACAGAGCTGTCCTTGCCCAACTCCCTGTGCCTAGCCGGAAGCCCTAAGAACTAGGCAAAGGCCAATGCCGGGTGTCCTACTGTGCAGCAGATATTGCCAGGCCCAGAGTCAGCACACACCGAGTTGCTGTGTCTCATTTCCACAAAGACCCAGATTATTGTCTCCCTCAGAGCTCCTGGCCCCACCCTGGTGGCCAGCAGAACTTTTCTTAGGTCCAGTTCCTAGAGTACCTCTCCACAGGGCTGCAATACCAGCCACAGGCTCCCCCAATGCTTCCCTCAGGACTTGTCTAACCAGCTCTTCAACTGACAGGCTGCTTTTGTGAGGCCTCTTATCTTGCCTGCTTGACTGGATGTCAGCTATAGGAGGGCAGGCCTGCAAAGACCACAGGGATGGGAGTGTAGCAAGGGCAAGATCTAGGGACACTCACGACTGGTGAACACTGCAGTTATAGAAGACAAAGTCCACAGATGCAAACTTCTTCCCTGTCTCCTTGGACTTGAGGTAGAGCTTCACCACACGCTGGTCTCCTGCAGAACACAAAGGCTAAGGCACCAGGACCATAGACCACAGAGCCCAGATGTAAGTCAGCTCATCAGATTTTTAGGCTAGGCCTCTAGTGGCTGATGCCTCTTCCTTGGGTGGCCAGTGAGCAGTCAGAACACAGATTCCTCATGAAGGCTGGATTAAGTGGACTTGCTGGGCTACTTGCCAAGCACTGAGGGAAATGGACCAATAGCAGGCAGAAAGGCACGGTGCTCAAACCCAACCAGGCTTTCATCACAAGCAGACCAAATGGCCCCACCTCCACTGACCCCACCTGAAGCTCTGTCTGGCTCCACACCCTCCTGCTTTTGACTCCTCCTGGTCTGCAACTGCTAAGCAGGAAGGGTACCCACTCTCACCCTGGCCCTGTGTGATGGGCGCCACTTCCCGGGCAGAGGGTGAGCGGCAATGGATGCGGCCATCTTCCAGGATGCTCTCAGTCTCTGTGAAGTCCTCAAAGGAGCAGTTGACACCAGCTGAGAGGTCAGGCACATTCCAAGCCTGCAGCACAAGCTGGCCCGTGGAAGAAGGCATGCGTGAGTGGTTACCTGCCTCACTTGCTCTACTCCACTGTTCCCTCCCAGCCACCTCAGCAGCCACACTCACCGGCACCTGGGACATGGTGACTGACACATTGCGTGGCTGGACAGTCAACTGTACACACTGCAGCAGGTCAGAGGCAAAACGCTGGGGCTCATCTGCCCGCTCACAGGCATCCTGCCTAGAGCAACTGCAGGGAAAATGTGCTCAGGTTGGGCTCATAGGCATCCAGAGTCTCCAGGGCCACTGGATAGGGGTCCTTGGGCTGAGGACACGGCTTCTTCTGCACCCCCCCTTATAACATTCCCATCACTTGTCAGCAGGATCAAGTGAAACCTAGAGCAGCTCTAGGGCAGCTATGACTATCTGAGATAAACACTACAGGTTCCCAGGGGCCACCAGGTTAAATGTCACTCACCCCTTCAAGCCAGACCTCCCAGACTCACATGCTGTGCAGGACACACCAGCCACAGTGGGGGTCCCGAGACCCCAGGCACAGCTCACAGGAAGTATACTGCACACAGCTTTCCACAGGCACCCGCGTCACCTGGGGAGGGGGGCGGTGTTCATAGTGTGAGGCCTATCTACAGTCCCCATCCTATAGGAGCTCAGTGTACTCAAAAGCCAGGCTGGGTCACCCTGCCTCAGCCAAGTGGGTCAACAGGGACAAGAGATCCAAGGCAGGCAGCCAGTTGAGACCTACAGCTGTGACACACAGGTGTCTCCCATCTGTCTGGGCTCCTTCAAGGCCTGGCTGCTGAGGGATGGAGACTTGTCAGCTTGGTGAAGGAAGACTGAGGCAAGCCAAGAAAGATTGCAGAGGAGAAGCAGGAGCTGACCAGAAAGCCCGGCATCCTCCCAACTACTGCCTTTCGGTCATAGGGACGCCAATTTGCACAGAAGGGCAGGAATAGGTACCAAGCCGGTAAGGCTGGGCACATAAGAACATAGCCTTGAAGACCCAGGCAGGCCACGCTAGCCAATGCCCCAACAAGGACACAGCCACAACACACTGCAGACAGCCAGAGCCTGTGCCAAGTAAGCCCAGCATCCCAGCTCAACTCTCCCAGGGTCTCTATGCTTGGACACTGCTGTCACGCAAGCACCAACTTTCGTGGCTAGAGGTCATGGGGAGAAGAGGGCCCTCATGACCAGGTCCTGGGGAGTCCGAGGTACATGGGTGGCATGGAGCCCTCATACCCATACCTCCTGGGACAGCTCCACTGCTCACCTGTCTGTTGAGTGACATGTCAGTTTTTAAAGCTAACAAGACACTCGAGGGGGAGAAGCAGCCACATGAAGCCAGGCAAGCCTTTCCTCAGTTTCTTATGATTGGGCTCTCCAGCTGGGGATGCACCCCCCCCCCCCAGCCACCCTGACAGCTCGTGGCTGAGCAGCCAGCAACACCTACCTGCTTCTCCGTCATAGCGTAGAGGTACTGGTGGTTGGGGCTGAGTACAAGGTCACGCAGGATAGGGTTGCCTTCCTGAGCCACCACATTCTCATAAGCCAGGGCTGGCCTGCCACTGGGGTTTGCGAGGTCCACCAGAATCTGTGATGGCAAGGGGTGCTCAATGAGCCAGGCCAACAATATTCTTTCCTAGACCCAGCTCACTTGATGTCAAGGTCTGAGCCCCCTAACAAGCACACCTCCCCCACTAAAGCCCCAAAAGAGCCAGAGTTGGTTCAAAAAGAGCCAAAGCTGACCCAGCTCACTGCTCCCGATCCTGCTCAGGCCAAGGTCAGGGAGACAGGACAAGACACACTGGGCAGGTGGGTGTGTCTTGGTTCCTCTACCAGACACCAAAATTCAGAGGTAGGGTACATGTGGGCTACAGTGTCTATCACTAAGTTGCAAGGACCCCCAGCAGGCAGGCATGTTGGAGGACATATCTGTGCACTGGGTATTCAAAATGCTGATTTGGTTGCAGTCCAGACTTCAACTTGAGCATTGACATTTTTATGAAGCATCTCCTGTCTCAATGTTTTGTAAACATTACCTTCTGGTTGGTCATATAAAGGGCTGAACAGCCTATACCTGGGCAGGAGAGCTAAGGCGGGTTGTCCCAGGTGGAGAAGAGAGTCTCATCAGAACATGGATGAAGATGTGTCAGAGTGAGACTAAGATGGCAAGCAATGGGCCACGTGGAGAGAAGGAGGCCAGGCCAGTGTTAGAATAGCTGAGTGTCTGCCCAGCTACAGTGCCTGAAGCTCTTAATAAATATAAAGGTCCTCATGTCGTTATTCAGAGGAAGGGCAGCCAAAGGGGGGGAAAAACGTTGCATTTTACACAGGCACCTCTTTCATGGGCCACCTGAGGCTTATGAAGGAAAGCAGGTTTGAAGTAAGGGTGCAGGCAGAGGCCTGGTGATCAGTACACCTGAGGAACAAGACCAGTACCTCACATAGAGGAAGGCCAAGGCTGGCCTGGGTGTCTTGGGATGAGGGACACCCTAGCAAGAAGGTGGCAGGGAGAAGGGCGTCTCATTGGCATGGAAATATAGTTCAGATCCCAAACAAGCCAGGCGCTAATTAGCCGGCTCTTCTCCTGCAGCCTTGGTGCTACAAGTATTTTTAGTTGCTTTTACCAAACAAATGTATTTAATTAACAGAGAGACCCACGGGGGCTTTCAAGATGGGACTCATGGGGAGTGTCTGCCGAGCTCAGCCGGGCCCAGGCAGTCTCCTGGCACAGGACCTGCAGCTTGCTTCTACCCACTGTGCAGCTAGGGCAGCCTAGCACCCACCTCCAGCCTCTAGCCCTTCTGGTCTACCTCTCTACCCAAGAGTACAAGGCTGGAGTGAACTTGGCCTTCTTTGTACCTTATAGTGAGGGGACAGGGCACAAGTTGGGGCAGCAGGGCCAGGCAAAACCAGCACCCTGTGTAGGCCAGCTCTGTAGGGAGCTGGGAGAGGGGCCAGCTGGGGTGGGGCCTTGTCTCCGGACCAAGAGGCTGCTGCTGGCTGAGAGAGGGGGAGGGTCACATTCCTGAGAGCCTGGGCCACCCCCCACATCCGCTCAGCTGCCTCTGCACCAAGACAGGCTTAAGTCAAACCAGACCCGGAAGAGCAGGGTAAGGGGGCGGGGGTAGGTCCTGGAAGGCCTGCTGGGGCTGAGCCCATAGTTGCCCAAACTGTTGTTTTGGATGGACAAGCAAAAGCAGCTGGCTAAGGTGGTAAGGGGCCCCAGCAGCCCAGTGCCCCTGGAGCTGGCAAGGACACTAACCCTAACCTTACAGGGGAGGGAGCCAAGTCCTGGATGACTGCTAGAGCTCACAGTATCAGGGTAGCTCACACTGCCGCATGGAGTAGGTAGGTAGCTCAGCAGCCAGGGGCAAGGCTGGACTCACACTGCCTATACCCAAACTTGGCTTAGATATATGTTTCCCTACTCATGAAATGAACCCCATCCCCCAACCCACACACATGACAGAGACAGGAAAGCTAGCCTGAGACAGGTGCCAGGAAACAGCCTGTTCAGTGGGCAGGGACCTAGAGCTCCAGACCAATGTTCTCAAAGCCTTCAAGACCACAGTCAAAGTCTACTCCCCCACATCCAGGACTTCACTGACCTCCACATGCCAGGAAGATCCTGTCCTCCTCACTCCTGGTTGATAGCTCTGCATCAGCATGCAGGGCGCTCTGGACAGGGGCTCAGGGAGTTTCCTCCTGCCATGATGGCTACCATTAGCAAGGTAAGGCTGGGGACCTGAGCCCAGCCCTAATGCCATCATCTGCCACTACTCTTGCCAGCCTGGGCAGACACACTGGCTCCAGGCATGCAGGAAAGGGACAGGCCAAGGCAGAGAGCAGGCCTTTCTCTATCAGTAAGGAAAGGACCGCAGGCCACCCCAGGCTAGAGAGGCCCTGGCCCCAGCCTGCTGGCTTAAACTGACAGGGACAGGTGGTCTGGACAGCTGCAGTTGGGGACATGTGAATCCAGCTGTCCATCCACCTGCCTAGCAATGGGCTACATGCACAACCAGGTCCCAGCAGAGGCTAACTCTAAGGAGAGGCCACTGAAGAGTTTAAAACATTCCTCAGCTAGAGGAACCGAGGAACTGCACCATGTGCTGAGCCAAGCCCGACATGCTCAGGCCTGACATGACCTCTGCACATCAGTGTGATGGGGCCCTCTATGTGCATGTGTTGCAGTGTCCCTGAATGCATGTGTGACGATGGGGCTTATGTTTTGAATATGAAATGTCCCCCATAGGCTCATGTGTATAAACACCGTGCGGGGAGGTTATAGAACCTTTTGGAGGTGGGAGTCTGAGTAAAAGAAGTATATCACTGGGGGTGGCCCCATTTGACTGCCTGCTGCCATGCCCTCCCCTGCTATGGTGGCCTCTATCTATCCCTGCAGGACAGTGAGCTAAAATAAACCCTTTCTCCCTTAAGTTGTTTTTGTCAGGGCAGGCATTTATCACAGAACCGAAAAAGAAAACACAAGACCCCATGTGAGAGCATGTGTGTGATGGGGGTCTCTCTGTGCTCTTGCATATGATGGAGCCCCTAGGTGTATGTATAATGGGGTCCCTGTGTGGCTAGTGTATGGTGTAGTTTCTAAGTACATGCACAATGGAGTCTGTGTACAGGTGGGTGATGGGGTCCCTGTGTAAATACATAAAACAGGTTTCTATACGTACACATAGAGTGTCCCTGTGACCATATATGTGCAGTGGGTATATGCATAACAGATCCTTGTATACATACCAGTTGATGGGGCCCCTGTGTACACACATGGGACAAGGGTCATGGACACATGAGATGATGGGATTGCTGTGTGCACATATGTGATAGGGCTTCAGTGTGCATATGTATGAAGGGGGTCCCAGTAAATACATGTGATAAGGACCCTATGTGTACATATGTGTGATTAGGCCTCTGCACACACAGGTAGAGTGGGGTGTTTATGTGCACATGCATGTTCTAGTCTCTGAATATAAGTATGTCCCTTTGTATACATGATAGGTCCCTATATGAACATATGGAGGGAGAGCCCGGCATATATACATGTGTAGTAAGGCCTGTGCACACACGTGATGAGCTCTCCATGGATATGTATGTGATGGGTCCCTAAGTACATATGTATGTGGTCTCTGGGACTATGCATAACATAGTCTGTAAGGGAATATGGGTGTGGTGAAGAACCTGTAACCTGTGTATACATGTAGGATATGGTCTCTGTGCACACATGTATGATGAAGTCCCCATGTATATGAGTTTTGATAGGACCTCTGTGGGCATATGTAGCGGGGCTCCCATATATACACATATGATGAAGTCTCTGTATATACACACTTGATGGAGTCCCCTGGTATACATGTGTGTGATGGGCCCCCATATATATGTGTATATAATAGGGTCCCTGTATGTGTGTGTGAGCGTGCATGTATGTGAGATGGGGTCCCCATGTTCACTTTTACACATGTCCAATGGGGCCCACATGTTCAAACAGTAGGGGAATACCTGGCTGGAGTGACGGTCCCCAGGTCATGCTGCATCTCACCAAGCTATAGTCACTAATGTATAGCCAGCTTCATCAGAGCACACAGATAGTAAACTGAGACTCACAATCTGTGAGAAAGAACCATACCCTAGACCCTAACTGCAACTGGTGACACAGTCTGCCCTGAAGTACTGGGGAGCCAGCCAGGAGGGCATCCCAAGAGGGCAAAAGCAAGAGCTTCAGAAGGCAGAGTGGGCACAGGGCCAGGGCATTAGCAGGGCAACACTGACAGGGCAGCAGAGCCCACGTGCCGATGTCTCAGCCCACAGCTGTCCACTCCAGGGCCACCCACCTGGAGACAGCTGGTCTGGCAGCCCCTTGCAAAGCAGCTGGGAGGCTGGCAGAGCATGGGAAGGCATGCACTGGGGCATCCCGCGTATCCTTACACCTCCTGCTGTTGCCATCTTACTTCTTGTGTTTCCCCCCAGATACCAGACTCTTCCATACTGACCTGAACAGCTCCCTGCCCTAAGAGGCTATGGTGGAGCCACCTAGTCTCCTTGGACACAGCCCCAAGATGCACTAACACCTATTCACCCCAGCTTGGTGACGCAGGCTTCCCCACCCTGTGCTTCCCAACCCTCAGGTCTCTGTCCTATCTGTTGGGGTGAACCTGGAACTGAGCTGACCAGAGAGAAGCCAGGTCAGACTCTGATCTCCTCAACCTATCCTGGAGGGTCAGGACGACTCACCCAGTACTCTCACAAGCAGCGAGGCCAGGGTGACTGCTTAGCAGGGTCAGCCCTGGCTGGTGTCTTGGGGTGAGCAGAGCACGGGACCTCTCCTCTCTTAGGTTGGGCAGCAGGCCAGGGAGCACCGTACCCCAGGACCTCAGGAGGAGCCCATACAGAGAAAGCCTTGTCAGGCTGGAGACGAGGCTGCCACCAGAGGAGAAGGCCAGAGCCCCAGGCTGGCCAGGCTGCCTACTGGGTTCTAATCACCTCTAAGGCCCTGGCCAACTGCTGCAGGCGGGTGGGCAGGCAGCTGACGGCCTGGCCAGGTCAGCTGTCCGTCCAGCCCAGAGCCAACAATGGGGCCATTATCCAGACTGAGGGCAGGCGGGGTTGCTGAAGAGGATGTCTGGGCCATTCAGGCTGTATGCCAAGGCCGGCACGCGCCCTAGCTGCCCGGAGGCAGGGGGCTGCCCAGTTTTGCCCAACCTAAGAGAGGAGAGGTCCCATGCTCTGCTCACCCCAAGACGCCAGCCAGGGCTGACCCTGCTAAGCAGTCACCCTGGCCTCGCTGCTTGTGAGAGTACTGGGTGAGTCGTCCTGACCCTCCAGGATAGGGGCTGGGGCAGCAGCCAGTGAGCCTATTAGCTTCTGCAGATAGAACTGCCAAGCCTCTCTTCCACTGGCAGCTGTTACAGGAGGGCCACATAAGGTAGCCTCCGTTCCCAGAAAGGACCTTCCTCTAGTTCCTGATGCACCACTCTCAAAGGCCAGGCAGCTTGACAGTGTCTGAGTAGCTGGCTCTTACGCTGCCCTTAACTGGATGATAACAAAGCATGGTTTGCAGATACCCAATAGCTGTAGCGGGGCCAGGTATGGGCAGGGGTTCTAGCAGTCACATTTCTCACCTCTGTCATATACAAAGTGTGGGCAAGGAGGCTAGGACTGTAGGCAGAGGACAGCCAGGGCTGTGAGGACCAGCTGTGTACTGCTCCAGCACTTATCTCTCCCACACAGTGGATCACTCTAGCCAACACTCACCTCTTAGGACTGTGAGAATTCAGGGGCTCACAGTTCAATAAGAGAGAGCATCTGATTGGAGGTTGCTTGGTGACTCTGAGCTCTGGCCTCACTGTTCCCTATTCATGAAATACTTTTCCTAGGACAGCCCCAGGCTGGGCTACTGTGGCCTCCCCTGCCACAGATGGACTCTGACTGCTCCCAAGGGAAAGGCTGCCCAGGGTGGGTACTCAGAGGAGGGCACATTAACAGTGACTTCCACGTAGATCTGGGTGACCTATTGGCCATTTAGGAGCTCATGTGCCATCAGTCTGGGGCTAGTAGCTAGCTAGCACTGATCAGGTCTGTGTCTTGATTCAGGCCCTGGTGGCAGGCCTCTTTTAGAACCAGCGAGAGGACGGCCATGCTCCCAGGAGACACAGGTGTCTCCTCAGCACCATGAGAGTACATGGGTTTCACAGAGGCACAGCCACTCCACAGAAGGCAGACAGCTTGGGCAGAGGGAAAAAGCAGTAATTTGGGTCCTGCCAAGTAGAGCCAAGGGTCTCCTACCTAGTGCCTGGAGCAAGGCATCAGACCAGAGGATGGATAAAGAGATCAAGATCGGAGCCCAGCAGCTCTTCCCAACACTGCCAGAAACTATGCCCCAAACCCGGGTCCTTGGAGCAGTGTTGCATGAAACTGCATGCCAAGCAAAGGGTTGCATGCTTGACCTGTATGTGGCCCACACAGTGTGTAGCTCATGAATCCAGAGCAGGCCATAGCTTGGCACTGTGGTCAGGATGAGCCTCACAGCAGCTGAGCAAAAGACACAAAGGAAATGCACATGACTCAGCCCATTCCCAGCATGACGGCCACAAGAGGTCAGCCAGGGCATCCCTGCAGTGGGCAGAGCCTGGGAGGAGCTCTGGGGAAGGTGATGTTGGTGGTGTGTCCTCCAGTGAGCCTTCACTGTGGGCACCATTATGGGTGTCTCTGAGGACACAGGGTCTCTAGCAGGGCTGGGTGCAGAGGCATCCAATGTCAAGGCCTGTGGTGGCAGGCGGGGCTGCTTGTCCCCTGGCAGCCAGGCTGCAGCAGTATAGACTCTGTTAGCAGCAGAGACAGCTGTAAATGAAGAAAGCCAGTGGCACACTTGAACTGCAGAGCAAGCTGGCAGGAGGCTTCACTCCTGTTCCAGGCTTCCAATGTGCTGAGCAGAGCTGTGCCCACAGAACATCATCTGCAGACACTGAATAACACCCAGGGGAGCATACACCCCTGGGAGAGCCAGACATCTCTGCCTGGACAGATGGGGCAGCACAGGCTGAAGGGTGAGGCCTTCAAGGCCTGTGAGCATGGGTCTGGCAGGGCATGGGGCACTGCAGCCACACCTCTGCTCCTTTAATGGGAACACTACCGCTCTTGCCCCATCCCCACTCCAGTCCTGTTTTCCATCCTCTCCAAGTCTCAGGTTTGTGCAAGTCCAGGAAAGAAAAGAGATTTCAGGAGAGGCTGGCTGACCAGGGTAGACTTCCTCGATGGCTGGGCCCACAACTGGCCCCTGAGCAGATGAGAGTTGCCTCGGGTCCTTCCCTCAGTCCCATTGACCTGGCATGCCTTTCCTCAGCTATATATACAATGCCACAGCACGTCGTTCACATGAACACTAGGTACCACATAGAACTTCCTGGAAACATGGGCTAACTAACAACATTGAACAACTTCTCTCCCACACACACACACACAATGCAGATATCCAGATCATCCTAGAAAACAAAACAAAACAAAACAGATGCCCTGGCAAAAGAGGTCATATGCTACCTGGCATGCTTACTAGAGGACCTGACTGGGCCTCAAGAGTTCACAGTCCCTCGGCCTTGAAGTATAAACAGACAGGGTGACTGTCCTGGGGTACCCCTGCCTTCCCAGCTCTGCAACAGCCTGGAGCAAGTACTTGGCAGGAGTCCAGAGCCTATTTTTGCAGAGGTACCTGGGCCATCTTGCAGGACCAAACAAGGGCTGCAACTGTGAACTAAGGCCAGAAATGGCTCTTTGGAAGCTGTAGGGGGAGCTACTCACAGGGCTGGGGCTCTGGGGGCCCAGGAGGATACTGGGAAGGGCATTCCAGAGAGATGTTCTCTATGGGGGAGTCAGGTCATGTTGGCAGGCTGGGCTCTGGGGAAGAAGGGGGAGGTAGGGGCACCCCCAGCCTGCCTTGAGCAGCTGAAGTTGGCAGGTCTTAAATTAATCGCTACAATTTTACACAACAACACGTTTGGCAGGGCCTGGCCTAGGGCCAGCCAAGTCTCTGGAGCTCCCTAGATGCTTTTTAAAGCCCTGGAAGTCCCAGGCCTGGGAAAGATGGGAGGGGCCAGCCAAGCCTGCCTGCCCTGGGTCAGGCATTGGCCTGGGGTCCCCAGAGTCCAGGCTCCAACACACAGTGTTAAGAGTGGGGGAGGAGGTGGGGCATGGGCACCTCTGTGTACAGTCAGTCAGACAGCAGAACCAGGCCCAGAAGCCTCAGGGATAGGAGGAGCCTGGATAAAAACAAGAGAACTCAGGAGGCCACTCCAAAGCCTAAATGTAGGAGGTGTACAGGCAGCAGGCTAGTCCTGGCTTGAAGAGAGGACCACAGAAAGTTGTCCATCTGTCAGGGCCATGACCTGGAGAGATCCTGGAAAGATACAGGCTGTGGGAATCATACTGCCTGGAGGTGGACCAGGCCCCAGGCACAGCAGTGGAAGCTCCAGGTGTTTCCAAGCCAGGCCAGCAGGTAGAGGGGATTCCACCCTACTCCCTGGGACAACCTAAAGGCCCTGCATGGAGGCCACCCCAATCTCAAAGCCACCATTGCAGCCCTGCATGCAGTCCTGGAGACCAGCAACATAGGAAAGAACAGCAAGGGAAGGGGGTTCCTTAGTCTCAGAACCCTGCTAGGTTCCAGTCACCCTCCAATGACCCACTGAAGAGGGGAAGGAGGGAAGAAGGGAGCAAGGGCCCTGGAGTCATGTGACCTGACTGCTCTGTGACTCAGTTTCTCAATCTGTAAAACAGAGGCTGGGATTGTTGTGAGGCTTCTGGAGAGTCACATGAGCACTCAGCACATGTTCACAGTAAGGGAGCTTGTCAGGCTCTCGAGAAGTACTGAAAAAAAGGCCTTACAAAGGCTCACACAGCCAGAAGAGAGCTGACAAAACTTCAGAAACACCTCATTTGCACAACACTGGCAACAGAAGATGATCGATAAGACAGGAACACCGGTTAAACTGTCTCAGGAGGCCCCACTCCTGGGACAGCTGGATTGGGTGAAAAGGTTCAGATGGCCGGGGCCCCATGACACAATTATATCCATGTCCTGGGTGGCACAGCATGCAACCAGTTCAGCCACAGAGCTCCAAACAAAATGTCAGTCCAAGTTCCACACCACCACCTACCACCCCTGCAGTCTATCCCATACACTCAAGAACTGCACTTAGCCCAGATGCACTCAGGGATGCAAGGAGCCTAAGTCACAGGCAAGGCTCTGGTGGGCAGGAACAGAGGTTCTTGGCCTAATGTGAACACTGGCTGGGGGCAAAGGGCCCTGCCAGGGACACTCAGACCACCATCTCAGCTGGACTGTCCAGCGGCTGTCTAAACACAGTCTCAAGGGGGTAACCTGGCCTTGGCAGCAGAGAGGACTCCACTTCTACCTGCCCTCTTGGGCATGGGGATGAAGGGAGGCAGGAAAAATGAATGGGAGAAGGCTGGGAATCTAACCTCTGCCACAGATATCACCCACAATGCAACTCTGTTCATGGATAGCCTCCAAGGTTCTATGCTCCAGGACTCAGTTTCCTCTCTATGGGAGCAATGCCAATCAAGACTCAGGGGAACAGGCATGCTCTGAGCTCGCCAATCAAAGCCTGTAACCAAAGGGGCCTCTGGGGCCCAGGAGGCAGCAAGGCGAGACAGGACTGGAGAGACTCGTTCTCCCAGCCTCACTTGGGCCTGTCTGCCACCCCCTCAATCCACAGGACATCAAAAGAGACACTCCCAAACCCAGAAGCCCATCTCTAGCTGGGAGGTAGGCACCACAGAACCCCAAGAGAATGTCTCTAGGCTTACTGCACCCCAGCTTCCATCACCCCTCTCAATAAACATCCAACTGACTTCTCTCAGTGGCTCCCCGGTCTCATGGACCTCCTTGAGGCATGTTAGGTTAGCCACACTGGAGCTCCTCGGTGCACCTATACCACCTAGGAGTCACAACCAACAGGACAGGGCTCCCAGGGCCTGATCTGAGCTGCTACCCCACCCACCTCCACTGGCCAGGTGTTGGCTCTACAGTACAGAGTCCATGGGATTCCTTGCTTAGCCCAAGTCCTTTAATTACCAGCTCAGGCCCCAAGGCCTCAAGAATATCAGCAGCACCCCAGCCTAGAGATACTGAGAATGGGGACTTCCCAAAGAACAGGCAAGGTTGGGATATGGTTCCCACATGCAAGGCTAGGGGGCTGAGAGCAGCCAGGACTTCCTGGCCCTGTGCCCAGTATCACCCACAGGCACACGAGCAGGCAGGCCGGAGGGAGCGGGGGCTGTGTCAGCTCTCAGATGTTATTTCATCTCCTGGCCCTGCTTGATAGTCCTCTGGGTACCCAGGCAACTCTACCTTTCACTGTTACTGGAGGCTTCTTCCATACAGGTGGGGCCTCAGCCACTGCCCACCAGTGACAGGCAGACACACAGCCAAGGAAGCCCTCCCTATCCAACCAATCCTGGAGAGAAATAGTCTAGAGACCAAACAGACCAGTACACAGAGCCAGTGGCACCCAAAGGCCTGAGCTGTGCCCTCAGTCACTCAAGTCACCCGCTCACTCCCTGGGCACCAGGCTATGATGCCATGGGGGCAGGGCACTCCCCTTGCCCTGCCCTTGGCCTCAGCATTGCTTTGCTGCATGGTGGGTGGGAGTGGGGCTGGCTGAGGCAGAATGCTGCTTCAGCAGACACCAGATCTCCCAGGGCTGAAAGTAGAGCCCAATGGGGAGGGGGGTTGCAGTCCTGCTTAGCCCAACATTGACACAATCTTCCCACCCCCAGCTCTGAGACACACAAGCTGACCTTTAGGACCCAGGCTTCTATACAGCGTCCCTCAAAGTCCAATCATGGGAAAGGTGGAAGCCCTGGCTTCCCACAGAAGGACAGGGGGAAACTTCCTATGGGAAGCCGGAAAGAAAGGGGCCTTTCAGAGGCACCCAAAGATCTGAGCCCTTCAAGGTCACTGTGCCTGGTACAGAGGCATGCACCCAACCACCCACCTCATGCACAGACCCATTCTCACTGTTAGAGAAATCTGGCCTCTCTCCTTTGGATGGGGCCTGAACACACACAAACACACCACCCAAGGGTGGCCCCTCACACCCACACAGGCCTGACCTTGCGGATGTGGCCATTGCGTGTGCCAGCAAAAACCACGGTGCGACCCTGGTAGTCATAGGCAGCCACGGCAGTCAAGCCATCTTCCTTGTCCACAAAAAGGGGTGTGCCCTCAATGGTGACCGTGCCCCCCAGTGGCTGGTTGAAGTCCTGCCCGCAGAAGTCGTCATCAATCTGGAGGGGCTGTAAGAGGTAGCAAGGTTAGCATTTATAAGCACCTTTGCTTGAGCACAGCAGGGGACAAAGCTGGGGAAGGCCCACCTTCCTTCAGGAAGACAAGGCTGGTGTGTGGGGTGGGACGAGGAGGTGACGGCATATAGCCACCCAGACCCAAAGAAGGCCTACAAAATTCAGGGGGAGGAACGAGGTCTGTGTGGCATCCCAGGTCCAGTGAGTGCCCAGTGAGAGAAAGGCCCAGAGGGTGTGACTTGAAGGAAGGTCAGCTGAGCTACAAAGCCCACAACCATGGGACTAGGCCAGCCACTCCACAAACTGTTGGACAAAGGAACAGCCTAGAGTTGGGGGGGGGGGGGGCAGCCAATAGAAGTTCTCCTTCTGCAATCTTATGTTTGCAGCTTGCACGTAGACAAAGACCGTTTAAGGCAGGAGGGAGTGGGTACACCCAGAAGGTAGAGAGGGACTTGCTGTGTGAGGGCAGGAAACAATCAATACCTCAAGGTTCCGGAGATGGCTAAGAGCGGAGGAACAAGGAGGAGGTTGGAGAGACAGGGCAGGAGTTTGGGGAAGAGGGAGAGGAGAGCTGGTCCTCCTCTGGATCTGAGGTTTGTTGCGGGTCAAGGTTACTAATGCGCAGAGAGGCCAGCCTGGCTGGGAATCCCTAAGTAATGGGCGGGGCTGAGATGAGGAGCAGGGTACCCAGAGTACAGATGAGGACACAATGCCTTTCCTGAGAAGCCAAGAGAAGAACGGTGGCCTCATCCCCCTGCACTCAGTCCCCAGCCACGCTTATGGCCGCTCCTAGCAGAGGCAGGCACTCTTGCTG
This sequence comes from Acomys russatus, assembly GCF_903995435.1. Lineage (NCBI taxonomy): Eukaryota > Metazoa > Chordata > Mammalia > Rodentia > Muridae > Acomys > Acomys russatus. The sequence continues at coordinate 18,005,057 of NC_067149.1, forward strand.
CTCCATGCTATTCTAAGGAGCAGCCTGTGGCTCCAATCTGGGGCGGTGAACACTGGCTACAGAGTATCCAGCACAGGGTAGCTGGGCTGCCCTGTATCAGTGCAGTCAGTGCCCACCATTGGGCATGGTGGGGTTCCAGGAGGCAGGCATCCTGCCAGGAGGATACGGGTGTGATAATAAGCTTCACAGAAGCAGTGGATCACAAGGGGACCTTGTGACCGGGTCCAATCCCATTCTGTCTGTCATGGGCTGTGTGAGCCTGGGCAAGTCAATCTAACTCTCAGCCTCTGTAACCTCGTCTATAAAAGGGCAACAAACTAAAAATGGCCATAACCATCCCATGTCCCTGAGGGCTTTGGAGCTGTGTGGACAGGTCCTACCACACACCTAAGGCACAAGACAATGTCAAGGCTGGCAGCAGACTTTGGGGCTGATATGCTGGGTGCAGACCCTGCCTCACGGGACAAGGGGCTCAGGGCAGGGAAAAAGCAGAAAGTGGTAAGATGTGACCCCGGGAAGGGTGGTGAGAGCCCCTAGCCACGCTCCCCCAGCCCTGCTCACCGAGTTGATGCAGCCCAGCTCCTTGTTGAGCAGCCAGGGCAGTGAGAGCTTGCCTTCGCCACGGTAGCAGGACTGGATGCGCTCCTTGATTTTCTCCTTGACGGCCCTCAGTGTGAACAAGCACAGGGCCGACTCCTTGGGTGGCTTCACACGGTTCTTCTGGCCCTGAGCGAACACGGTGAACAGCACGTCCTCGTCCTCAGCGAGGCCCAGCTGCTTGGCCAGGGCCTGTCCCGGCCGGCTCAGATAGGCATCCTGCACCAGGCGGTACTCCACTCCAGCCTGCTCGCAGCCAATGGGGAACTCCACGTAAGAGTAGAACTTGGGGTCGTTCACACACAGCCGCACGATCTTGGAGGTGAAGAAGTGCTCGCCGGCAGCATCAGGCGAGGTGAGCTGCGTGTCCAGCTGCAGGGTGAGGTAGTAGACAAACTGCTCGCTGCGGAAACTGTACACATAGTAGATGTCAAAGGCCGGGAACTTGGACAGTGTGTCTGAGGGAATCTTGAGCTGAGATGACACAAACTCGTCCTGGTACACGAAGCCAAACATATCAGCATCTTCCTCGTTGGCCATGAGCCGGCGACTGGACAGAGTGGGGAAGTACTCTGATTTGCCGTCGATGGGCGTGCCCACAAAGAGCTTGGCCTGGCCCTGGCCGGGAGGCCCGGCTATGAGCACTCCTGCCATGCTGCCAGCCTCTCGCACACTGGACAGGTAGTGCTCTTTGCGGTGGTGCGGCTCACCCAGCTTGAAGAGATCGTCCAACCTCAGGAACTGGCAGATGCCCTGTGAGGCACTGCCACAGGCCAGCAGGCGGTTGGCGGCATAGTCCAGCAACAGAAGCTTGTTGACGTTGTCTGTGCTGCCCAGACCATGTGGGCACGACTGCACACTGGGGGGTGGGTAGCATTTCTCATTGTCTTCTACAGGACCCGTCACATGGGCCCGAAGCAGGGTCAGGTTCCCTGACAGCTTGTAGATGCGGTTCACTGCGCCAACATATACCTCTCCTGTCTGCTCGTGAACCACCAGGTGGGTGAGGCCCCAGTCATTGGCCACAAAGGTGCGGAAGGCAGGCTGTGGACCCACACCAGCTGGGGGTGAGCTGATGGCCATCCACACACCCCTCAGCAGTAGCAGCAGTAGCAGCAGCAGTGTCCGAGGGGTCAGGGGTGGCAGTGGCATGGTGGGCTGGGGCCTCAAGCCCAGGTATTCAGGTCCTAGAGGGACAAGCATCATGGGACTGGGTTTCTTGGCCCTGGGAAGAACAGGCAAGAGAGGGTGTGAGTGTGGTGCTGCCCACATATGCACAGGACATCCATGCATGGCCTCCTCAGTCCCTGAGTGCCTCTGTGTATATGTGTGTGTGTTATGCAGATACCTCCCAATAGACCCTCTATCACAAACCTGACAGATCAGAGCAAAGAAGGGATTTCAGAGTCCCAAGACATGCAGGCAACAAGGACAAGCCAAGTGTCACAGGGCACACACTGTGGCTAGCAGCAACAGCAGCAGCACAGGGTACCTGCCTGGCAGCAGGGTACTCACCTGGAACCTGTGCTCTGCCACTCCTGGCAAGGTAAGAATGGGTCTTGGAACACAGGGCAACTTTCAAGGCTCTGGGGTCTACATAACCCTGTCTGACAACCTGCCCATGCCCCAAGGATCCCTCAAAATCCTCAAGCTCAAATGAGTAACAGGTTCCCTAAATCAGTGTCTCCCCACAAAGCTGGTCAGGGATAGGCTGTAATTACACATACCTCCTTCACACAGAGTGCCAGCTGTATTGGTGACTCCCAGCACCATGTGGCTCAGGGCAACTATGACCCACACCGTTAGATACTCTCCAATGTGTGGGCTGCTCCCTTGAGACTCTAACCACCCCTCAGTATAGCATCCATACCCACAATGGCCACCCCCTACCCCACCCCATCCCCATCTCAGTTTTATAGCTCCATGGCAATAGTTCCAAGCTTGGGCCAGGCTAGTCTGGGCCACTTTCTATGGGATCTTGACTCTGGCATTGCTCCCTGGCTGACCTTGGCCCAGCATCTTACAAGCTTCAAGGTTAACACTGTAAGGACAGATCTAGAGGCAGCAGCTCCCACTGGAGTCCCCACATCCCCAGACAGAGGACACTTCCCACGATGCCTCCTCCCAAGCACTCCAGCCTCACACTGCACTCTAAACAAAGAGGACTTTCAAAGAGAGGGAGGGTTCCCTAAATCCCAGCCCTCAGGAGTGTCCTCTGCCCACTCCTGGCACCTCCACCATGTCCTCCCACAGCTAGGACACCATGAGACAGTTTGAACCACTTTTCAGACCCGCACTGCCTCCCAACCCCTGGCATGCCATCTCACATCCAGCTGTGGACCCATTGTCCCTGGAAAACACCGCCTTCCAGGACTGAGTAGTGCTGGTCAAATGTAACAGCCTAACACAGATAATCCTTTCTCCTCAGTTTCCCTAGGCGTCAAAGGGATAGCAACACTTCTTCCCTGATGAGACAGTTTGAAGCCCCTGACCTGACTGACAGGTGCTTGTAAGCACCACACTCTTGAGGACAGCAGGGCCACAGAGCCTGCCCTGTGAGCTCCAGGGAGGTGGTGGTCTTACCCAACTCCTTGGCTGATGTCTGAGCGTGGAAGTGTTTAGTGTGGTGAGTGGGCAGTCAGCCAGCATACACAGCTTCTTTATACTCCCACACGCTGGCCTCCCCCACAGTCCCATTCACAGCTGGGGACACCGTAGCTCAAAAGCGGTGCCTTCTGCAAGTCCAGGTGGGGAGCTAGCCTGAGGCAGGAAGCAAGTCGCAGGTGCTCAGCCCTTAATCCTCCATATCCTACTCTAGAGCACAAGGCCCCTTGCTGGGCTCTGCCCCTCCACCTGCTCAGGTAAGCCTGAGATGCCTCTTCTGACCTACTCATGCAAGCAGTGGCTGCTGGGACTCAGCTGCCTTCCTCAATCCTCAGCACAGACTCTGGCTACTTACTGCTCAAATGTTCTCCAAAAAGAACATAAGCTGGGTGCAAATAGGTCACATTCCCTCTCCAGAGCCACCGGGCCCAAGCAGACCCAGCAACACTTGTGAACACTTGTGAGTGAACAAGTAAGTAAAGGCACTAGGAGTGGCCAGCCAGGTGTGGGCAAAGCTATCTTCCGCATGCATCCAGATGGGAAAACTGAGGCTCAGGGCAGGAAAAATGTTGGCCTAAATCCCAGAGCAGACACAGGGTGCTATCACCTTGCAGGAACTGTCCCAGCACACTATCAGCTGCTTTGTGCCCCGAGACCAGGGGCCTCCACAGGCAGCCAGCAGGGGAACACACCCTCACCAGCCTCCCACGCCCCCCCCCCCCAAAACCAAAGCAGACTAGAGAGCAGGTTGCTTGTAGACAAAACGGGCCTGGGCTGAGCACTGAGCCCATGTGAACTCCAAAGAAAACATGAATCACTCACCGTTTATCAGTTCAAAGCAGGCCTGCAATTACCAGGGGCTGGGCTCTCCCCTCCTCCGGGATAATTATACACATCTTAATGCAATTACGGGCCCTACTTTTTATATTAAACAGGAGGGACCTGGCTGAAGAAGCCACCATCCAAACTCTAGCCTGGCCCTGGGCCCACTCCCCCGCCTCTCCAAGAGAAGCTGCTAGGAAGGGATTGGCCTAAGGGGCGCAGGGCTACCGGCCAGGAAAGAGGGGATCCCAAGCCTCCACCTACACTACACAAAGACTAGCAAGGATGCCCAGGCGCTACTTTCTCTAGTCTATAGAGACAAGACTCAGGACTCAGACAGATCCAAGGTCACACACAGCCAGCCCTGACAGAACGGGACCAGGGCTTTCTGTGGAGACCCCAGGCAGGACAGTGGCCAGGTCCACTCAGAAAACACTGTGTGCCTGCAAAGCAGGGTCTGATAACAGGGTGCTGGGCCAGGCTGGAGGAGGGGACAGACAGACTCTGGGTTCTTCGAGCTTGCCTGGCCACTGTGGACTATAGAAACTCCCAGGGGGTATCTTTTCACCTGATATAGAAGACCCAGGCCCGGCACATGCTGGTAGGGTGGATGTGTTCTAGGGGGAGGGCATGGAGAACACACTGGCTGGACATGCAGACCGGGCAGGACAAACGGCTACAGCTCCCCAATATGGACAAGTGAGATAGGGCTGAGTGTGTGCAGCAGGGACCCAGGGAGAGATGCCAGGCTTGCAGATGGGGGCCTCAGCCAGGGGGCCACTCTGGAACAGGCCCCCAGCAGAGAGTGCACAGAGCCAGTACCTTACCCTCTCCCAATCTTGGATAACACCGTAGTTCTCACTCAGAAACAAAGACCTCAAAGCCTTCACATGGGGACAGCTTGCTCCCTGTGCCCTGCTGCTCTGGAGCCTTATGGGTGTGGACAGGTTGGTCTTGCTAACACCTTACCCAGTGGTTCCCTGTCAGCTGTCATCCTGCCTCACCCTGTGGCAAGTCACAGGAGATGGTCTCCAGTGGTCTACTCTCTCTCTACCTGAAGCCCTTGGAGTCCTGCTCTCCTGACAAGGTGTGGGCATCTGGCCTTCCCGGGGGGGGGGGGGGGGTCCCATACTGGCTAGGTGTGTTCATGGGATGTGGCTTTGTCCATTACATCTTGTCTGACCCCAAACACATACCTCAGGCAACCTTGTACACAGACCCTAAGCCTCCACCCATGCTGTCCTCTGTGTCAAAAGACACCTTTGGTGAGCTCCAAGCGGCCGCCTCCCCACTGCCTGACAGCTTAACCCTGAAGCAGAATGCCTCCTTTGCAGCTCTGCCTAGGGCACTGGCTAAGTGCTTCCCAAACCCTGCAGACTGTTGGCCAGCCTAATGCACCACCACCACCCCCTCCTGCTCACCAAGCAAGGGACCTGGGAAACTGGGAAACTGGGGGGTGTCCCGGAGAGCTGGAGACACACAGGATAGCACTACCCTCACAGGACTGAAGACCCGCAGCACCTGCTGGAGGAGCTAGGCTGCACCAGGGGACAGAACCTGAGGTAGGAGCCTGGCTGAGGGGCAGAGGCTCAGTTCCTTCCCATCCCCCCAACACACCCCTTTCTTTCAAGGGGCGTGGCCCCAGCACCCCACGGATGAGCCTGAGACAGCTCCAGGCACCAAGTAGCCTCTCAGAAGCTCTCTCATCATCTTCCAGGGCTGCACCTGGGGTCTCTGCAGGCAAAGGGGCCTCCCTGGAGTCTACGCTCGCCCTTCCCCGCAGCAGCCAGAGTCAGCCCACCACCGCCGCCGTCCTCATCGCACACCAGGCCTGGGACCGTCCAGGAAACAAGGAGGGAACCCTCCAGGGAAGGAATGACCCGTGGAGGCCCTGCGCAGGGGGAGGCTGAGAAGGCCCCAGCCGGCGTCCTCTCCGGTGGCACCGCACCGCCCCTTGCAGCCGGGTGGAGGGCCTGCGGGCCTGGGCTGGCCGCGGCGCCCACTCGCGCGCCGGGGCCGGAGGGGGCGGGGGTCCCCACGAAGCCTTGCAACTTCCACCCCATTGCCCGAGGCCGGCCCGGGGCGCAGCCTGGGACCTGCCCCGAATCCCGCGGCCCTGCCCGGGCCTGCCCGGAGTGGCGCTCGCCTGCGGCCCACGTCCCCACCCGCGGCCCGGTCCGACCCGGCGCGACATGGGCCGACATGGGAACCCGCAGGGCCCTCCCCGCGGGGCCACTGCAAACTTTCTCTCCTGCCTGAAGGAGGGGCCGCGGTCGCAGCCACAGACATCGCGCCGCCCGGATCGCAGGGCCCGAAAGCGCTGCGACCCTCCGGGACGCGGTAAGCCTTTCGCGGAGACCGCGCCCGGACACACGCGGGCGCCCGGACGGAACCGCAGGACTCGCCAGCCGCGGACACGCGCGCCGCAGTCCCCGCGCACACCCCCCTGGACGCCGCCAGCGCCCCCGGGCCACTCGGGACCCCGGGCCGCGACGAGCCTCCAGCCGCCCGCGGGGAAAGTTGCTCCCCGACTCACCCGCCAACCCCGGGCGCGCCCCGCCGCCAGCCATCGCTGCGCCCCGCCGCTCGCCCCTCCGCGGGGCCGCCCACGCTGCGCAGGCCGCCCAGGCCGAGGCCGCCGCGCCCGGGCTCCGCTCCGCTGCGTGGCTGCGTCGCCGCTGCCCAGCATGAATGGGGCGCTGAGCGCCGCGCGGCTGCGGACCGGCCTCGCTCTCGCCGCCCCGCGGAGCGCCGTGCCACGCGCATGCGCCGGCCGAAGCCGGGGGCGGGGCCGGGGGGCGGGGCGGAATCCGTGGTGGCCTGTAGGGGGCGCTCGGCCCCGCGCCGAGAGCGCGCGCGCTGGGCCCCACCGCTTGTCTTCAAAGGGCGATGGCCAGCCACCTCGGTCTTAAAACTCTGGGCTGGGGTGGGGGTGGGTGAGGTGGTCGAGGTGGTCCCAGGAGTCGGTGCATTCTATAACGAGCACGGGCTGGAAGCACAGCTTTCGTCCACGGAAGGGTAAACTGAGGCCGGAGGAAGCACTTGCCTTGCTCCTATTGCTCATTTCAGCCAGCGCACCGAACGCTTAGGTGGGACCGGCACTGTACCCCGCAGGCCCCAGGCGGGTGGCGCGTGCCTGCATGCCCAAGGTGACGACTGTCCCGTCCGGTACGCGGTCCTGCAGCGGGGCGTGTTAGAACCACCCTAACTAAATAGAGACCGCGCCAGGCGGACTGTGGGCGCGGGGTGGCCTGCAGAGCTGGGTGCGCCAGGTCTGGGACTCAGAGAGAATCTTTCTCTCTCAGAAAGGCCACCCGGTGCAAGGCAGCCAGACCAAAGCGAGGCGGGGAGCCGCGCATAGAACAGACTGAAGCAACCAGAAACGGTGGTCGTGGGAGGGGCGAGCGCTGGCTGGGCACAGCCGGAGGGTTGGGGGGAGGCCAGTGCAGCTCACCCAGTAAAAACCATTGTCCCTACTTATTCCTCTCCTAGGCAGCCATCGCCCTCTTTCCCTGTGCTCATCCTGGCTTTTCCCTGGGTGTGACCGTTCATATTTTGCCTCCCTGAATGACATATTCTTTTGTGTAGCTTGTTTAGGGATGACATAGAAATGGGGTTTCACCATCCTGAGAGGAATGCGGGGGCACGTGGTCAGTCTCTGCTATCACTGTGTGGCGTGGGTGATTCTGGACAGTTAAGCCTCCTACTGCACTGGGATTCCCCACTCTAGACCTTGGGGCGCAGGGCTGAGGTAGGTGTGTGTTGAGCTTCAGCAGACACTGCAACCTGGTTTTCCCCAGTGAATGAAATCCCACCCCTCCGCGTGGTGGAGAAGTGTCAGCAACAGTGGGAAAGGTTATGGTCTGATTTTGCCAGGCTGGGAGTTGGCGCTAGTTCTCCGTGCCTCGGAATGGTGGTGAGACCCTTCTCCCACCATTACACCTACCGTCCAATTCCACAGGCACTGCATACTGAACGTACAAATCTCTGTTGTGCTGTACAAATGGGGTAGGCGGAGACTGCACAGGCCATGTGACCTGCCCAAGCTTCCCTAGCTGGTTGGTAGCAAAGCCTGGAGCCTAGCCCAGAGGTTCAGCTCAAACCATTTGCTTCCTAGTTGCATACCTGGTCCAGAGCTGATGTAGCTGCTTCTCATAGTTGGCTGTACTGTCCAGTCCACAGCCTCACCTGCCTCAAAGACCCGGTAGGTAGTCTGCTTGGAATGCGTTGGGGAGGTTAACAGTGTGACCGGTAACAGTATCCTCAGGGTCCTGTCAGCCTGGGGATGTACATATCCCAAGCTGTCCCCTGAGGTGCCTCTGCTCCTTGGATCCTAAAGCTGGCTGCCTCTGTCCACACCTGCCTGGCCTCCTTTACAGACCTGTCTTCCAAAGTACCGCTAGGCAGGCCTGCTCAAGGCTCTTCCCATTTTGTGATCAGCAACGCCCAAGAGAACACTGGCTTCTGCTTTGAGGTAGGCTTTCCTCTTCAGCTGTCTCTGAGGAAGCTGGGGGTGTATGTGGTCAAAACTCAGCTTGGTACCCCATCTGTACCTGTCTCCCCAAAGTACAACACACCCCTGTAAGTTGTCCAACCATATTCTAGTGTGGATCGGTCCCTCCATTCCCTCTGCAGTTCCCAACCCTGAGGATTCATCCAGAAGCCTTGCACCAGGCTGCTCTCAAATCCCTCGTCATCCGTGTGTTCTCCCTGCCCCTGCTCAGCAGCACTTGTCCACTTACTAATAAACAGCAAGGATTTTGGAAGTCAGCACCTCAACTGTGAATTAGTTCAGGTTAGTGGCTTCCTTGGAGTCTTCAGCCTGTCGGCTGCACCGTCCCTGAGTTGGTGTCTCAGCTCATTTTTATGTGGCTTTGCTGAGTTCCAAGAAGAAGTGGAAAGCCATGGCCATAGAGAAGCTGGGATTGAACGCGGGTCTGCAGGTTTCGGGCTCTTGACCACAGAGGGGAAGTGAGTCAGCACAGCTGCCGTGACTACTGCTGCCAGGGCTCCTCCCCCTTGGTTTGCCCACTGGGGGTCACTTCCCTGGCAGATACAGTACTGAGGGCAGCAACTGGAGAGGAGAGGAGGGCTCTTAAGGCCTCTTCACATGCTCTGGCCCCAGTTTCAGGGCCATGTGTGAAGGATGTCACAGGCCCTCCCACAGAACAGGCTCAGTTGGCGCTTCCTCCCTACAGACAGCCCCACATTAGGGTCAGAGGTAAGGAGACCGGCATAGGGAGAGCCCAAGCATGCTAGAAGGCCCACTTCTCCCAGGGCCAGGTAAGCTGGAGGCCATTCCAGTCTGCTCCTGTTCCCACATCAGTGCTTCCCTGACCATTTCACCCTCTCTCCTCCTGCCACATCCTAGCTGGAAGACGTGGGCCCTTCCTTCCTGTCTCTGACTTCCACCCATGACCCAAGGAAGGCCAAGGTAGAGTTGGTGGAGATCCTCCTGTTCATGTGTGCATGTCTTCATGCTTCTACACACATACACAGGCACATGTACAGACATCACACAGGCATTTACACATGTACAGGTATACACACATATATTCAGACATACATACACACATGCACTCACAGGCACATATACATGACACTTATACTTAGAGATACATACATGCATGTACTCACATCCAAGCATGCATGCATCCATGCACATACACATGCACTCACACTCAGGCATACATACACATGCACATATACACTCTACATGTGCATTGCATGCACCCATATAGGCAGCTATGTACACACAAACATGAGCTTACGCAGGGACACATGCACTTGTGACATGTGTGAAACACTTGTGTATATAGGAACATATCCACAAACATGCACTTGGACAGCTCCCCATCACAGATTGCTACTGGCCCTCTGTCCACCTGCTGGCCTGTTCAGCCCTTGCATGGTTCCCCCTCCTGCCATACACATAGGAGACCATGGCCCTGGCCCTACTCCAGCCTCTGACAACACCCCTCTACTGTTCCTGCCAGATATTTTCACAGCCAGTCATCCCCAGCCTGTGGCATGGCCCCCTTGGCTTTCATGATGTCTCCTGAGCTGGTGTGTTAAAAAAGAGCTCCCCATTCATTGGCTTGTCCTCACACCTCAAGTCGTGGGAAGCCAGGTGACTGCACTTTGGGAAGCTCACTTTGCTCCCTGGACAGAAAATCAATGTCAGTGTGGACAGGTGTGTAGCCGGGCCCAGTGGTGCATGCCTGTAATCCCAGCAGAGGCAGGTGGATCTCTATGAGTTTGAGGCCAGCCTGGTCTACAAAGCAAATCCAGGACAGCCAAGGCTACACAGAGAAACCCTGTCCTTAAAAAAACAAAACAAAACACACACAAAAATAGGTGGGCAATTGTTCTGGGCCAGAAGCAGGAAGATGTCCGTGGAAGGTGTTCACAGGCCCCATGCTTGGTCTCTGCTCTTACCCATAACCTCTAGGAGGAGGAGGAGGAGGAAGAGAAGCAGAAGGAGGAGGAGGAAGAGGAGAAGAAGGAAGAGGAGGAAAAGGAGGAGGAGGAGGAGCAGCAGCAGCAGCAGCAGCAGCTAGGCTAGGAACTGGTACTGCAGACACCGAAGGTTTGCTTGGTCCAGAGCATGTTATAGCCTGCCCATCCTCTTCTGCCCTCTCCACTCCAGGCAGATAGATGAATGCAGGTGACAGCAGCTTTCTAGGACGTGGGCTCACTGGGGTGTTGCTGCCCAAAGAACTGGAAGGCAGGTTGCAGGATCTCCTGTGGCCACAGGACTTTGCCACTCCCTCCAAGTCAGTGGCTCTGATGATGTCTCCAAAGATGGAAAGCCTCTCTAGCCACTCCAGAAACCCCACTGTAAGACACGGGAGCCCTTGGCCACCACAGTGCCAAGTAGCAGAGAAGTAAGACATGAGCCTCCTGTCTGCGCTGGTGATTGGTTTTATTTTTCTCTCTCACCATGCTATAAGCAGCTAGGCAGACGGATAGAGGCTACATGTCTCTTCCCCTTGACAGTGATGGGCAGTGCCACTCTGCCCACAGGTACCAGACAGGAGAGGACAGCTAGGATATAGAAGAAAAAAGAGGGTCTACAGTCTCAAACAAAACAAACCTCAAATGTTCAAGAACTGATGAAAAAGAAACACCCTAAGAGGCAACCAAGGCTACCTCTGTAATCCATATTGTTTTGAGAGTTACTTTAACTACCCTGACCAACCACTTGAAAGAAGATTTCTTGAAACAATGGTGATGTCTATGGACATGTTAACATGAAAGGGGATCTGACTCATAGACAAAGAACTACATGCAACCAATGACTGCTAGGAGAAGGAGACTTAGCCTCTCCCAGGGATGAGCACCCTTATTGGTTGTCCAGTACAAAGTGGTCAGCCTTGAAACCATGTACACAAAAACAAGCTCAATAGGATATATATACACACACACACACACACACACACACATATATATGTATATATATATATATTAAAGAGAAAGAAGCTATCAACTTGAAAGTGGGAAAGAGACATTGGAAGGGGAGGGGCTGGAGGGAGGAAAGGGAGGGAGACTTGATATAGTTATATTTCAGTGGAGAAAGTTTTAAAAATCACCTGTCATAGCAAAGACCATCTCAAATTGTATGGAAGGTATCACCAACAAGGATGATGACAGTATTAACATGATCATAAAGCAACCATCTTAAACGATGCCTCAATGAGCAATTATGACAAGGAATGGAACAATGAAAATATGGACTCTCACTAAGGAAATAACCATATTGTATAAAGACAAAAACAAAATCTCCTCAATGATGCCGCCACAACATGACGGAGTGGACAGAGGAACAATCTAGTGGTATAAATCTGAGTGGTAGAAACTACCTCGTCTGAAAAGCAGAGGGAAAATAGGTATGTGGGGAAGGGAGCAGCTCAAGCCTCCTGGGATAGAACAACATGTAACATTCATGTCATCCAAAGTTCTAGAAGGAGAGGAAAAGGGGGGAAGCTAGGAAAATATCTAAAGGAATAATGACTGGAAAATTTTATACTCTGGCAAAAAAGGAGTAGCCTTAAAGATTTAAGAAGCCAAACAGCATGACCTAAAGAAATCCACACGAAGACACATCACACTTGCAAAAACTTTAAAACAAAATCTTGAAAGCAGCTGCATATAAGTCCCACTTTCCCTAGGATAAGCAGTTCAAATAGCATAGATTCCTCATTAGAAATTATGAAGTCCAGAAAGATGCAGAACATTATTAACTGCTAACAGAAGGTATGGTAAGTGCAAGTTTTATACCCAGTGAAACTATCCTTCAGGGGTATCAATGGAAACATCCATAGGCAAAGGAGAAACAAGAGAGGTGTTCACCAGCAGACTACCAAGTCCATACATATGCACACTCCTTGTGGCTAAAAAAAAACCCATGATACTGCAGAAAGAATATGATAAAAGAAAATCTTGAGACATGAGGAAGAAAAAAATAGAAAGAGAAAGATGACAGGTAAATGCAGTGGACATCTGTAGAGTTCCTAAATTTAGACATTGGCTAATATCCCAATACATGATGTGATACTCACTAACCACACAAACCTGTACACACTAAAAACAAGGTAGAGAAGCCAAAAGTAAATACTAAACAGGAAAAAGAAAGCAACAACAACTGGATTCAAAGCAAAAATTTAAATGGCATATAGCCCTATCACCATGTGTAATATTTTGGAGGATGACAACATAAAAGAGATGGAGGTTACCAGGGTGCTCTGGTCAGGCTGTGGTTAGAAGAGGGCCCCTGAGGTTTGTGCATTTAAGTTTAATCCCCCTGTGGAGTTCTAATGAGTAGAAACTCTCCCTATGGTGTTTAGGGCCAGAGCCTGTGGGAGGACTAGGACTAGAGGATGTCAACTGTAGAGCCCATTTGAATTCTGGTGGAGTTAAAAGAAAAAAGGAGACAGGACCAGAAGATGCACACACATGCAGGCTTCTTGTTTCTTGACAAGGTGCCCTGCATAACAGGACTCTACAGCAAGAGGCTATCACCAGGGGATACCCTTGACCTTGAACCTTCAGAACTTCAAGCCAAGACAAATTTCTCTTCTTTTCCTTCCTCCGTCCATCTCTTGTCTTCTCTGAAACAGAATCTTGCCATGCAGTGTTGGCTGGCCTGGTACTTACTATGCAGGCTATGGTGGCCTCAAACGTGCAGCAATTCTCTTGCCTCTGCCCTCTGAGTGCAGGGTTATATGAGTAAGCTACCATTTCCACCTTGAGGGAATGGTTGAGTAACGTTTTAAAAAAATTTTATTTTATTAATTTATTCTTATTACATCTCAATGGTTATCCCATCCCTTGTATCCTAGTCCTCCCTCCCTCCCATTTTCCCCTTACTCCCCTATGGTTGAGTAACTTGATGCTGATGATGGTGACATGAGTCACATGACAACATGACACGGAACTTATTGATACCAGGATCAATGCCCTCATCTCAGTATGGTGTCACCTAAGAAGTGAGCACCGAGGCAAATGATGAAGTGAACACAAGATTTCCTCTGTTCTTTCCAACTTCCTGGGAGTCTACAACTGTTACGATTTCAAAATTAAGGTTTTGAAAATCCCTTGGCTGTTGCTTTGACCCTTTCCCAGCTTGCTGAAAGTGTTATCTCTTGAATAGGACTTCCTCAGAGCCTCCATAGTCCACCCCAGAGGCTACTATAGGGACTCAGACTGTTCTAGTCCCCAGATTCCAGATCCCATCTCCTCATTCGCTAGAACCTCGAGTCCTCCATGGAAGATGCTCCCCACTTGGGTTCATCACAGCACACACTCCTCAGCTGTTAGTACTCCCTTATTGACTTAGTTGTAATTGGTGACCCCAGAATGGAAACTCCATATAGACAGGGCACCCTCACTCTTACCAGTAGCTCAGTGTCTGCCACAGCAGGGGTACAGCTGGTTTAGGGGTTGGATCTGGCATGTGTTGATGCCCTTAGGCCCTGAGAGGAAAGGCTTCTGACAGCAGCTGTGTGGTCTCCCAGGCTTCTGCCAGATGTTCAAGAGAGAAAGTAGGGAGGGCAGTCCTTATAGCAGGACAGCCATGGGCTGTGGTTCACCACTGACCACTGATGTGTTGGCTGTCTAGGTTACACGTCTCCTGGGGCTGGGATCCTCCGTGCCTTACCTGATCCCTGTGTGGCTTGTGACATGGCTCTTCCTGTACTGTGGCTTCAGAGCATGACTCCTGACATGTCAGCTCCCAGGGAAGGGAGGAGGCCTGGAGAGCAGCATCTCTACTTACTTGTGGAGGGTGCCAATCTCTGCCTCATCCCCTGCCTGTGTGAGCACCTGAAAGTCCTGTTGAACCTCTGGAAAATACAGCCTGCCTCTGGGGTGGCAGCAGGACCTGGGACACCAGCTGTGGCCCACAGCTATGCCACTTGCCGCTCTGTGACTACCTGCTACTGATCACTTGCTCTGAGTATGGCGGGAATAAAGATGACAAAGGAAAGACTAGTACCCAGGGAAGCCTTTCCAGGTTACTTTCTGTCCCATCTGCATCAACTCTGCAAGGAAGCCTCCAATGCAGGAACGGCACAGGATGTCATGGCCTCTCCCTCTGCAACAGCACAGGTCTGCAAGCATAAACACAGGCAGACACCTCAGGGTCTTCTGGGGGCCCATGGGCAGATCCAGGGTTACTAAAGATCAGAGGAAAAACAAAAGGTAGACTCTTGGGCTTTGTAACCAACAGGAAGGGTGTGTGTGTGAGTGTGCATCGTCAACAGGCATGCTCCAGGACACAGAGCAAGCTACTCTGGATGGTCAGGCACCAAACCCAAAGAACCTATGACAGAACAGGTTATGGGGAGAGCGGTCCCTTCTCTCTACAGCTGGCTCCACCTTGAAGCCCTGCTCTGCCCCTGCTAGCCTCTAGGAATTTCCCAATATCTCCCTGTATGCTGGAGGTGCTCCATTCTGGAAGGATTTTCATCCATGAGGCCACCCTGCTTATATTAGCTGTGACTTCAGATGCCCAGGCCTCTGCTTGGGCCAGAAAGGTCTGGACTAAACACTAAACACCAGCCCCTGTGCTCTCTGGCTTGTGCCAACAATAGCTCAAAAGCAGAGGCATCTGTCATGGGCCCTGGCATTCCTCAGCATGGGCTCAGATGCATGGGGAATGTGTGAGGGCATCAGGGTGTGTGTCACTGCCTCATATGCAACTCCTCAGCCTGCCTTTCTTGGGCACCAGCTGCACCAGGTGCCAGGGCGTTGGCTCAGGTGAACTCAAAGTCCAGCAGACAGTTCTTAGGCCCTGGAAACCTGTTCCAGAGTAGCAGCCATTTTCTGACTCAAGGAGAAAACTCTAAAATGACATCCTAACTATTTAATAACTAGGACAGCCATCTGACATCAGCAAATGGGCAGGATCCTGCAGGTGTGGCTGGCTAGCATCCATCCTTGTGGAAACCTGGTTTTGCGTCTTCCCGTGGATAACTGCAGACTTAATCGGAATGGCCCAAGGACACTGAGCTTTAGGCATGGCTGGATCCGGGGACACTTGGACACAATGCTCCACCTTAGTGTTGTTCTTGTATGCTTAGAGTGTCATTCTCACGTGGCTCTGATGCAATAGAATCACACAAATGGTCCTTCCTTGCTGCCATAGTTTAGGAAATACAAGAACTCTTCTTTTTTTTTTCAAGACAGGGTTTCTCTGTGTAGCTTTAGCTGTCCTGAACTTGCTTTGTAGACCAGGCTGGCCTCAAACTCACAGCGATCCGCCTGCCTCTGCCTCCCTGAGTGCTGGGATTAAAAGCCTGAACCACCACATCTAGCTACAAAAACTTTTCTTAGTCTGAAACCGCAGCATGTACCTCTCAACTGTTCCACTGTTGGGGGGGGGGGGGGACCCAGCATGGTGACAACTCCAGATCACTGGATCTCCATGCAATGCAGCCTTTGGTTAAAACAACCAGCGATGTTGTGATTAGAATGGGTGTTCTTTTTGTTCAAGTCGTACATAAAATGGAACACAACGAGAAGCTTGTCTTCAAGCCCCACTCAGGACAGCAGGTGAGAACTGAGGGTAGCCTGGGCTTGCCCAGCTGGGACGTTGGCAGTCCTCTGCAGACACAATCTGCCGCTTAGACGCCTTCATGTCTTTCCTCTTACCAAAATGATGAAGGATCCTCAGGAGTGCCTGGAGATGAGTACCTCCCCTTCCCCTCCTCTACCCTGCCCCCCTCTCCACTTTCCCCTCCTCCCTTCATTTACATAAATCTCACAGGCTTAAACACACAGCACCACACCACTTTATGCTTAAACACATATGAAAGTCCCTCATTCCTGCAAGCATCGTACCGTTCACTTGCTACACGCCTAGAGTGCGAGTGGAGCTGACAAAGGAAACGAAGGTATCCAGGGAGGCTCTCCCAGGTAGTCCTGTCATCCCCCAACCATGTGTGTGTACATGCCAATATGAGTGCTGTAGTTTTGCATGTATGACCATCAGTATTATGTCACATCTTTGCCTCCTCCTAGGTGTGACTAGTTTCTAGATAGAGCAAAGGAACAGGGATGCTTTGAACGTATATGCCAAGCAAGATAAGAGGCAGCCTTATAAAAGGAGGGCCAAGGGACAGCTAGTGGCCTCCAGGAGCTGGGCCCAATGTCAACAAAAAGACAGCTGCAAGGGAATGAATGCTGGTGGCAGCCAGGTGCGCACAGTGAAGTCTTGCTTCTGAGGAACAGCCTGGCTACATCTGTACTGCAATCTGAGACACTGATGACCCAACTGACTGGGCCCAGCATTAACCCAGATTGGTGAGATGTGTGCTGGGCTAGCACAAGTTTGTGGTCCTGTCAAGGAGGGAAGAAAAAAAAAAAAAAAAAGCAAGCAAATACATGGAGAGACCGTTCAGCTGTTAAGAGCACAGACTCCTCTTCCAGAGGACTGAGGTTCAGTTCCCAGCATCCATGCCAGGTGGCTAATAACTATTTGTAACTCAAGCTCCAGAGGGGGCCAGTGCCTTTGGCCTCTGTGGCAATCTTCATGCATGTACAAACAGGCACATATGCATACACACTATCTTGAAATAAAGCAACACAACACTGGGTTCTGCAAAGGTTTCTCTCTCTTGCAGGACTGGGTAGTTCTAGCTGCTCACTGTGCAGTGTGACTTCCCAGGAACACAGGTTGGGGGTGGTGGGTACTGCTCTACATCCTTGGCTTCTGTGAATAAATCTATGGGACATCCTGTATGGGCAGAGAGGACAAAGATGGTCTTCTCTCTTGAGTGCCAACCCAGGGGTGAGACACAGCATCTCAGCTCCTTAAGAAACTACCAGCTGGTTAAGGGCACTGACTGTTCTGCAGGACTGGGGTTCAGTTCCCAGCATCCATATGGTGGCTCACAACCTTCTGTAGTTCCAGTCCCAGGTGACTCTGTGCCCTCTTTTGGCCTCTACAGGCACTGCACACATATGGTACACAGACATACATTCAGGCAAAACACCCATATATACACATAAAAAAATAACCAAACCAAACCAAACCTCTCCCCACATGATACCCATGAAACCATCTTCCAAAGCCTTTTACACCACTAATCACCAACAGTAGCATCTGGGAGCCCATGTGGGGCTGTTTGCCCTTCATTTCTATCCTGGTTGGACATGTAGGACTTTTTGGTGGTTTTATTTTGCATTTCCTCAGTAACACATCATGACTTAAGCTTTCCCGTGCCTTCCCAGAGCAGGGGGTTAGAACTCAGGGCCTCACACATGCAAGGCAGGAGCTCCCCTAAGCTGTACCTATGCCTGCTTCTTACACGTTCATGAAACTCTCAAGGGTTTCCTGGTGTTAGATATATAGCTGTAAGGTGGTTTAAAAGATGATCTTGAATTGCTGGGCTCTGGTGGTGCACACCTTTAATTCCAGCACTTGGGAGGCAGAGGCAGGTGGATCTCTGAGTTTGAAGCCAGCCTAGTCTATGGAGTGAGTTCTAGAACAGCAAGGACTATATAGAGAAATCCTGTCTTGAAAAACTAACCAAATAACCAACCAACCAACCAACCAACCAACCAAAACAAACAAACAGGCAAATGACCTTGCATCCCAAGCTGGAAGTACAGAGAGGAGAGACTACATAGGGATAAAGCAAGGGTTGTTGGGACCCCTTATCAGGTCCAAGGACAACCCCGAAAATAGCTGAAGGGATGAGGGCTCAATAAATGGGTTTCAGCCCCTAGATCCAGCTATGCCTGAGGCTCCCTTCTGAACATCTCAATCTGGTAAGAGTTTTTGTTTAAGTTTGCTGGAGGTCAGGGTCTGCTGCTCCTGCTGAAGGAGTTGGGTAGGCATATGACCCCAGTGAGCCCAGACCCTGAATCTCCAGGTCGTGGAGATTCTTTGAGGCTCTGGGGAGGAAGCAGGAAAAGCTGGAAAGGAGCTCTGTGGACCCAAGGCTCAGCCATCCCTACCCGCTGCTGGTCTGTAACCCACCTCATTACCAAGTGTGCTTTGAGGCTGAACAACCATGTAATTGGTTCATACGTTCCACAGTCAAACTTTAGCAAATATGTCTTTCATAATTAGTTGATGTTTATTTAACAGGAATAACCAGCACATTAAATTTAATGAGGCAGGTTTTCATGTGAGGTGGGATGTGCTTCCTTCAAAGTGAGTTGCTTTGGTCTTCCCGGCCCCAGTCCTAGGATGATGGTGAGTTGGCCTGCATCTGTAGTGGGAACCTGGAGATGGGCTGGGCAGAGAAGCAGAGTCTGCCACAGGCACTCCTTGACCCCACTACACTTTCCACACTGGTCTCCACAGTCAAGGGCAGCTTCCCCTGGTTTTACTCTGTGCTGTCTTCAGCAAGTACCTAACAGTGCCTGTGATGCACACCAAGTCTAGATGTCTGGTGGGTGCAGAAAGGCCTCCAGCCTGGTCCTCTCTCAAGGCTCTAGTGCTCCCCAGACCCTGCCTCTATGTTGGCCTCTGCTTAGAAGGCAGAAGCCCCTTGCTGTTCAAGGAAGCTCAAACTGTTCAGGATTGGAACAAGGCCTTGGTAACAGGAGCCAAGGGCCCAGATATAGGGAGGGAAGAAGTTGCCTGTCTTATGACCTCAGGCTGTCAAGGGCCACACCCTCTCACTGCCAATTGCTGGCGCTGGGGGAAAGCTCTGCTGATTGAGGCTCGCCTTGCAGCATGCAGGAGGTCTGGGCTTGATGCAGAAGCATTACATAAACTGGGTGTGGTAGTGCAGGCCTGTGATCTCAGTACTTGGAAGGCAGGGGAATCGATAACTCAGGGGCTGGCCAGAAGACAGACACCCAAGCACCAGCTGTGGCCACCACTCCGATGAGTGGCGGAGAGATGGGAGAGAAAGCGATGCTGATGCTGAGGGGTTCCTTCACTGTAGAGAAAGGTAGAACTGAAGACTCCATGGCAGCAAGGTGGATGGATAAAAGGAACCTGTGAAACCACCTGAAACCATGGTGATATTCTGGCCTAGGCTGTTGCCAAGGGCGATTTCTGGGTTTGTGGCTTTACTGCAGCTGTGGTCTGTGCATATATCTGTGGCCTGAAGGCCATCCAGATGTCTGGGGTTGGGGCTGCTGCTTGAGACCATGTGGATGTCTGGGAGCCATGCTGATGTCTGGGATCTGAGTGGCCTGTGCTGCCACCTGAAACCATGGTGATGTCTTGGCGCAGGCTCCCACTGAGGGCCATGTCTGGGTCTGTTGTTCTGCGGTAGCTGGGGTCAGTCTGTGTTGATGTCTTTGGCCCAAGTTACCACCACAGGACATGTGGATGTCAGTAGTCTGGGTTGCCATGTGACACCACATAGATGTCTCAGGGCAGTGCTGCCATGGGGAGACATGCTGATCTGAGTGGCCTGTGCTGAGGCCATGGTGACATCTGGGCCTATGCTGCCACTGGGGCCATGTCTGAGTCCTTGGTCCTTTAGCAGTCAGGATCTGTGTTGATGTCCGAGGCTGGTATTACCAACAAAGGCCATGCAGATGTCCCTGGTTTGGGCTGTTGTCTGAGGCCATGTTGATGTCCAAGCACTGTGCTGAACTGGCCCCACTCCTCATGTGCCTGCAGTGACATGGGTGAGGAAGAAATGCTCTCACTGCCACTTGCTCCTTGCCACCTGCGGCAGGTGGGAGAGCTGGTCTCAAAGTCATGACAGTGGGAGAGCTGGACCTGCCCCTCACCAGCTAAGGCACTGGGGAGCTAGCCAGGGCAGTGCTGGTTGTGTGGGTGCAGGAGAGCTGGCAGGATGATCAACTTAGCTACCACCCAGGCCAAGTTCCAGGGCTTTGAGTTGGCCCACCCCAACATCTATCCCATCTATGAGCTGCTGGAACATGTGACGGGGCCAGTCCTACAGACCCAAAGCTGCAGGATCTCCGTGACACAGGACAAAAAGAGGGGACTCTGAGGGATTCCTGGTGAGAATCCAGTATAGGTCGTGTAGCAGAAGCCAGAGGCCTTAAACCACACCAATGACTCATAGCAGTGAACATTTGAAAGTAAAGATGTGTGGCCAGAGGGTATACTGTGCGACACACTGACACACTACAGCTTCCGTGATGAGATTTGTTTGTTTACTTATTTATTTATTATTTAAAATTTTCTTTTCGGGGGAAGTTGTAAGGACAGAAGGAGGGTATGAAGGGACGTTGAGATGAATGGGACTGGGGTACATGATGTGACGTTCACAAAGAATCGATAAAAAGTAAAAAAAAAAAAAAAAAAAAAAAAAAGCAAGGTCATTTCCTGGCTACACAGTTGAATTTTGGGGACATCGTGGGATATGTGAGACTCTTAAAAAAATAGATGAATTCGCTCAGGCCATTAGGAAATAGTGTTAATTACACATATATTCAATCTCTCAAGGAAGAACCAATAGCATGCTGTGGACCTCTGGCCTTTCTCTCTAGATGTGCACACATCTTTGTGTCCTGGTAACTTTTTTTTTTTTAATTTAAATTCCAAGAGGCTCCCATTCATTTCTGTACTGCACAGCAAGTCCCTAACACCCTTGCTGGGTGTGGTTTTGCTTACAGATAAATCACACTATCTTGTGTCCCCCACCCATAGGCATGCAACTGTCTCTAGTCCTTCACTGAGCCAGCTCTGGTTTGATCCTGACTTCCATATTTCCTTTCCAATCCCCTCTTTCGTTTCTTTTATCCTTGAGCTGGAGCACCCAGGCTCTGAGCTCTAGGGGCCTCTCATTGATGGACTCACCCGACACTGGACATCCATCTCTTTTGCTGGACTCTGACCACATGAGAAAAAGGATTGGGTGTGACCCTGTGTTGATAGTAACCAGGACACAGTGATTATGCTAGGACACTCATCCTCTGTCTAGTGATGTGGAAGCAAGGAGGAGCCTGGGGGATGTCTGTCAGAGAAGCAGGGCTGCCAGACAGTCTTCAGTGGCCTTGCCCAGCCCTGCAAGGACAACCTTTCAAATCACCCTAGGCTGAGCACAAGAGCCAGCCTGAGGACTTCCCACTCCCTCTCAGATGCAGGATCGGGTCCTCAGCCTGTCCCTCCCGGAGGGAGGACCCAGTGTAGGCCTGCCAACAGCACACAGTGGCAGGTCTTGGAGGAATACAGTGGGAATCACGGCCTCTTTCATTGGCAGGCTGTATCCACACATGTAAAGAGAAAGGGTAGGTGGCTCAAAAGCTGCTCATGGCCAGTGGAAGAGCTGACTTGGGATGGTCTGTCAGGCTTTTACATCTTGGCCTGAGCAGAAGCCTGGATCAATGCTGTTACGTACTTATGTGAACACTACACACACACACACACACATTCTAGCACCAGTTCTGAGAACCACTGGACACAAGGCATGCAAACCCTGAATCTGTAAATGCCAGCGTGGGCTTCTTTGGTCCATTCTACAAACTTGGCCTTGTGTATTTTGCAGCTTCGGTATAGGGTGAATAAGGGCTCCTGTCCTGCTACTGTCTCAAATGTCCCTTCACTGCTTGCAAGACTCAGCCTAGAAGTACCCTCTGTCTCACCTTACAGCCTCTCCTGCTCTCCTGCAGGCAGCTGTAGGCATATTGTTTCCTACCCTTTTCTTTTCAGTCACCTCGGGCCCTCAGAATTAGGGTGCTGTCTCTTGTAAACAGCACACAGAAAGCTTTTGTTTGCTTGCTTTTTGTTAAGTTGTAAACTTTGTTTTTAGTATGGGGCAGTGAATCCAGAGCCTGGCTGCTAGGCAAGTACTCTACCACTGAGCTACATCCCCAGACCTTTCCAATATTCTATTTTAGAGACAGGGTCTTATTAAGTTGTCCAGGTTGGCCTCAAACTTGCACTCGTCCTGTTTTAGCCTCCCAAGTAGCCAGGAATACGGCTACTATGCTCTCTGAGACTGTACATTTACTTAGTATTATCTGTATGTGTGTTTTGCATCAGGAAGAACAACCAGTGCTCTTAACCACTCTGCCATCTCTCTGGCCCTGGGATCCTGTATCTTAAAAGGCAAAGCTCCCCCAACTGGCAATGAGCAAAGAGACACCTTGTTGGTGGTGTTCTTACATCAGTCAGGGGCAGAGCAGATGGCAGTCCTTTGTTTATTGTAACTCGCTGCCTTGCTTAGTGGCCAAAGCTGTCTTATGCCTAGGACTCATAAAAATAAAACAAAATAAAATAAAATTCAGGCAGCGCAGCCCAGGAGAAGGAAGAAAGACAGAGCCCTTCAGACAGCCATGCCACCCACAGACCTGCCCTCCAGCACACAGCACATAGACACTTGTTTGCTGCCACACCACACAGTGTGGATAAAGGGCGGCACCCAGGGGCCTGCCAGCTGTGTGACCAGCCTTCGGCGGGAGCTGCCACAATGTATAAGTATGTGGTGGTCAGATGGGAGAGAAGGAGAAGTGGAGCAGCTTGAGCATTATCAAGAGAGATGGAACTGGAGACTTGTGGGTACAGAGTAGTAAGTAGCCTGTTGTCGTCAGTGGCCAGACCTGGGACCAGGGGTCACGGTGAGGTCCCAGTCCAAGCTGTTGCTGAGGGACAGGTCTGAGTCTGTGGCTACACAGATGTAGGAGGTCAGTGTCAATGTTTGAGGCTCCTATCACCACTAGAAAACATGGGGATGTCCCTGGTCAGGGCAGCCGTTGGGGACCAGGTAGGTGTCCAGGGTCACTGGGTGTGACACTCAGAGAGCAGGCCCTGAGCTGTCTCTATCCCTCATTGGCTGCAGCAGTTGGGAACATTGGGCCCTGTATCTTGTCTGGGCAGCACAGTAGAGTTGGCCCCGGTAGAGAGGGTGCAGGTGAGTCACCCTGAGTGGGAGAGCTCGGGAGAGCTGGCCCTGCCATTCCTCTGCTGTGAGGTGGCCTGGGTGGAGGAAAGATGTCTTCTGCCCCTTTGCCCTTCATTATCTGAGACAGTCAGGAGAGGAGATCCCAGGATCATAAGACTGGGGGAGTTGGTCTTGCCCCTTACCAGCTGCAGCACAGTAGTGTTGGACCTGGTCAAGGGGGCAGTGGGTAAGCCACCTGGGGTGAAGTGGTGTGGGTGTGATGTCTTCTCCACCTTGCCACCTGCACAGTGGAGCTGGCTTTGATGGCAATGGTACAGGGGAGCCAGGCCCCACAGGGTGTGGGAGCAGGAAAGCTGTCCCTCTTCTACCACCCCATCTTAACTGGGCAGCACAGTGAACCTGGTTCTGGAGACATGGGCATGGGTGAGCTGGCCCTGAGGGCATAAGGCCAAGAGAGTTAACTCTGCCTCCTGCCAGTGGCAGCATTTGGTGGCATAGCCAAAGCAGTGCTCGAGAGCTCTCCCTGTCGGTGAGGATAAGGGAGAGCCAGTGGGCTAATCAGCCCAGCTACCATGCATGTCCAGATCCAGGGCTCGGAATTGGCCCATTCCAAAATCTGTATCATTGGTGAAAGGTTGGGATGTGTGAAAGGGCCAGTCCAGTTGATCCAAAGCTGCAGGATTTCCATGACACAGGGCAACAGCAGGATAACCAGGAGTAGCCCTGATGAGGATCCAATATTGATGGTGTCACACAAGCCAGAGATCCCGAACCAGACCAATGGCTCACTGCAATGAACATTCACAAGTGAAGATGTGTGGACAGAGGGACACACTGTGATGCACTACAGCTTCCATGATGAGATTGTTTTGTTTTTGGTGTTTTTGATGTGTGTTTTCTTTTGTGGGGGAGGTTGCAAGAGAAAAAAGCAGATATGAAGGGACAGGGAGATGAGAGGGACTGGGGTGCATGATGTGAAACTCAAAGTAAAAAAAAAAAAAAAAAAAAAAGACAAAGCTTGATGCATTTCACCCAGTGAACTCCCCCAGGAAGTCACAGTGACCACTCTGCTTTGTACTGGGTACTCTTATCCCCTTTCAGTCCCTGCACTAACTCTAGGTGCATCTATCTAGGGTGACAATGGGAGAACAAGGAGGGGCATAATTAGTCTGTCTCAATTTGCAAGAGCTTCAAGGCTACCAGAGTGCTGACATTGGGCTCAAATCTGACTCCTTGTCATGGACCTCTGCAGACAGTAATGCCGTGTAAGAAGGAATGGGCTGTAGCTACATAGTCTCTATAGCCAACACTGGACTTGTTTCAGGGTCACCCTTTGGGTAGCCAGGAACAGGCAAGGACATTTCAGGAGCAGGTTAGAGGGCAGCTCTGTCCAGAACACAGCCAGGGCCCACCCCCAATAGAAGGGGCAGTGTTAGTCTGAGGGCAGGGGTTGAGGGCCAGGCTGCTCTGAGTCCTGTCTTTGGATCTTCCTGTGTGATCTTTGGCAAGTTACTAACATTCTCTATGCCATACCGTCCTTATCTATGAGGATGATTTTAGCAGTAATTACCCCATATTGCTCTGTAAGGCTTTAAGCAAATATGCACACCGATATGGTTCCTGTTTAAAGGCTGCTAAGTGCTAGATTTGGCTGCTGGTATCTTTCTCTGCCAGCTGTCCACTACCTGCCAAGACAGGGTATAAACCACACAGGCCCATGTCCACACCTGCACTGATGCCCACTGCTCATGGTCATCTAGGCACAGGCACACACGCCACCACAGAGCAGTGAGCAGCTGCACCATTACTCAGACCCTTCCTTCTCAGCAGGGGCAGCCATAGCTCACTACCTGCCTGAGCCTCTGGCTCCCCAGACCTCTGGCTCCCTGCTGTGGCCAGTTCAGTTCTGGGAGGCACAGTGATGGTGGGAGATGAGATGAAGCACACTGAGCAGGGGGCTCTTCCTTCTCCATGGGCAGCCCTCCCTCTGCAGCTGTGCCTCTCGCTCCTGAGCAACACTGCCTTGCACCCCCATGGTGCCTGCGATCCTTTCTCCTTGTGCCTCTCTAGCCCTGGCAGGCTGGACGCTTCCTACAGCTGCTCATCTAGAGTCTATCACAGCACCCAGCTGAGGTTTCCGTTCCTCTGTCTCCGTGACCAGCTCCCTGCCTTCTGTTCTCTCTGGCCTCAATAACCATGGCTTTCTCTGCTTTCCCGGCTGGACTAAGAATGACACATCACATTGTTCCCCAGCAGCAAGAATTACCAGCACTGCTTCAGGACATCCTCAAGGTCCACACAGTCTGACACACCCCTCCCCCAGGCAAGGTACTGGAGGCACCAAGCATATACATAGGAACAGACCATACATAACCCCCCACCGCCTCAAAAGGGAAGTGTGCTTTTGGCATCAGGGAAGGTATGGAAATGGGACAAGGTCCAGGCTGGGGAAAGCCTCTAACAGCAGGTGTGCGGAGGGATCCTGGCCAGCTGTGGGCAGATGCACAGATCTAGGCACACAAGCACACACAGAAGAGACATAAGCAACGCAAATGCTCCTGCCCATGTGAACACAGAATTCTCACATATGCATAGTCCTTTGGGCACATGCAGAAACGGACATGTGCATACCCACACTTGCATACTTGGGCACCTTTGCATACACCATCTGTGCACTGGGCACGCAACTTCTGTGGCCCAGGAAGAGGAAAGTGAAGTAAAAAGCCATTCCTCCTTCACTCAATCCTACCACGGGGAACAGGCAGAGACAAGGAATCTAATAGAGTCAGTTAGCATACCTTCATTCTTTTGGGGGTACTAAAGTTGGGGTGTGGACACAGGTACTGTGGTCAGCATTGGGCCTGTAAGGGTGTGTAGGTGCCTAGGTGAGACAGCTCAAATCTCAGCTGGCCTGGCCTAAGTAGGCTCAGGAATCTTCCATTCCCAGCACTAGCACCTCAGACTTGACCACACCTGAGCCAAAGTGCCTCTTGGGTGCCTGTGGAGGGTGCTGCCTCATCTTCGCCTCTCCCCAGCCCAACAGCTTGGCTCAGGAAGAAGGGAAGTCAAGATACTGTGACAGGGTTTGATCAACAATCATGCTCTTTCCTGGGGTCTCTGCAAAGGACAGAAAACCTGCTTGCCTACACACCTGAAAAGGAAGCAGCTTTGCTAATCTCAGGTCTGACTCATCCTGGGTCTCTCTGACCATTCGCTGTGTGTCTTTGTCCACTCTGGGGTACCCCATTCCTCTGTGGAAGGAGATGGATGGATGCCAGACTAGGGCTGGGAGGGGAGGATTCCTCAGCAAACTTCAGTTGTTTGTCAAAGAAACAAACAGGCCAGACATTCCTTAGAAATCCTGGACATTGCTTCATCTGTTTTGCAGACAGGGAAAGTGAAGCTCGGGGACTTGCTGAACTGAGGTCCTGAGGGCTGAGGCCCACCTTCTTTCGCTGCTAGCCACATGCCTACTCTCCCACCCTGAGTTGGGGGCAAGAACATTCCAGAGGCAAACAGGTACAAGAGGTACTGGATGGAGACTTAGGTGATGGGCAGTTTGTCCATTCTTCAGTCCTGCCCCGCCCCCACCCCCAGGAGTTGTGGAGGCTCAAGGACCTGTCTGGATGGGCTACCTCTGTCAGGGTGGTGCTAGGAGGTGGAGGCAGAGGTTTCATGGAAAGCTTCGAAGTCCTGCTGCAGTGAGGGGTGCTTGGGGTGCAGTGGGAAGGGAGAGCAGAGGCCTAGGGGGTGCCTTGAGTTCTGGGGAGATGGCAGGCCTACTTGCAGTTGGAGCAGTACAACCTGCTTTCAGGACCAAGCATCGGGTAAAGAAGAGCAGAAAGGCGTGTGTGTGTGTGTGTGTGTGTGTGTGTGTGTGTGTGTGTGTGTGTGTGTGTGTGTGTGTGTGTGTGTGTGTGTGTGTGTGTGTGTGTAGAGATACTATGCTGGGAGGTCCAGGGCTATGAGCACTGCTACAGTTCACAGATGGCCATCTTTCAGATTAGCCTCTGTACGGCCCTAGCAGACAAGACCATTCTAGAATGAAAGTGCTCCTGCTGGGTGCCAAGTCCTCAAGCTGAACTCTGAATGGGCTAGTTTTACAAGAATAGGAGCCTCACACAAGGGAAAGTTCACTGCACTGTCCCCCTCTGTGCTTTATGGGGAATGACTCTGAAATGGCTAATCTCCTGTGTTGGGTTTCTGCTTTCCCTAGCACTTTCTACCAAGTCAGCCTCCTTTGTTTGGCTCTTGGACACTCATCATTTCAGAGAATAAGGTGTCTCTCAGCTTTAGAATGACAAGTGAAAGCCAATTAGGATCTTCCTCTCTGCTGTGATTTCATGGCTGGCACCAGTGTTGAAGAGGCAGCATAGCCAGGCAGCTAGGCTTGAGACTCTGGGTATAGGGGACAGGGAGGGTTGGATGCCATACAGAACACTATCTAGCCCTAGGACCTGCACTACCTACACTTCCCTGACCTTTGTTGGAGACTAGAGTTCCCCAAGCTGTCCCAAGTCAGTTTCTTCTGAGCTCTGCTTTTTGGGCCCAGGACCCTAAAGCCTTCGTGGATAAACCTCACAGCCCCCTGCCAGTGGGGTTTCCTGTCACGC
The DNA here is from genome assembly GCF_903995435.1 of Acomys russatus. Classification (NCBI taxonomy): domain Eukaryota; kingdom Metazoa; phylum Chordata; class Mammalia; order Rodentia; family Muridae; genus Acomys; species Acomys russatus. The sequence goes on from NC_067149.1 coordinate 18,032,982, forward strand.
TGCTCCTGCTTTTTATCCCCAGGCCAGGACACTCTTTCTCTTCCCTAGGACACTAAGGGAGGGCGCCATGGATGCCTTCCCTGACCATGCCGCCCACAGTGTGGCTGAATAAGACCATCACACAAACCTGCCTAGATGGTGGGTATCTCCCAAACATCAGTTCTCCCCTGGTCTCTTTACACAGACCCCAGCTGAGGCTGGTTAGTGTTGCGGATCCCAAAGAACATGGTTCTACAGAGCTCTGAGGCCAAGGCAGCCTTCCCTCTCCTCCTCAGGCAGCCAGCTGGGCCACCAAGGCACTTGGACTAGAGGCTATAGGCCAGGGGTGAGGGTGTATGTATCTGCTGGTGCTCCTGCCCAGCTGGCTTGAGCCTGAGACCAATTCTGGCCTGCAGAGAAACACTTGAGGGAAGCAGTGTGGTCTGGCAGTTGCTGGGCAGGGAAGTGAGGAGATTCTAGGCATCAGTGGCTGCCTGCTGACCTGCTGACCTGCAGACTCATGAGTAAGCAAGGCACAGGGAAGCTAAAAGGGACCAGGATGGGAACTCTGCTCAGCAATGCTTGAAGCCACATATACTGTACCATTTATGCCAGATCTGGAGGCAGCCTGTTTCCCAGCAGAGTGAGCTGGCACAGGCTTATGCAGTCTAGTTCCCAGGTGCGCACACACCTGGCGGTGTCTGCTGCCTAGTCCTAGACCATTCTGAGCTTGGTGAATAGGAGGAATGTCTGCAAGTTACTGCTGTGGGATTCCCAAGATGGATGATGTCTGGTAAGCAGGTCTCTGGGGGTGGCTCAGAAAGAATCTTTGTTCCTAGATGGAGGACAGCTCTGGTGTCACTTAAGGTCATTAAGCCATGTGACCTGTGACCTGTCTTATTCCAGCAGGTCTTTTCCTCCTTGCAGGGATCAGGCCAGGACACTCTTTCTCTTCCCTAGGACACTAAGGGAGGGTGCCATGGATGCCTTCCCTGACCACGACGCCCACAGTGTGGCTGAATAAGACCATCACACAAACCTGCCTAGATGGTGGGTATCTCCCAACCATCAGTTCTCCCCTGGTCTCTGAGGAAGCAGAGATTTCTGTGCCACTGAGTCTGGGGCACTCAGTTCCAGATGGTTCAGGGACTCCCTGAATAGGAAACACAAGGTCACTAGCAGAGAGGCGGAGAACTCAAGCTCCACCAAACCCCGTGCTAACAGTATGCAGGCCATAGTGTGCTCCTGGTGCTAGATGTGCAGGCATAGGGGAAGGCTGAGAATTGCAAGGTCCAAACAACTGTTTGAACCATAGTTGCGTCACAGACCTGGAAACTGCACCTTTTCTTACTATCTCATGTTCAGACACCTGCTCCGACCCAGGAGAGCAGGGCATCTGCATACCATGGTGCTCTCTGACTTGACCCTGCCTCAGTCTGTCCCTCCCTGTGAGAGCAGAATAACATGGCTCTAGGTGCCTGACTAGCAGCACTACCCCCGCCTAAGGCCTGGCTTCCCCAGCCCTTTTGCCCTTCCTCCACTTCCTTTTGTTCTTATGCCCATTGCCCCTTAGCTACAGACCACCTTGTTCCTCCCCATCGGGGGCCCACTCCTCCCAGCTCTGTTCTCTCCTGCAATTATCCATCAGCTTTCCTGAGAGCAAACGGAAGGTCGTCCTGGAAGCTGGCAATATTCTAAAAAAAACACACTTTCCTCTCCTCTCATACTCACTCCATGGTCGCTTTTGTTATGTGCTCCCATGCTACCCCCATGCCAGGCCTCGTATTCCCCCAGAGAAGCAGTCTGTCTTATGAGGCTCTGTGTCACTGGTGACCAACAGACGGCTGGACGCAGAGTCAACAGAAGTGACTGTGTGCCAATGAGTGAATGACTGCAAACAAAGACATCTGTTTTATTTGTTTTCGGTCAGTAGCACATTCTATTTCTCAAGCTCAGAGGCATATGGGTGCCCAGCTAGAGACTGAAGGGCACAGGGGCCATGGCTTGGGGTCTGTGGTCCCATGATCAGTCCCTTCTTCAAGGCTCCAGGAAGGATGCTGCTCCTCAGCCCTTCAAAGAGAACAGTTAGAGTTCAGCTGAGCCCTCTTCTTCCCCAGTGATGGCCCAGGCCTGGGCTGCCAGAGGCCTCAGCTCCATGCTCCTGGGCTCCTGCAGACTGCACAGGACTGGAGCAGGGCTGGTTACTAGTCAGTTAGCTGGCCTGAGACCTGGACTGGCTCTCTTCTCATTGCCCAGCAGGACACAGGCCTTTACTTAACACATTCTGCAGTAATAATAGCAGTGCCATCTCTAACCCCAGAGCCCCAGCTTCCTTCTCTACTCTCACAGTAGCATGTCTGACGTCCCCCTTCCCCCACCCAGACCTAGTGCAGCCTGGCCAACTTCTTGCTCTGACTAAGCAAGCCTCTCCTGTTCTCTAGCATAAAAGCGAGGGATTTTCTAAGTGACACTGGAAGAGTGCACCTGTGTAATCAGGGTCCTGTTATAGGGAGCTCTGCATAGCTACAGGCAGGTACATAGCCCTGCACCCGGAGGGCCCTCACGTGTCCTGAGCAACAGGAGTGCCTCTGCCATCTAACTGCCTTTGGAAGCTAATCTTTTCTGAGGATTCCTCACTTCTATCTTACCTCTACCAGGGACCATGTTCTGTGGAGCTGGAAGAGGGCACTGAGTTTTTCGAGTAGATGCACCTCAGCCACAGGGAGCCTTGTGAGCCTGGGTGCCAAGGCCCACATTGTGCCAGACTGCATGGATGGTCTAGAGGTGTCTTGGGGGCCCAGATGGCTTCTGATGTTTCCAGGAGCATTATGTGTAGGGACAGGAAGGAAAGGCTGAACCTGGAAGGTCCCTCACCTCTTTTAGGCATGTGCAGTGACAGAGGCACAGTGGAGCTTCCTGCAGTCTGCACACCAACACCATCACCTTTTCCATGGTTTCACTCAGTGTGTTGAAGATACACTGATGGGATAGACTAAGGGGACATAGGGACTGAAAGTGGCCACTGACCCAGGGTGGATGGACATGGCAGGATGTATAGCTGCTTCTGCTGAGGAAACCTGGGGGTATAACAGGGTAACCCTTCTCTCAGCCCCTCTACTGAAAGGGGAGAAGTTTGCCACTGTCTCCAGGAAGGTGGACAGACTTCATAAGCCCAGCCAGGAAGAACAGGACAGGGATACTGCTCCCAGGGACATGTCTGGGGTGGACGGGACATTTAAATGCAGGGGCCCAGGCACAGACTGTCCCATGCTCACACATAAGGCAGGTGGCCTCACCTTGCGGGCAGTGCTCACACAGTGCTGGTATGCCTTGACCAGGTCCGAGCACAGAAGCACCTCATGCAGATGGTCACGGTAGCAGCGGAGGATCTGGGCCTGTAGGCCAGAGCATACAGGCTCCACTCTGCGGGGCCTGGGGGATGACAAGAGCAGATGGTTGGCATTAGAAGGTATGAGGAGTAATAGCTCACACTCAACACCCAGAAAGGCCCTAGGATAAGCTCTGGATGTCAGCTCACTCTACAAGTGAGGAGGTACAGGACCTGATCCTATGGCCAGTGGCCAATGCTGAATAGGCTGAGATATGCTGGCTGGCTGCTGCCCTGAGTCTCTAGTGCCACCAGAGTGTGTGAGCGCCCTGGTGAGCAGGGGCCTCAGCTGGCCCACTGACGCAACACTGGACAGCCTCCCAGCTAGCTGGGTCAGGCTCTGTCCAGGGGGTCTTCTGTGCATTGCTGACCTGATGCCATAGCCATGTGACAGAAATGCCATTTCCCCCACAACACTCTTGTTCTAATTTTACTTTGAGCACATGAGAAGCAGGAAACCTAGAGATGTCCAAAAGATAAAACAAACAAACAAAAAAACAAACCCATTTCTTAGAGATAACTGTAGTAATGTTTTGAGGCATTTTACTATCCTTTCTTCCTTTATCAAAATAGTTTTAGAATTTACAGCAAATGAGTATGCTGACTTCCCATAACTATGATGCAAAACAAGTGTCAGAGAAGTAAACAATAGATTTACACAGTCACGGTGTAATCTCCTCCCTGTGGCCACCTTTGAGCTGTAGACCACTTCCAGATGCCTTTGTTGGTCCGCTTATGTCTCTTCCCCTTTGTCTCCCCCACAGTGTTCCCACAATTCACACACACAGAGCTACACACACTTCATGTACCTCACACACACTCCCAAATGTACGGCTGCCCCTCATTTGCCTAGGATCCCATACAGAGTCACCCACTCTCACACTTCCTTCTCTCACACTCATCCTTCCACTCCTCCCACAAACTTCCTTTAACACCTTTACTTCAGGGGCCTGTGCACACTTAACTCTCTCACGCCTAACCCTCAGCAGCTCACATGGCAGCACACTGGTGAAAACATGCTCCCATCACCTCCCCTGGCTCTCTGCAGCACATGTAATTTATTCCTCCCCATCTCCTTTTCCCACATGAGAAAACTGTGGTTTGGAGAAGTTACATTGCATAGCCAGCATATGGGGAGGGTATGCTTATTGACATCGTGGTGGTGCTGTCCATCCATCAGCTGTCCACATGGGTTTTTGTCCAAGCTCACACAGTTTTGTAACAGCTGTGGTGGACTCGCAGTGACACCTGACAGTTATAAAGCTGCAGTGAGCCATTCCTCACATTCTTTGGCAATAAAAACGATAGGTATTCTGCAAGCTGTGTTCCAGGCCAGCCTGCTCTTCTCATGCCCAGCACTCTGAATTTAGAGTGTCAGTCATGCAGCAGACACAGAGGGGCTAGTGCTGTCTGTCATCAAGATAACTCAACCAGGTTACAGCCTTCAGTTAGGAAGAGGCAGCATCACAGTCATTGGGGCTTAAGAAGCAAGCCCGCATGTCTCATGCCCAGCCCAGGGACCTGAAAGGGCACTTCTAGCACTACCATTTGCTTCAGGATGCTGCCTGGGACCTTTCAGTCTTCTTGAACTAGACCAGGACCTCATGTGCTGGCCCCTCTGTAGGCATGGGGCCTCTTCTTAGAAACCTCACTCACCCTGTTCACCTTTCTCTGCTGAGCAGAACCTGGTCACAGGCCTATCCCTAAGACATGAGCCAGTGAAGGAGTGAAGGGCCTGTGTTTAGCTGAGGCTGGCTGGGCTGCTGTGGCAAGCTGCCAGTCCACAGGGAGAAGATCTGCTTATAGGATAGGAGCCCCTCTATTCTCATAGTTGTGCCCAATGCTACTCAATGGGGCCTCCTCTCAAAAAGCTCCAGTGAGGTCACCTGGGGTCTTTGTTTCTACATTGACATCACCTTCTCAAGCACACAGGGGAGAGGTGCCTTTCTCCTGAGCGTCTGGAAACCCCCGTCACCAGCTTCTACCCACTCTAAAGAGGCTTTGTGGGTACTGTGGGGTCACTTTCTTTGTAACTTTCCAAGAACTTGTCCAGTCATGGGCCTTTTGGAGCTATATGGCCTTGGAGGACAGAATTCTCAGTGGGACTCTGCTGCAGACAAGTGCTCTCTGTGAGGTCCCCCAGGAGCACTCTGAAGTCCCAGGTTGCACCCCTATCCCACTGCCTCCCCTCCCGGCTCTGTTCTCTGGCTCACACCTGGGAAGGTACAGCCATCCTTCCTACACAGAGTTAACTAGGCATAGGGGTGCCTTTGGCTGCCAGCTATATTTAGTGGCCTGTATTACTGTCCCCATGCCAGGTCTTATGCTCCTTAAACACAGCCTCCCACCTGTCTAAGACCCCAGGGTACAAGCCAAATCTTAAAGCACACTTCCTTTCCTTTCTGTGTGACCTTGAACATGGTGAGCAGCCATCGGGCAGACACCAGAGCTATATCAGCTCTGAGTGGTATGAGGGGTACTGTCCTTAGTGACAAAGTACTCTGGCAGGCTCCTGGGCCTAGTGTGAGGCACACTGGCAGTCAGAGCTCTGACTCAACCTTCCCCCTCATACATACATGACAGAGCTGCTGATAGATTAAGCTGAGCTGCAAGTGAACAGAGGAGCAGCTTTGTCACTAGTCCGCTTTCTTATGGCAACTAGGGCTGCCCACCTCGCCAAAGGCTGCTCTCAGGCTTCAAGTGCCAAAAGGAGGGCCTGTGAGCTGAGTGCAGATTTCTGAGAACACACAGTGGGTTCCTAGGCAGGGAGAAACTGGGCTGCCTGAAATCTCTTGCATAGCATTGTTGCTGTTGAGGCCACAGTGCCTTTCCACAGGCAGGAGCACATACAGGCAGGCAAATGTCAAGTAAAGTTTTACCCACTGTGCACAGAAGGTTCTGAGGGGAGGCACATCTCCTGAAGTGAATCTTTCTCTGAAGCAGGGTAGGGCTAGCTGACGCAAACCATTCAGAACAGGTGTTGAGTTGCTTTATCTCATTCAAGGTGACCAGTTTTACCCCGAGAGCTACAAAATGGCTCTAGTTGGGTAAGAACAATCTTGTGAATGGGTGTCATCTTAGGTAGTTGTAGAAGTCCTGCTCAGCTGGCCTGGACACACAGTCTCAGCACACAATCAGTAAATGCAAAATTATATACCAAGAATGGCACAAAAAAAATCAGGTCCCCAGCAGGCAGAAGCAGATATGGCCTTAACAGATTAGAAGGCAGGCGGGGGGTTTCTGTTTCTTCACTGCATATTTCTGCTTGGCTTACATTAATCCGGACTCCACAATAGCAACTGGTGCCCGAAGGAGGGTGGCCTGAGAAGGAATAAGCCTGATACCTTTTGCACACTTGGATGTCAGGGGCTTGTAGTTTCTTTCACCACCTATATCCTTGGAAAATGGCCTTATTTGGAAACAGTGTGGCTATGGATACACTTAGCAAAGGCAGGTAACAGACAAGTACAATGAGCCAAATCCAGCGGTATCTAGTTCACACTCTCATGAGAATTAAAGACAATGGCAGACACATGAGCCAGCTGGGTGAGGACTGAGGTGGAGGCTGTAGTACACCTCATCAGCCCAGGAGTGCAGCTCTCACACTGGAGGAGAGAGCCACAAACTGCACACACCTAGCACCTGGATTCTCAGCCTCTAAAATGGGGAGAACACACAAGGCACGAGTTGTGCCTCAAGTGGCAGCGCAACATAATGCAGGGCAGCGTGGACGCAGTGGAGTGGAGGATGGCACACACGTACTTCAGCCCAGAACCTCCTCAGCACCAGCTTCTGAGCTACCAAGCACTTAATATGCATACACCAGCATGGATGCCAGGCTCAGCATGTATCTGACCTCAACCTACTGAGGCAGTTTTCTGTCAACTTGACACAAGCTAGAGTCTTTTTTTGGAAGAAGGGGTTGTAGTTGAGAAAATGACCCCCCCCCCCACTGTGGGCAAAACTAGTGTACATTTTCTCATTTGATAATTCATGTGGAAAGGCTCAGCTAACTACAGGAGGTGCCATCTATGGGCTAGTGGTCCTGGACTCTATAAGAAAGCAGGCTGAGCAAGCCACAAGGAACAAGCCAATAAGCCGCACTCCACAGCCTCTGCGTCAGCTCCTGCCTCCAGGTTTCTGTTCTGTTTGAGTTCCTGTCCTGACTTCCTTCAGTGATGTGGAAGTGTGAGCCAAATAAGCCCTTTCCTCCCCAAGTTGCTTTTGGTCATGGTGATTCAGCACAGAAACAGTAATCCCAACTCAGACAGCATCCGCACTTCGAGGTAAACTGACTGGTCACGAGCTTGGTCAAGAAAAGGGGAAGTCACTCATGAGCAGCTCTACAAAGAGACATCTTGCTTCTAAGTAGCCCATGCCCCAGGAGACACCTCCTGTGAGGAGCAGCCTGGGGAAAGGAGAAGGCAAAGAGGACATACAACCCAAGGGAACAGCCTAGGAAGAAAAGCCAGACTCACGTGGGAGTCACATGGTCTTTCCTAATTCTGATTAACCAGACTGTGCTAGGACTATGGAGTCCCTGACAACATACAGTACTGACACTATAACATGTCCCAAGAATACAAACAGCAGCTTTGTGAGCTAGGCATCACTACCTCACTCTGCATACAGGGATGAGTCTCAAAAGGCCGAAGTGCTTTTCTCAAGGCATGTAGCAGCAAGATGGAGGCATGGTAAGAAGAGCCTGGTGTGTCCATTTCCATAGCCCGTGTCTTCACTCTACTCTCAACTTTTAGAAAATGCTATAAAATTCAGAAGAAGAGACAATCAAGGGTACAAGAAAGAATCAAAACACAGGCTCATACCACAAAGTATGCAGGGCTTCTCAATGGGCTGGAAGCTTGCAGCCTCCACGTGGAAAAGGGTGTTGTAGGGAAGGCTCCACACATGGAAAAGCAAAGTTAGTGGTAAACCAAGGAATATGACAAGCCAGAGTCAACAGGAGGCCAGCAGGGTCAGGATCTTCCCTGCTCCCATGCCAGGGACACTATGGGGATAGTATCAGCCCCTGATGTCACCTGCACGGCAGTCTCAGCAGGCAGGAGGAGTTCCCAGAGCAAATCAAGGGTGCTACTTGTTCTCTGAGCTGCTTCTCAGGAGGTGAGCACAGTGCACCTGCTCACGTGCAGCCCCAGTCCTTTGTCTCTCTCCCTTTACTTAATAAATGGAATCTCATCAACTTATCCTTCTCCTATTATCACTGCTGACATCAATCTGATAATATTGGCCTGGTATGGAATCTGGCTATTATCTGTCCTCCTATTTAATTTCAAGGAAACATTGGTGGGGACCTTGGAGCAGGCTTTTTATTATAGTGGCAGCAACGAGATTCCACACGCACTAGACATTCATCTCCGTCAGGTCCTGTCCAGCTGCTCAGAGACGGCTTCTATTCCATCCTGCAGCCAGGGCACAGATGCTGTGCAGACAGGCAGGTTGCAAGGGACTGGGTTAACTGGTTGCTATCGACCATGTGCCACTCACCCTGGGTAAGTGGGACCCAGGGACCCACTATTGATCAACATGCCACTTGGGATCATTGTCAGTCTGGTCTTCAGATGCCCATCTCTCAAAGAACTAAGGCCTGGTACGAGGCAGGGGCTAAGTGGGATGGGATGCAGGGGAGGGAAGGGAACACAACACAGGACCCTGCTTTCTGTCACTCGAGGGGAAGGACTGACTGGGTGTGTACTTGTGCTCTGCCACCACCAGGTGGGTGGAAGAGCAGGGTCCTTCCAGGGTCTCAAGGGTAGGGAGGGAAACAGCAGGCTGCTGTGGTCTTCAACGGCTGAAGGTGACTTTACTGGGACAGGTCTCTGGGGCTGTGGTCTGAGGCTCTTAGGCATAATCAGGAAGCACCTCAATTGGGGTTAGGGTTAAGAGAGCTTGCTGCTCTTCCGAAGACCTGAGTTTGGTTTCCAGCACCCACATGGCTTCTCACATCCACCTGTAACTCCAATTTCAGGGCATTTGATACCCTCCCTCCTCTGGCCTTCTCAAGGAAGGGCTCTTTCTAAGCCTGCTCCTTTCTTAGCCCTTCTCTCTGGAGCTTTGGTCATTTTCCACCTGGAAAATTTGTCATCTTGGCTGGTTCATCACATTCTCATCTGGTTTGCTCTTATAATCCCAGCCCTTCTGACACTAGATAGAGGGGGTCTCTCTGAAGCAAGGCCATATTGCTGTTCTGAAGGCCTGTGACCAGTCACCTAGGCTTGCTCTTGAGGTCTACTTTAGTCTTAGTGACAAGCCCCATAACCCAAGGCCTAGCTAGCTATGGCCAGGTTAAGCAACCTTTGTCTTCTTGCCACAAAGCCGAGGTGCTACAGAGAGAAAGTCCATAGTTCAGGCCTAGAAACATCTAGTGTTTGCTAAGTCATGTTGAGTGCGACAGGGTAAAGACAGAGCCCTAGTCCTGTGCACAACCACTCTACCCCTACCCCTACAATAGGCACTGTGGCAACTTCTAGAATGGATAGCATCCACCTACCCAGAAACCTGAGGCTCAGACTGTTCTTAGGTTGGCATCTAGATTTCTCCATATGCAGTCTGGGGTTAGCCTTCTCCTGCATGAAGACCCTAGGACATACCTCTCAGGACACATGGAAGCATGCCAGAGCCTTGCCCTGTCACTGTTGGGAGATGCGCCAAGGCTGCAGGAGGAAGTGCTGCACTATACAAGGACTAGTGTATTTGGTTGGCTTGTGTGGTAAGATCCTAGGGCTGCATGGGTATAGGGTGCTAAGGGTCCTAATGCAGGACACCAGCAGTGGCCACGGCCCTTGTGAAGTAGTTCACAGTGGCTGCCACACTGTGCCTGGCCCTGCAGTAGCTTTGACTGGTGCTGTATGCAGGCTATCCTAAAGAAGGAAGCTAAGTCCTAGAGTGTTATTGGGAGTACAAGGCACCAGGAGCCCTGGTATTTTGGGTGGAGGTCATGTCCTTCAGGCTGGCTGACTTGCAGATGCTGCTGCTGTACAAGAAGCCAGGGGAGCAAGGTTCCTGGGAAGGGCTACGGAAAGTGTGAAACCATCGGTGCTGGCTCATTAGTGAGGAACCTCTAGGTCTAAGGCTGATTTAAATAGAATGACCCTCTGTATGACGGAATGGGACCTGACAGGTGCTGACTGACACACAGCAGGCAGGCCCACTTCAAGCCCCTGGCCAGCAGTTCCCAGTATCTGCCAGGGACAGAGACACTGTGTGGTCTGGACCAGTGCAGAGAGAAGCCCCACTCTTCAGAGCTCTGGTCTAGCAGCCTAAAGCCAATCCCAGCAGCTCTGAAGTGCTCTTGGGAGCCATACATTTGCTTATAGACATGCAGACTGTTTGAGCTCAGAGAATTTTGAGATGTCTGCAGCTTCCCCAAGAGCTACCAGCTTCAGTACTAGAGGCTGAGGTCTTCTGGGTTAGCACCCCTGACCTATGACCTATAATATCCCATAACTTCCTGTCTTGCATCTCTCCTAATGGTTCTGTGGGCCTCTCAGTCCCACATTAAACTTCATACCCCAAGTCCACATGATGGTTTGTAACACTGCCAAGTGGCACATGACCTGACTGTCTATTCTGCTCCTCCTTGTCTCCCCAACTCATCACTAGCACTTGCATCATTCTAGACCCAGGGACACTTATATGATGTGCTCTCCATCTGAGTACACACCCACTGTGAATGGGGTATCTGGGAGTACTGGCTCCATGTACATGTAAAGTACCTTGAAAAGACCAAGCCTACTCCAGCCCTGAGGGAGCCCTGAAAGCATGACCTAGAGACCCCACTCCAACCACAGCAGCCAAAGCAGTTGAACCTGCACAGACTCTGAGGTAGGGCAGGTCTGTGTAATGAAGGACAGCACCTACTTTCATAGGACTTGATCCTAAGCTGTCCCAGGCCAGGTGATAATAGGAAGGAAGTATCTCAGAAGTCCAAACAGTAGCATGGGATTGTGTTGGAGCTGTCCAGATCCTAAATCTCATAGAAACCTCTTCTCACCTCTGTTCTGGCCACCTGAATTCAGGCCCCAGATTCTTCAAGACAACCCTAGCTTCCAGATGCTTCCCTGCTACTACCGGGTAGAACAGCATCAGAGTGCAAGGCAATTCCTATCTTCACTGGCTCCCGCTGCCTGTTAGAGAACCCTTGTTCAGAGCCCTCTATGGTCTATACAAGGCCAAGAGTCTGTGTGTGCCCTCTCACATAGGAACTGGTGCTGTCTTCTGAGCTCCAGTTCCCAAGGGGCTTTGGCTGTTTTCTTGGCCGCTAGGTCTGGCCGCCAGTCACCTAAGGCCTTTGGCCACTGCGTAAATTGGCAAACTCCATGTTCTAGCCCCCCTCTTTTGTTTTTCTTGTTTCTTTCTGTCCTGGACTCTTTGTAGACCAGGCTGGCCTTGAACTCATAGTGATCTGCCTGCCTCTGCCTCCTGAGTGCTGGGATTAAAGGCGTGTGCCACCATGCCCAGCTCAGCACCCCTCTTTTCTACAGAGAAGAACTTCTGAGGTTCTGCTGTGTTCAGAAGAGCTCTACAGATGCAATGGAGGGCCCCCTGTAAGGCTTACATGCAGCCCTACCCCTATGGCAGCAGAAGCTGACCATGGTGACCCACAGAGTGTAGTGTTATCACTGGCTGCATTTCTGTTTCCTCTCTGAAACTCTTGCTGTTGTTCATTTACTCCCAGCACCTGTTAGCACTGTATGTAACAGCTGCTAAATAAACTGGTGGCAAGAGAAAACACTATCAGGTCATTCTTTTAACATGTGCCATGCTCTTCTGGGTCTGCATCACAGCTCCCATGCTTCCATCTCTAGAACATTTTCTCCATACCACACATACTTTCACCAAGATGATAGTGGCTGGTCCCCACTGTCTCACTACTGTACAGCCATGAGGTGTGCACTGGTCTCCCACCTCTCTGGTTCCTTCCCACTGGGAGAGTGTTCTGGACTCTGTCTCCTCTGCTCTCTGGCCCTTGCTGAGCTGCTGCCGCTGAAAGTCTCAGGCACTTCCCACTACCCACTTGAGTACCACACATGCGTGCTGCAGGCAGGTCACGTGGAGCTGTCTCTCCATTAAACAGGGGTGCCTGGAAGGCAGGAACCATAATCTACTACATTTGTTTCTGTAGGTCTGCACAGAATACCTATCAGAAAGCAGATAGTCCTTATCTGAAGTGGGCAAGGCATCAATAATTAAAAGTCACAGTGGTCCTACTTGGCACACATTCTTGTGGCTGAGACTTACGTGGGCTCCACTTTTGTATGGGCTGGTCAGGCCCTGCCCACTTTCTCTGACAGCCAGTCAAATAGTGTCTGTCCTAAGCCTTGCTCTTCTCTCGAGCCCACTGTCCTCCTGCTGCTCATCTCCCACTCTTCCTGAGCCTGGAAGCCTCTATCCTACATGACTCAACCTCCCCCAGATCTGAGGAATTTCCCAAGGCTAGAGTCCCTGCTATATCCTCTGGTCCTGTGGAATGTGCAGGGAGACCTCCCAGCAGGGCATCCAGAAACATCCAGAAGGGGTACTATTAATATGATAAAACATCATAACCAAAAGCAAGTTGGGGAGGAAAGCTTTTATTTGGCTTACATTGCCACACTGCAGTCCATCACTGAAGGAAGTCTGGGCAGGAACTCAAACAGGGCAGGAATCTGGAGACAGGAGCGGATGCAAAGGCCATGGCAGCTGTGGTGGTGGTAGGATTTGCACGGGTGTGGGTGTGTGCTTCATTCAGGATTGTTCAGCCTGTATTTTTTTTGTTTTTGTTTTTAATTAAATAGACCCAAGGGGCCGGGCGTGGTGGTGCACGCCTTTAATCCCAGCACTCGGGAGGCAGAGGCAGGCGGATCGCTGTGCGTTCGAGGCCAACCTGGTCTACAAAGTGAGTCCAGGATGGCCAAGGCTACACAAAGAAACTCTGTCTCAAAAAACCAAAAATAAATAAATAAATAAACAAACAAACAGACCCAAGGATCACTAGCCCAGGTGAAGTGAGTTTTTTTTTTTTAAATAGAACCCAGTGGTAACACCCACATAGATGGGGCCACTCCTCCATCAATCACTCATTAAGAAAATGCCAAACAGGCTTTCTTACAACTGGATTTTATACAGGAATTTTCTCAATTGAGGATCCCTCCTCTTAGAGGACTCTAACTTGTGTCATAAGACCAGCCATTACAGAGGGTATCTGCATGACAAGACTCCACAGGCACCCACATCCACCCACCCAATCAGCGTGGCTGGTGAGACTGCCATCGCCTTGAGTTCAGGTGCTCGCCATCATCTGCTTCAGTTTGCCACCCAAATGGGAGAGTGGATTCCCAGTACCATGTGCTCTTGGGAGAACACTGTCACTTCACAAGACATGGGGCAGGGAGGCAGGCAATGGGCCTATGATGCTTACACATACCTCCTTGTGGGTGGTTTAAAGCTGGGTCTGCAATGCAGGCATCCTCAACACATCCAGACCCTTTCCCCAGCTCTGACTTCTGGGCAGTGCTGCTGTACAGTGCACCCAAACCAGCCTCTTGAACCTGTCACACTCTGGTTCCTAATCAGCACTCTAGCCTTCCACACCCTGGACTCTGGGAATACTTTGAATTCTTTGAGTGTCTCCTCCAGCCTCACAGACAGCTAGCCTTGCCATGCACAACCTCTGCCACCTGTAATCCGTGCCCATGCTGTCCACTAGCACTTTTCCTAGAGCTCTGCTCACCCTCTGTCCCTTCCAGACTAGACCCCACCAGATCAGCAGCCATTCTGAACCCGCACCTCCTTCAGCCACCCTTACTCTGTCTTAGTGAAGTCCAGGGTCAATCCATTCTCTCATGGCTTGTGCCTTTGGTATTGAATCTAAGAAGTCACTGTCAAACTCAAATCCTTTAGGCTCTATTAGCTTCTGGGAGTTTTGCGCATTACATTTAGGTCTGTGTAAGTACATTCAGAGTGTAGTTTTTGAAAGTCACTGTTTCAGGGATTGTAGGAATGCGTGCAGCTGACACCTCACACATAAGCTCAGCCCACCTGTGGGTCCTGCCCTTTCCCCTGTCACACATGTAGATACTGGGGCAATATGGAAAAGCTTGGGTCGAGTGGTGTGTTTCCAGGAAGACACTTGTACATTGGGTATGTTCCATCATGTGGTGGCAGCAGGATGGCAGTCCCACTCCTTGTTCTGTGGTTCAGGAAGGACCAAAGGGGATCCTCTCCAGAGCCCCACTTCCCCTGAACCTCAGATGTCACTCAGGAGAAAAAGGGGCTACAGTCAGTGCAGAAGGCACCCCTGAAACAATCTTATCCTCTAGTGCCTGATCTTGACTTTGCCAGAGTTGTCCCCTCTCAGTAGAGTCACAAGGCTGGCTATAACCTATGGGGTCCACACTGACCTCTGGAGAAGAAACAAATCATCATCACCCACGTGATGGTCACAGCCCATGTGATTAGCACAAGGGGGCTCTGGCTGTTTTCTTAAACTGTCAACCTGGAGTCCTTGAAGGATTCTGGACTGTTCCAGAATCAGAAGGCAAAGCCTTTCCCTCCCAAGAGGGAAGTGGGGTGCTGATAGAGAGGGTACCATGAGAATACTAGAGGTGTGCTGCTAAGAGGGGCAAAGGCAAGGAAAGGCGGTGGGCAAAAAGGTAGCCTAAGTGCTTGGGAGAGAGAGGGCTTCTGAATGCAGAAGTTCACTGGCTGAGAATGCTCCTGTGCTGAGGATAGTAAGCCTCTTTCCTGCTCTCTGGAAGGCCTTTCAACTGTGGAAGAGGGCTATGAACTCTCATGTGTTGGGAATATTGACCTAAACTATAAACAGAGATAGAAATTCTGAAGGATATAGTTGTGCATATGTGCACACATGTGAACATGTATGTAGTCCATACATGCCTGTGTCTCCCAGCTCAGTTACTGAACACACACAGAGCAATGAGAGCAGCATCAAGCACACCCAGGCCCAGAAGCTGGTGTCCAATCATTATCCAAAGTCTCTCAACTCCTTAAATGGAAGAAGGCTCCAAGGCCAGAACAGAAGGAGATCAAGACCACCTTGGAGACCTCATGCCAGCAACTTGAGACATAATTTGAGAATGAAGAGATGTGGGAAAAGACAGAGGGACAGCCTTAAAGGCATCCAGAATCCAGGCCATTCCATAAAATAAATGAGAATAAACATTACAAACCAATGGACAAATGTGACTTCTGGGCCTCCCTAGATAGAACCAGGTAAATGAATACAGAGGCAGAAGTGAGACTCTCCTGTGATAGAACGGCAATCCAGAACACAGGAGACATGTGGATATGAGCGTCATCCCCCTTTAGCAGCCATCACTGTGGTGGCTGATTTGGGTGAGTGTGCCAATATACACAGGGTTTAGTGAAGGTCTAAAGAATGTCAGCACACTGACACCTTACCAGAGCACTTCCTAACAAAACACCAGCTGGTAACAAATGGAACATGGGGTCCTTCCCACCAGCAGAATAGGCTTAGGCCAATATAGCCATGGGACCACCTCTGTGAGAGCACAGCATTGGTCTTCAAGGGCATATGGCTTGACTGTGGTTGAGGGGACACTGCACAAGCACAGGCCAGTGTGTCACCCTACAGATCAGAGTCCTGTCAAGGTCATCAGTGGCAGGAGAGGTAAAGGAACATGGCCTGTGATGGAGCTGACAGCTAAGTCAGAACAGATCCATGGACAATGCCCTGAACTGGGAAGGAAGGGGAGGCTGCTAGGGCAGTACGGAGAACCAGATCTATGAGGTGATGGTTGTACTCAGACAGGGGTTTCACAAAGGAAAGGCTGCGTGGTGGCCATGGAGGACACCTTGACAGGTGCATGAAGGACACATGCACTTGAGGAGTGATGGGCTAGAGAGGCAGATCAGGATATGGCTTTCTTCCACAGAGAAACAGTGCTGAAACAACCTGTGACAAGTAAAGCACTCGGAAACCCTGGTCCTCCGTGTTGTCCTCAGCCCTGCTATGGGTTGGGAGTGCTTTCTAAATACGCAGGCAAACAATAAGGATGGCAAGTTGATAGGATGAAATGTATTCAAGAGGATATGCTTATCCAAAAAAAGACCTTACCAGATTTTCTCTTTTTCTAGCTAAGAGTGAGTGGGGTTGGAGAAATTTGACAAAATGATTCTAAATACATCTTAAAAAAACAAGCTGGAAAAAGATAATCAAGGTAGAAAGGCTTATTCTACCAGAGAGATAGTATTTTGAATCATGGTAGTTTTATAGTACGCTTTAAGTGTGTTTAAAACATGCAGGGCTGATCCTGGGAAGGAGTCAGAAGTGTGTGTGAGTGGGACTTGGCGTGTGGTCGGTGAGACTTAGATCAGAACCAACAGGACAAAGAACTACTCAGGGAAAATACAAGCCGATCTGTGCTCACGTCTGGCTCCCAACTGGACCCCAGTGGGCTATTTAGAGTAACAGTTTAAGGGCATGAAATGAAAAATCACACAAGCACTATTCCCTGGGATTCCAGTCCCGAGGGGGGGGGGAGAGGAAAGCCTTTGCAATACGACACAATCACAAGCAAAACACGAACAAAAATGCACTTGGTTCCTACCTACAAATCAACACCAAAGGGCAACGATGAAACAAAGCACTAATGAGAGCAGCCACAACAAGAGAGACCAAGGTTATAGCCACACTGAGATACAGCCTTATAAGAATGAACACAGGGAAACAGCGGCACAGGCTGCCAGGAAGTGCGCCACAGAAAGACGAAGTGGCCAGCAATGTAAGAAAAGGCTTGGATTTTGTTTAGTAATGGAAGAAATGAATTGTTGTAGAAGCCAGGGTGGTCTTCCTGTGTGAAACTGGCAAAGGTGTTAAAAACGAAACAAAACACTGTTACAATAGCACACTTGGGAAGCCTTGGGAAAATGGACACCCTCCTCCATCACTGTGAGGTAGAGAATGGCACTTGTACTTCCTGGAGGGGCAGTGGAAAAAAACTCTAAGTATACTAATATATATGTATATGGCTCTCTTGATACAGGTTTTGAACTGGCCACTGTTTCTAGATGAACTTAAACAAATGTGTACAGGAAGTCAGGCAGGTCCTTCTGTCAGAGTGCTGGCTTACCTCAGGAGGCGGCTGAAAACTACCCAAGTTTGTGGTGGGGGCTGCTCAAGCATCTCTGAAATAACCATATGGAAGAGTGACAGGTAATTAATATGAAGACATAATTAGGCATCTACTGACCAGAAAGGTGTCCACATGTGGATGAGGCTAGTTCAAGGACAGATGTGCACTGCATGGGGACCCATGGCTCATTTGCATGGTTTGTGGCTGCACTCTGAACTGAGTGATGATAGCCCCAATATATTAAAAGGAAAAGACTTTCATTATATTTTCTATAATTTTACTACATAGCAATATTACATATATAAATATAATATTCATATGCCAGTTTTATAACTATTCAAGCAAAAGACAACACTGGTTTTCATTTTGAAAAACATCTAGGGCTGGAGAGATGGCTCAGTGGTTGGGAGCACTGAATGTTCTTCTGGAGGACCCAGGTTCAATTCCCAACACCCAAATGGCAGCTCACAACTGTCTGTAACTCCAAAATCTCATACCCACAGACATACACATAGGCAAAGCACCAATGCACATAAAAGTAAAAAATAAATAAAAATAAAAAGAGAAAAACATCTAAAGATGCAGCCTATCTATAACCACACATACACAGATGCATGAACTCTCTGGTATGTATTTTGTGTTATTTGTAATTTGAAGATGCTACAGTAAACAGCAAATCAGACCGAGGGTGGATGCCAAAGACGTACTGCAGGTGGCAAGTGTTAAGCATGGAACCTGAGTGAATTTTAAACATCCATTGTCACGGTGCTGTTTCATATAAACATATTTCATCTATAGAACACAGACCTCCATGAAACACCAGGCACAAAAGCCCTGGCCCATACAGTATGAGCTCAATAAATACTCATTGAATTAGAAAGGCAAAGGCAGACCATGCCTCTGAAATTCAAAACTGAAGTCTCAAATAATGTTGCTGGGCAAAGGTGTGAATTCTAGATTATTTGTGAAGGGATCGTTTTGTTTTTCAGTATTCTCATCTTGTTCCAACACTGCCCAGGTATGGGAAAAATACAAGTCACAGTTGTCATAAAGCCAGTGGCTGCATGGCAGGAAGCCATCCCCCAGTCAGTCTTCTGCCAAGTTATGCCCCACCTCCGTATGATAGGTATGCACATGTATGTGTACACAGTGAGACACTTACTCCCACTTAAAGAGGCAGGCTGCAACAATAGGCTGGAATATGCATGAAATCGAGTAGACAAATGTAACGTCTTATACTCAGGTTTAGGATGAGAGAGTCGTATCTTACCAGACAACACATGACTCCCAAAATTATCTCCTGAAGACACTCATCTCATCTTGTCACTTCAAAGCTCAGCACTTTTGATGACTTCCCAAGACAAAACCAAATCCAAGCCCCTGGCATTTGAAATTCTACTGTCAGTCCTGTGCCAGCCACGCTCCCTTGCCATACCTCCTGTGCGACAGCTGATGGAGGCTGGCTGAGGTGGATGGAAACCTGCGGCTGCCACTCATCAGCTCTGTGACCTTGGCAACTCCCTATCCTACTGCCTATATAAAATAAGGCAATAAATAGGAGATAATGTATTCAATGCCATCTTCCAATAGCACAGAAAGGATCTTCCTACCCTTTTGTCTACAGGAAGATGAAGGGAGAAGCATGCAGGAGGAGTTGGTGTTTGGAAGAGCACACCTAAAGGAGAGATGCTCCAGAATGTGGCTGTAGACCCAGGCAGCTGCTGCACAGCAGAGGCCTCCTTGATCCTGTTGGTGGCAAACCTGGCTTCTGAAGAGACTTCACAGCAGGGATCAGAAGGAGGCCCAGGTCAGTCCTGAGGGAGGCCTTAGGAGTCTGCAGAGGAATCTGAGGATGGCCTGGCCTTGGTGTCTACTGCTGGTGTATGCTTGCTAGGCTTGTCAACTTGACACACCTGGTCAGTGGGAACCTCGACTAAAGAACTATATCAAGAGGACTGAGCCGGGTGTGGTGGTGCATGTCTTTAATCCCAGTACTCCAGAGGCAGAGGCAGGTGGATCATGGTGAGTTCAAGGTCAGCCTGGTCTACAAAGTGAGTCTAGGACAGCCAAGGCTACACAGAGAAACCCTGTCTCGAAAAATAAAAAACAAAAGCAAACAACAACAACAAACAAGAGGACTAGCCTATGGGCATATCTATGGGACATTTTTTTTTTTGACTGCTAACTGATATAGAAGGGCCCAGGCCACTGTGGACAGAGACTTTCCTGGGTAGGTGGACCTGGGCTATAAAAGAAGGGTAGCTAGCCAAGTGGTGGTGGCGCATACCTTTAATCCCAGCAGAGGCAGAGGCACAGGTAGGCAAATCACTGTGAGTTCGAGGCCAGCCTAGTCTACAAATTGAGTCCAGAAAAGCCAAGGCTACACCAAGAAACCCCGTCTTAAAAAACAAAAAACAAAAGGGTGGTGGGTAGCTAAATATGAGCCTGGGAGCCAGTGTACCACAGTGTTCTTTGCTTCAGTCTCTGACTTGGGCTTCTTCCCTGCTTCCCTAGATTATGGTCTGTAACTTACAAGTTGAAATAAACCCCTTCCTCCCAAACTGGTTTTGATTAGTGTCTTATCACCGCAACAGAAAGCAGACTAGGACAAGGTCCCACTAACGTGGCCCCAGGGGGAAGGCACAGAAACACCCTGATGACTGAGCTGCCTCCTTCCCTCCCTCCCTCCCTTCTCTTTTTCTTCCCCTCCTTCCCTCCCTCTCCTTCCTTCCCTCCCCAACTCAGAAGAGTCTAGGAGCACTGCATTCTGGGAGGCAGCAGTGGCAATGAATAAGCACAGCCTCCACGCCACTCATCCTCACCCTGAGCCTGACCCTGCTTGCTGCTTTGTGTGTTTGCGCTCATGCCATGTGAACTCAGCTCATCTTCTTGGATGCAGTGTGGAGACTGCTCAAAGCCAGTTCAGTTCCTACTGTACTCAAACCCAGAAAACTAGTGGCCATACAGTGAGGTAGAAGTCACAGTGCTCTCAGGAACCACTTGGGTGTGGGTTCTCACTTGCCTATTGATGGCTTCTGACTTTCCTGTACTCAAAACAGAAGAAAAGAGAAGCGGTTTATAAGAACAGTGCTGTTTTCCAACTCACCACCTGCAGGACCTAGTGCCATTCTCTCTGCTGTGGACACACAAGCCTCTACTGGGTGGGACTGCAAGCATGGTGGTAGGCATGCCAAAGGAGGAAGCATGCAGGTTCTGAGGAAGGGAAGGCCTCAGTGCTCCCCAGTGCAAGTGGAAGGCAAGCTACAAGACTAGGCTAGCCTCGAACTCAGAGATCTACCTGCCTCTGCCTCTGGAGTGCTGGGATGGCCCAGCCAGCTTAAAGTTTTCTGATAATTACTTGGCAAAAGTGAAACAGGTAAAATGAACTTCAATAATCATTTCGCTTAGTAAGATATACAAAGCACAGGAAGGACTTATGAGACAGAGTTTTGTTCTGAGTGGTTGAAGTCCATGTGAACTTGGCACTGTCAGCACATCTCAAAGGGGTATGTCATATGTCAGCAGCTGCATGTGGTGAACCTGGACTATCTGAACAGTCCTAGACCGACATTTCTCTGAACTGGGTACTCAATGAACATGACTGTGTCAGTCACATTCTGTCACTGTGACAAAATGCCTGAGACACAGAACTTGAAAGGAGGAGATATTATCTTGGCTTATTTCAGCCGATGGCTACTCATCCCTGTAGCTTTGGACCTATGGCTGCACAGTACATCATAGCAGGAGCTGGCGACAGAAAAGGCTGCTTGCTTCGCAGTGGCTGGGAAGCAAAGAGACAGGAGGAGGCTGGGATCCCCTGTTAAGGGCATGCCCCTAGAAACCTGACTTCCTTCCACTAGGCTCCATCTCCTACAGGTTCCACCTTAGCATCAGACTGAGGCCAGGCCTTAAAGACATGAGCCTGTGGAGGACACTCTTGATCCAAGCTGTAGCAGCAACTTCTCACTATCTTCACACCAAGCACAAAGACAGCATTACTGTCTCTTGCAGCTGAGAAAATGATGTGGAGGAATTATGCACCTTGGCTCAGGGCAGGGAGCCATGAAAGGGGGGGATACGAAGGTGGGCTGGAGTGGCTGAAGGTTGTGGGGATGCTCTGTTCCCAGAAAGGACAGTCTGGTCTTGAATGTGAGAACCAAAGAGCCCCAGGTGGGTACCCAGAGGCATTACCTGCTGGGTTGGGAAGGGCTTGTATGATCCAGTTTGCTGGGCTCAAATGTATGTATACACTCCATGGGAGCACCAAGGCCTTTCCTTTTATGGCTTTCCCAGTACTTCCAGTCACATCAGTCCTAAGTGGAAGCAGAAGCCTTGCCTCCTCACCTCAGCACTGTGTTTCTGCCTTTCAAAACTCATGGTCACATGATAATTAAGTGAGAACCATGTTAAGATCTGCTCTGCTGGGCAATCACCTATAAACAAAATTTAAAAGCTCTCTAAGATTCACTGTGGCTACTTTTGAACATTTAAATGCAGTTTTATTCATTTTTATCATATGAAAAGTGTCATACATTTTCCATTCATGACTCACCTCAAGCTTTGTATTGTGAATATCCCCTTTGCCCTTTATGTATTCAAATAGACTTTTAGCCTTTGCTTAAATAGGTGTTTAGACCAAGTGGCACAAGACTCTGAGCAGGTGTAACAGGAATCTGTATGGTAACAAATCCAAGTACAAGCACCTTTTTGTCACAGTGGTTCCTGGCCCTGCACTCCTGCCTTTGCAGAACTTTGCTGTGCTTCACCCTGTAGGGCTGTCCTCACATCTGAATCACCAGCCTGGGACTTGCACAGTTACTGCAAATCCCTGGGCTGCCTAGAGTTCAAGGATACCAAAGCATCAGGTGTCAGGCTGTGCCGGGGCTGCTGTCCACTCCTGTGGATGGCAACAGAGTCTCAGAGGGTATGAGCCCCGGGAAGTACCACTTCTGAGACATATGCCTTGCCTCTGCATCCTGCCATGCTATCTTCCTGTTCCTTGACAACTCCAGGCTCGGGAGGAAAGCATGTTGAAGGTATTTGCCGAGCATCCTGTAGAGCCTGAGGGGGAGAGGTGACTATGCTCACTGGGGAAGGCCAAGGCTGCCGGGAAAAACACTGTTTCTAAAGTGATTTCCAGACCAATGGAACTGTTTCTTGAAAACTATTTTATCTAGAATTTATATAGCCACTTTGATGGTCTCTATTTTAAAAACCCATGTTTCTAATCCACAATTTACTGAGCTAACGAAACATGAAAAAAAAAAAAAGACAAAAGGAGGGGACAACAGGACACATGTTCCCAGATTGAACTTCCAGTAGAGCCTGACAACATGCTTTGTGACAGTGACACAGTGCCCGGAATACCGCCAACACTGTCTGTCAGGACTAATGACCCCAGAGGCAGCCATCATTAGCCAATTCACTAATTAGGGCCTGTTTGCAGAGCTAATGAGAAGGGCGATCACTTGTTAATTTAAGTAAAACTCCCAGGCATTCCTGACAACTATCATCACAGAACATTCTGGAAGGCAATTCACTATTCCAGTGAAATTCAAAGAAAGAACCTGACAACACAAAAGTGCACATGAGCCTGTGATGAAATGCTGTAGAACTCCCTTCTTCATGGACCTCTGTTAGCCGTAGGGAAGTGTGTGGTAAGTGTAGTAGGCATGTGGTCCTGCAGGCCAGAGCCCTTCCCTAAGCAAACCTTCCTGATCAGAGCTCTGTGAGGCCAATCTAGCTTCCCTCAGACCAAAGCCTAGGGGCTACTAGCACCACAGAGAGGAGAACTGCTCCAGAATCCCACCAAGTCATGAAGAAAGCTGGTGCTAGGCTGTGTGTGAGTGTATGCCAGAGGGCATGTGCGCAGGTGTATCTGTCTGTGTGTAGGAAGGTGATATTCTGACTCAGCTTCAGTGCTAAAGATAAAGCAGCAGTTTTCTAAAGATGATTGTGATCACCTTACATACAACTTAAAAACCATGAACTGTGAAGAGATCTTGTTGCAATTGGAAGAATTTCAGCAATATCTAGACCACTGCTTTTTATTCAGGACAAGATTCTGTGACCCCAGAGTGTGGAGTCTTACAGAATTAGCTTTCCTTAACCGCACTCACTACTAGCACATAGTTTAATTAACCATCCAAAGCTTCCAAGCTCTCCCCTGAACCCTAGAAATGGCAAGAAAGGAGGGATGGGGCACAGGCACTCTTCAAAAGGAAGCAGGCCCATGGAGCAGGTGCAAGGAACATTCCTCTGGGCTTTGAGACCCTGTGGTCAAGTTATATCATGGAACAGATGAGGCTCTGAGGCCCAGGGTGGGAGGTGGCTTTTTGTCATAGTGAGAAGGTCCACTAACAGGGCAGACATGACTCTGGTCTCCTCACATTCCTAGGCTTGACCCTAGAACTGGGCTCTTGTTACAAACAGTTTTTAAAAATCCTTTAAGATGGGGGGATGCAGACCCCTAAGAAGGCAGGAGTCCTGAGTCACAGTGCGGCAGCTGTTAGGTCTCCTTGTTGGCCTGGCACAATCTTTAAGGCTTTCTGGGCTCATACCCTTGGTATGCTCACTTGTGCTTGGTCATTGAGTATGTGTGCACTTTGCAGGAAGTTGGAAGGCATGTTCAAAGGCGAGGCCCTGGGTCAGTGGGGCCAGGGGCATAGGACATTTCTTCCCAGAAGCACTCATGCTCTCTACATTCAAGGCCCAGGCCCAGAAAGGATGTAGCTGCTCACACAGGAAAAGCAGTGGGTCTCATCAGTCTCCAGGGTCCCTGAGGCAACTCAGAAGCCAGTCTAGATTTAGTGGCTCTCCCTGAGGGACCTTGTGGGGCAAATGATTAATATGTTGGTTATAACAGATTCACTTGGTAGCTGATCTAAGTTCAGGGTGCACAGCAGCCACTTGAGAGTTTTCAGACAGTGCAGGTTCTGAGGTCTCTGCTTTTTCAGGATGCTGGACTCTGCATCCTATGTGATTCTAAGTAGACTGTTCATAGGCTGATATGAGCTCAGATCATGGGTAGGCTGGCCTAGGCAGGCTATGAAGCAGTGGTGGCTTATGAAAGCTACTGAGGGAGGCTCTCAGGGCAGTGGGGTACAGCAAAAGCTCCGAAGCAGTCTACTCTCCAAGCCACATATTACTAGAACCTCTGGGTCCTCACATAAACTGACCATTGGCAGCTATAAGATAAAGATCTACATGCCTGGGCTATGGCCAAGGTAGGCCCTGAATCCTGCCTCTACCCTGTTCCTCCACTGGATAACCCTGAACAGGGAAGCCTAGCAAAACATCAATTTCCCCATCATGACAATGGGGAAACTACAGCTCATGAGACCAGGTGGGTCTTGTTCTTCCTTTCCTGGTGATTTGAATCAGATCGCTTGTCAAGTGCAGCAGCAATGTGGCTATGGGCTGACATTTCCATGGATTTGGGTCCATTTCCCCTGGTAATCACTCTAGAGCAGAGTACATAACAGGAGCCTGCCGAGCTCTGGGTAGGCACACACTGAGGAGGAGAGGACTAGGAGAGGTCCTAAATGACCCGGGGTTGGGCAGATTGAGTTAGTAGGCAGAGAAGAGTGTGAGGTCAGAGGTCCCCAGCTCCTAACCCCTAGCTTGGTCACAGGAGCCATGCAATGGGGGCACAAGAGTCCTATGGTCAGTCAAGCTAATTAGGACTGTAAGCAAGGCCTCCACATGACAGACTTCCTGGGACCAGAGACTGGCTCATAAGGCTGAGGGTCAGCTTGACAGATCTGTGTGCTAGGACCAGAGGGAAGTAAAGGAAGATCTGGAATAAAGTTTAAGCGTAAAGGACACTTAACTGACCACTAGGTATTCCTGCCTATTTATGGGAAGGGAAGAGGGACAGTGCTGCAGGGGTAAGGTCAGGCAGGGCTCCAGGCGTTGGGCAGGAAAAAACTTCACACAATCCACTGCCACTGCTGTACCAAGGCTGACACCCGAGGGCACAGGAACACTCTATGTCCTGCCAGGCTTCCTGGTGACCTTGGCTGGGCCAAGGAGGCTGCAAGGAGGAAGCTGCCAGGCAGGAGGAGGAGGAACCTTGCACCAAGGCAGTCCCCATTCTCTCTACTCCAGGCTGTGTGGCTCTTGGGAAAGGAACAAGAAGGAGGGCATATGCTCAGATGGGCTTGAGTGACAGTGAAATGGGGATAGACACGGTTTCCTATCTGCCTTCTAAAGGACAAGAAGGCACACATCACAAATCTGAGCGGGGAAGGGGTACGACAGACCCAGTCCTCACTACAGCCCAGGGAGCTGCTGAGGGCCAAGTGTTAGAGACCAAACAGTGGAGGCTGAGAGGGTCCCCGTGGGAAACACTAACAATAGGATTTGACTCTGGGTTCTCTGTTTCAAAGCCCATGTGCTTCTGTATATAGCTGGCTTCCTCCCAGAAAACAGAACAAATGCTAGGAGAAAGCACAGAAGGCCTTCGTGGGCAGGAGGAGGATCAGAGGGCCATGTTTCTTCCCCTGTCTGCCACCCCCTCCATCCACTGAAATTTGTTCAAGAACACAGTGTATGCAGTCTGGGGACCGTGCCACTAGCACCACAGCCAGCAGACAACAAGCACAGCACACTCAAGAGGAGCCGAGGTGCCCAGGAGATGCTGGGTTGGCTTCAGCAGGAGACTGGTTTGAGAGAAGTTGGAAAGGGAAAGGCAGCGGCAGGAGTGCATACAGAACCCCATGTCTTCTTTCCTTCATCTCATCTTTCCTTCTCTCGGAATCCTGGCTAGGAGGGTGGGCACCAATAGCCTGACAGCCTCAGCCTCTATCCACATTCCTGGAAGGTCTCCTTCACCATCCAGCTTGCAGTAAAGGAGTGATAACACAAACTGACCACCAGGGACTTGGCCTAAAGCTGTCTGAACAAGGGCCCACAGGTAGAAGTCTTAATGGTTCTCAAGCTTGGGCAACTCCCAAGCTCATCAGTGACTTAGCTGAAGTATGAAGGAACAGTGGCCAACAAGTTACTAGAAGATGGAGTATGAGGACCAACAGATATGCAATTACAAAAATCTAGGTGGATTGAGTCCACCTAGAGTGCCACTCGTGGAATGGACACTGGGTCCTGATCCTTGCCCCAAGCTGAGCACTTCATAGCTGTATGTTGAGATGAACACACAGGAAATTTATGTCAGCTGAGGAGTTAGCAGGCATCAGCTCCCCAAGGGAGATCTGGTGAGTGTGCCACTGCTGACAGAGTTGCCGCTGGATGAGGGGGATGGTGCCTACAACACAGTGGCAATGAGAGAAGAGGGAACTCCAGTAAGATGTGTGCCTCCCCTGGGGGCTGAGGGAAAACAAAGGCAAGGGGATATGAATACTCCTGTCACCGAACTGTAGGGTGGCATCATCTCTGTGCTGTAGAGCCCCAGACAGGCAACGAGGATGCTTGTGAGGACCACCCAAGCTGTCCCTATAGATGCTCTTTGCTAACTTCCAGATAGGAGATGGGAGGTGTAAGGATGGCCCTTGGTGACTCAACTTATTACAGGTGGGTGGGGAGAGCTCCAAGTGGGCACCCAGAACAACCCACCCCTTTGGAATAGCTAGTCTACACTAAGGGAGCCAGACAATGTTAGCTCTTGGAAGGTGGAATGCTCACGTGGCCTGGAGATATGATTTCTCAGTATGGTTTAGAGACTACACCTGGGACACTTGTCTCTAAATCTCCATCTGTTATGAGCCATCTTTCTGTGATATCCACCCTGTTCTCTTGAGGACTAGATGTCAAGGCCAGAGAACAGGCTCACCTGCCAGCCCAGGAGGCCTCTGGGAATCTGGCAGGCGAGAGCCCCTGGGTAAGCAGCACTCACTGACAGCACCCAGCACTGAGGGGATTCTTCACTGACACTTTGCCAATGTCACATTTGCCAGGCCACACTCCCTAGAGAAACAGTATGTGCACACCATGGGGTTGCATTGGATGGCTTGGCTCCTCTCGTGTCAGAGCACATGCAGCCTCGCCAAGCTTTCCTCAAAGATTAGGAATGGGGAGGTGACACAACCCAGAAAAATAATCTAGCAGCAACAATGCTAAGCAGTCACCTCTCTACTGATTAAAAAAAGAGAGAGAGAGAGAAAAAAAAAAGATTGGACTGAAATAACATTTAATCCCCAGAAGCTAATCTAAATGTAACACTCAAAAGAAAAACAAAAGTGGCATAAAAGAGATGCGCCCAGCCCCTGCCTTCAGGGATACTGGCTTTATTCCCAAAGTGAGCCCATTAATAGAGCTGGGAATGAAATGCCGTTTCTGTCTTTGTAAAGGGAGGAGATTATCAAACTGTTGTCTCTAAGCTCAGTTTTAAGTCATGGATCTCTGAACATCCAAGAAAGCCTGGGGCTGAGGCAGCCCTTCCCATAAGCCTATAGCCAGTGCTACCAAACCCACAGTGGGTGTTGGCTGGATCGGCATAGGCTCCAGGCCCTTAGAACACACAGACTGGGAAAACCATGTCACCCCACGGTCCTCAGACTTGCTCCTCTCCCCTTCCTGCATAGGTGCAGGTAGCCTGCAACACAGGAGGTAACAGTGCATAAACAGGCCCTGATCAGGTGTCCCCTGTTCTCCAGAGATGATGGCACCTACCCACCTTCTACCTGCACAAAGCCCATTCTGACTCTGAACTGTGCAGCCCTGTCACCGTCCCCCATACTGCCCTGCTTTGCTTCTCTCATGGCACTTTGTATCATTCAGTCCTTGCTCTCCCAAGTAGCACAGTCCTACCCACCATTCCCCATACTGTTCAGTATATATATACACACACTCCTTCATACATTTTGTATTTCTGTCTCATTCACTGCTAACTGCCTGTTTCTCTGCCTGGGAGTAGGAGGCAGGCTAGGGTCTTGTCATTCTCTGTCCCTGGAATACTGCAGCCTGTGGCTGCAGAATGGGTGATTCATTCCAGCTGGCAGCACTGAGCCCTGTCTCTGCTCTTGACACTGTCACTTCGTCCTCCCCAAGGCTGCCAGTTATCTTTCTAAAGCACAAACCCCATCCTATCAATTCCCCACTTAAAAGCTTTTTTTTTTTTTATGATTTGCTGCAGCCTGCAGAACAAGTTCCAAATGGCTCTTGTGCATGGCTGGCCTTGTGTCCAGAACCAGACTCAACTCCCAGCTTTGTGTGGGGATTACCTCGGCCACCCCAGGCCTGCCTTCCTGACACCTTGCCTGTTCCATGTCTCTGTGGCTGCCTGGTGAACACAGTGTACTCTGATGCTCCAGAGCTTGGTTCATGTCACCACCCAACCACCCAACAGTTCAGGCAGAGGTTGGTGTGCCATGGTCTCTGTTCCAGGAAAGCTTTACCACATTCCATGGCTCCCATGGCTCCTAAGGGGCCTCTGTGTCCCTGAGAGTTCTTTGAGTGCTTGGAATGTTTGGGGTTACAAAGATAAGTGAACAGAGCTCCTCCCAGCAAGAAGCCTGCAGTCTGCTGACTGTGGTGATGAGGTGAAAAGCCACACTAAGGGGCAGTAGAGGTGTCCCACGTCAGGTTCTTTGGGTACCATGCAGATAGGGCTCTACAGTGTGGAGGCAGGGGGATTGCCAAGATGCCTTTACAGAGACCTGATTGAGACAAGAGCAGTGAGAGCTGCCTAGGGAGAGGGTACGCATAGGCAAGGCTTGCTGGTATCAGAGGCAGCAAGGACTGCATCTCATCCTTAGCTGAAAAAGGAGGCCTGTACCAGGTTGGAGGTCACATCAGTCAATCTCATTTTAGGGAGAAAGGATGATAAAAATAGTAAGGGGAAGAACAAACACACTGGGACCCCAGCTTTCATCTGTCAGTCGTAGGCCCAGGTACCAGAACACAGGCCATGGGGTTAGTCCCAGATAGTCCCCAAATAGAATACTTGGCAGCTCTTCCTGGGAGATATATGTTGATGGTTCACCAGGGGAGGAGAGACAGAGGACAACAAGAGCCACACACTGAGTATACACCACACGACTACTTCTCCTTAAACTGACAAAAGGCAAAGGCTCATTGTAAGTCAACAAGTTCTTTCCTAGACCTAACTCAAGTTTTTATAGCTGCAGTTCAGCTATGGCCTTGCTACTTCTCAGATAAGGTTTGCTTCTCTGAGGAGCGCCAGTGGGCCTGCTGCCAGCTTCTGCTCAGGCCACAGACTATTCCTGCCTCTCCTGTTAGGCACCTAGTCCTTCCCTGTGTGGCCTCTTACAGTCTTTACCCAGAGCCTGCAGAATCTAGGTCCTAGGCATGAGTTCAGTTCTTGGTTAGGACTTGGTTAGGACTCACCACTCAGGCTGATACGGCAGAGTAGGGAGTACAAAACTGCTGGCAATTCTGACATTTCCTTTGCTCCACTCATCCCATTTGTCTCCAGCCCTGCATTCTTGGATGCTGGCCTTGGATCCTGAGGTCCTCAGAGCACTGGGAAGTCTCCTTACACTCCATATTCGCCTGCACTCAATGTCTCTGCACTGTACTGTCTATGTCGCAGGGGTCCATAGAGGGTGTCTTTTTCCCTGATAAAAACTACAGACAGGGTCTAGGCCCAAGGGAGAGCAGGACTAGCCTCTGGCACAGATGTTGTTGCTTGGCAAGACAGTAGCCCTAATCTCTACTTCCCCACTCCACAATTCCTCTTAGAAATCTTCCTAATTTTAGTTATGCAAGCTACCCACAAATACAGTGTTTAAAAGAGAGCACTTGAGACACTACTATAGTCTCATTCGGCCCTGTCAAAAACCCTAGCTCCTTTGAAGTCAGTACCAGTTTCTACCTGGAGGGTGGCTTTTCCCTGTTTCTCTCTATATATCATGGACCTACACACCTAAGAGGAGAGTCTTAGGGTGCCATGTGGCAGTCGGGCATATAGATACAGTACCCACTGTCTTTCTTCTGTGCCTGCCTGTCCCACTGTGGCTCACCCTCTGTGGCTTCTACTATTGTACAGCCAATAGTTGGGAAGTCTTTTATCAGCTGCAGTGAGTTGCTCTGGTGTTTTACACCTAAAGACAACTGTGGTGTTCCATCCGTAGCTGCCTGTGCCCAGAGTACCTCTAGGGCAGGCCTCTTCAAGGATACCTGTCAGTTACCAGCCTCTCCTCCTTGGCCCTTATGGCTCCAGATTCAGTTGTGACCATGCTCTGTGTATCAAGGGCAGGTGTGTGCTTGCAAATTTGAAAGCTAGCACTAAAGTGCACACCATGTGTCCCGTACCTTGCTAGAGGCTTCATAAGCACATCTCAAAGCTGTCTAAACCACCTGCGAAGTGTGTCTCAGTAGTTCCACTCTCTGACATAGGTCATGCTTTAAGCAGCACAGCTATGATCTGCATAAGCACCTGACTGACTCCAGCATCCTTACCCTGGGGAGACCCGGCTGTCTGTGGCAGAGTCTTCCACAGAGCAGCGTGCTTTTATTCCCAACCCTGCCTGCCACTCTGGCACATTGGCTCTCTCAGCTACCCACCTGTGTACTCCTACCACGCCATGTTTGGGGCTGGGTGGTGGGGATACAGACAGTGTGATACTGAGTGAACTCTGGATGACAGGACAGCAAACAGAAGAGGGGCTTAAGCAGGCATGGTCTAGACAGAAAAGGGAGGACATGGTACACAGAAGGCAGGATATGTAAAGACACATAACCCAACAGTGTCAGTTTTAAAAGTGGAAGCCAAACACAGCCTCAGACCTGCAATTCCATCAGCAGAATTCATCTGACCCAGGGTGGCAAATGGGTTTCGGCTCAAATGCTTTTCTGACTGCTGCTACTAGGCATGGCAGGGCCTGGGGACTACATCTAGGTTCAGTGAGAGGGTATTGGGGTCCACCTGTGGTGTATACCCCATTGTTGACTGGAGCAAGTGAGCATCTAACCTTTTACCCACACATCCTGTGCTCTAGAGACCAATTCCTTTCATGGCTCTTCCTTTCCCCAAGAGGTGCAGTGGCATAGGAATGATGCCCTGGCAAGAGCCCTGCAGCTTAGAAATGCGCTAGCACAAGCACTTGTGTCTCTTCTCCTCTCCCCACGGCCCCCAAAAGCACTGAGGCAGCCAGCCAGCCTGTGTATCAGAGAACAATCTGTCCCTGCCTTGAGGTAGAGTAGGGGAAGGTAAATGGACATTCATGGAGAATTGCCTCCATGCCTACCCTGTGGTCTCTCCCAGTGCTGCTCCTCGGAGGAATGTGGGTCACCAAAGTGGGTCTCTGTAAGAATTTGCACAGGAAAGCACCAGGCCTGTCTCAGTCTCCACATCAGGAAAGTGTATCTGAGAGGCCAACTGGATTAACAGCTTCTGCCTTATGATGAAAGAAGGCAGACAGGGCATCACAAAGCACCTGTGTCATGGTGTCCACCCATCTACCTCTGATGGATCCTTGGTGTAACTTCTTAGAGGAGCTCAGAGCTAAGGTTACTAAACAGGGAATTGAGCCACTGGCATCCACTGAGTGCAGATGGAGCTGAACGCTACCTGGATTAAGGATGTTGAATGAATGCCACTTAGGAAGTCACCTGTCATCAGCTCATTGAGTAGATGAAAACTTACGGACTCAAGTGAGTCACCCAATGCAGTCTGTGCAGCAATTCTTATCTTCCAGAGATGGTGGCAGCCCAAAGCAGCAAGTTTCAAGGAACATTAATCAGAGAACCTTGGACCAAAGTCTTGGGAGTGCAATGATTCAGTTGCAAGAAACAGTTAATAACTCTTCTTCCTGGCTTGATTGTTCTAGACTCTCTAAGGCTGGCTCTTTGTGGTCCAGGAAGACAGTGCAAGCTTCCTGACAATGAGAAGCCAAGGCAGGCTGTAAATGAATCCCACGGGATGAGGACTGAAGGTTGTCATAAAAAATAGATGTGACACAATAAATGCAGGATGTTCCCTGGGGTCTTAATCACTTCCTTCAGAAAACCAGAGCAATCTTGCCCACAGTGCTTGGGTGAGGTGGAAGGGCATACACACTTTAGGTATTCATATCTACACCAACAACTCAATTCTTCCAAACAAGAGTCCTTAAACAGTGACTGTCAGCCTTATTAACAAGAGTCCCACCTTCCCAGAGGCCGGAATCATCAGGACCTTGACTCAGGCCTCTGGAGATAAGGGGAGATTTCTAGGATCCCTGCCCCCCTCCCCCATACTGCTGGAGCAGCTCTGCCAAATTTGCTTTAAGACTTCCTGTTTCATTTGAACTTGCAAGGCCTTTCTCTGCTGGCTGAGTCCAGTCACTCCTCAGAGGCAACAGCTCTGCCTCAGTGACAGTGGGGCATCAGAGGGAGCCCTGCGTTCCCTTGCCATAAAAGCCAGTGCTTGCAGCTGTCTAAATATCCAGGAAACCAAGATGAACAGGCCAGAACCTAAGAAAAGAGCTGTGCAAAGGTGGATGAACATTCTTGGGCTACCGTTTCTATCAGCTCATGGCTTCAGTGAAGGCCTGGAGGCCAGTAGGGTGATCTCACAGGGACACAGAGAAACAGCATTCTTTGGGAGGCTGTCATATAGCTAGCTCAAGGCCAAGGAGTCTAGGTGGGAGGCTAGAAACTCACAGGTGTTTTCTTTTTAAAAAACACTTATAAATTCCTGAGCCACTTAAAGTAAGAGGCTAAGAAACTCATGGAAGGGACCCAGAAAGGCCAAGGGTGTTTCCAGAAGGTTCTCACGACTAAGGAAACTGAAATCATGGTCTTAAGAAGGAAACATTCTGGAGAGCCACACCCTGGGATAGGGTGACTCAGCTGACTGTCAGGAAGACTATTTGAACTTGCGTCAGCCGAGTCCCTGCTAATAATACCTGCTTCATCTCAGTGGCCACCTAGGACACCTCTGAAAAGAAAAGATCACCGAAGCCTCTACAGTACCTGACATGCAGTTGAGAACCACCAGGAACACAAAGAAAGTGTCTACAATGGAGAAGGGTGGCAGGGTGAGTGACCCAGACCACTAAAAGAGAAATTGAACTGTTTCTCCTCAATGGAAGTGAGAAGGGCATCAATAATTGAGAAAATGTGGTAACTGAAATTCAGAGCTCGGTAAGCTGTAGAACTTGACCCCATCAAGAGAGGACCAGTGAACCAAAGTCCAATTGGAATGTCAGGCTACAGTAATGAGATTTTATAAGATGGTAAAAGCAGAAAAAAAGAGGAAGAGACACATACAGTGGTAATCTACATCTGGAAGCCTAGAGAGCAGAGACGGAAATTTGCCTAGAGAATGCCTGTAAATTCCGAAGACTGATCAAAGGTGTTAAAATCCAAGACATGAACCCCTGAAAAAGGAAAAGGAAGAAAACCCATGCTTAAATATGCCTTATTAAATATGCTAAAAAGTCAAAGGCAAAGAGAAATCTTAAAAACATCCCAGTGTGCCGGGCATGGTGGCACACACCTGTAATTCTAGCACTGTGGGAGGCAGAGGCAGGTAGATCTCTGGGTTTGAAGGCAGCCTGGTCTACAGTCCAGGACAGCCAAGGATACACAAAGAAACCCTGTCTTGAAAAACAAAAAACCAACCAACTAAACAAATACCCCGCTGTAGTGGTGGCAACATCAATATCAGGAGAAAAAATACATCAATGTAGAAATCTCTTCAGAGATGAAAATGACTGTTGATTCCTTTCCAAGGACAATGAAATACAGACATCTCAGACACTACAAATAGAAACCTTTTTATTAGGAAATTTATACTAAGAGAAACACTAAAGGAAGTTTTTGAGGTTTTTTTTTTTTTTTTTTTTTTTTGGTGGGGGGAGGGTATCTCACTATGTAGCCCAGACTGTCCTCAAATTCATGCCCCACCCACCTGCCTCAGCCTTCGATGTGCTGGGATTACAGGTCTGATGTAACCCTCAGTTGTTTAGTCAGAAGGGAAGTGATCAAAAAGAGACAAAAAATGTATAAGTCTAGTGAGTAGCAATAACAGTGACCTGCATGTGACCAAACGACTTTACCCAGTGCATGAGTATGGGACATGTGCACTGCAGAATTCCCTTTGAACTGCACACAAAGGCTACTCCTCTCCTTTCCATGACTAGCTATCGCTTGTTCTTAAAGAATCTTCCTTTCTTACCCATTCCACATTCCCTCCACCCACAGCAGACAGGTCTTGGTTCTTTACCCAGAAGGATCTGGACCATTTACTATCCTTCGTGGATTGGCTTGTTGTGGTTTCCTATTGGCCTTAATCATAAGGCAGGGAAACACCAAGAGGTACCTGGAAGATCTCCTGGCCTCTAGGCACATTCTCCTTACCTCCATAGAGGAGACAGCTCAGCTTCTCCTTTAGTAGTATGGGTAACTCACCCCTGCTAACAGGAAAGTTGTGAAGGACACCAGGAGGCCAGCGTGGCCAGGGAAATCTTAGCTTCCAATTCAATGAGATGACTGTCCTTTCTGGTGGAAACATTCCCTGCTCTGGAATGAAGAATTCTTCCCCAGAAGAACAAAAAGTTGCAAGAAAAAGAAGCAGGGAGATGAATGTTGGTGCTCAATTTGTGTGCCTCCCCCTCTGCTCTTTTTCCAGTTCAGGATCCTATCCAGGGTGAGGATGCTGTCCACATTTAGGGCAAGTCTCCCCTCTTCAGGTAGACCTCCCTGCAAACACACTCACACACACACACACACACACACACACACACACACACACACACACATACACACAGGTGTCTCCTAGGTGACTCAAATCCAGCTAAGCTGACAGTGAAGAGTAACCATGGAGGGCTACCAAAACAAACCATATACTGGATTATAATACAAGCTACTAAACAATTTCAGTTTCCTGTTTGCAAGTCACCAATTAGCAAATTAAACTAGAGAGCAATCCTACCAAAAGTAGAAAATCCTCTAATGTTTGGAAAACCATCAATACATTTTTTTTCAAGAGAAGAAATCATAATTAAAAATAGAAAAGAATTAGAACTGAATTGTAATGAAAACCCATCGGCCCAGAACTTAAATGCTGGAGCAAAGCTATTTGCTTAAGAGAGAATTGACAGGCATGACTGTAGATAAAAGGAAGGAAAGAAAGCTGGGTGTGGTAAACTTATCCACTGCTTACCCACAGTGAGCAGCTCTGAAGAAATGTGCTGTTAGCAACATCATGTGAACAGTAGTAGAGCAGCTTATTATTTATCCCTTAAATCAGCTAAATCACGCCATGCAAACCTAGATGGCATGGGTCAATCACTTGGTGTGGCCTCCTTATGCAATTGAGACACAGTACCCACAAGATAAGGGGCAAAAGCCACTGTCCATGTCATACAGCAGACTACCCTACAGTTGATTTTTTCTTTGTAAAGTGGAATGAGCATACACCAAAATAAAGACCAACAGTATCCCGGTATCCTGAGCACTAAACCAGTGGCACCACCACCTGGGATCACCAAGCTTGGTATGCTGTGCACAGATGCTGTCTCACATGATTGGCTGCTGAAAGTCTCTGTGCACAGATGTACAATGCTGCAGAGTGTTTGGCTCCACTGTGCTCATCTGGGCCACTGCCCATGCGATCCACCATTGGTTGAACTCTTGCTAAATAACACACAGATGCACTTTACATTCTTTTTGTTTTTGTTTTTAGAGACAGGGTTTTTCTGTATAGCCTTGGCTGTCCTGGACTCACTCTGTAGACCAGGCTGGCTTTTAACTCACAGAGATCTACCTGCCTCTGCCTCCTAAGTGCTGAGATTACAGGTGTGCACCACTGTGCCTGGCTTTACACTTTGCATTCTTACAACACAACTAAAATAGGCTATGTGATATCAACCCAGTCCCTGCTTATTTCTAGGAACTTCATCTATGTCTCTCCTCTTGCTCATCACTCTGGCCACACTGGTCTTCTTTCAGTTCCTTAAAAGAACTACATGACTTATTGTTCAGGGCTTTTGCACATGCTGAAACTAGCTTCCCTTCCCTTCCTCATAGGAGTCAGTTCAAATGTTATTTCCTCTGTTAAGTCCAGCCTAAGTCAGATTCCTTGGCTGGGCATTTCTTTTTTGTTTGATTGTTTGCTTTTTTGAGACAGGGTTTCTCTGTGTAGCCTTGGCTGTCCTCGACTTGCTTTGTAGACCAGGGTGGCCTCGAACTCACATCGATCTGCCTGCCTCTGCCTCCCGAGTGCTGGGATTAACTCTATCTTTCACGGTACTATTAGACCACAGTGAACATTTGTTTGGGAAATTGCTTTCTCTGCAATTCAGTTTAAGATACCGTATTTCATATCTCAAATGTCAGTGGGCTCTTCCTGGCAGAGACAGAAGCTGCCCTGTTCCTAGCTAGAACCTTAGTTCTAGCATGCTATCCGGAATAGGAGCCATGCCACGTGTGGTAAATGAAGAATGAAAACATGGACAGAGTTTACCATCTAAGTAATCATTTGGTTTACTCAGAGCTGTTAGCGATGCTCCACTGTCTTGGAAGGAAACTCCTACCATTTCTGCCACCAGCAGCTGGCATTCATTCCTGTGACATTTACAATGCAATTTGCAATCATTTGCTAATCCGAAAAATCTCACAAACATTTTTCTCCTTTGATATTTAAGGAAAATACTTTCTAACTTTGCACTGTTTACTACATGAGAAAAAAGACAGTATTCTGGAAACTCTATCAAATCTTTCTCCATCAAGCAGGTGCTGTGAAGTGATTCAATGGCTGCCATTATTAACACCTCTCAGTACTGGCTGGAGCTGAGACTCACAGATGGCTCACTTCTTGAGCATAGTCCCGAAGGCGAGATGTCCATGTGGTCCAAGGGTGGGTGGCTTTTGGGGAGTGAGGTCCACAATCCTATCTCATGGACAGTGCCTTCTCCCCGGGTCTTCTTAGGATGGGAGGGACAAAGCAGTTCCCTGGCATCCCTTCACATGGACACTGATCCCACTGACAAGACTTAATACTCATGACCAGATCATCTCTCAGAGATCCAGCTGGGTTTCTGACCCAGTGTATAGCCTCACTGTTACCACCATCAGCAACTGACAACACCCCATGTCCCCCTTCTATATGGAGATTTGCTGTGGCATCATGTAGGGTATTACAAAGCGTGTCCCATTTGGAGATGAGGAAATGGAGACTTCACTGATTGGAGTGACTTGCCAGTAAGTGCAGGGCTAAGGTCTGAGCCAGTCTCCAGGCCTGGTGGCCTAATGTCCCAATCACTTGCCTTAGGTTTTGAGAGGTCTTAGGAAGACAGCAGAGGGGATAGAGAGATGTTTGGTGGTTAAGAACATGTCATGTTCTTGAAAAGGACCCGAGTTTGGTTCTTGGCACCCATGTGGGGTGACAGTTTGTCTTTCTGTCTGACACACACACACACACACACACACACACACACACACACACACACACTTAAAAACAATAAAATAAATTCGAGCACTCGGGAGGCAGAGGCAGGCAGATTGCTGTGAGTTCAAGGCCAGCCTGGTCTACAAAGCAAGTCCAGGATAGCCAAGATAACATAGAGAAACCCTGTCTTGAAAAACAAAAATAGAAAAATCAAAACAACAACAACAACAAGCCCAATAAAATAGATGTTTAAAAAAAAAAAAAAGACAGTAGAGACACAGACATAAGGGAAAGACAGAGGTCTGAAGCAATCTGAGTTAAGCTTTAAGCCAGCCCCACCACACATCCACTGTGTAGGTCAGATAAACGTCACACAGAGAAAAGGAAGTCTACTTGGCGTATGGCTTCAGAAGCTTTAGTACATGGTCACTTGATATTGATGCTTTGGGCCTGTGACAGCACAGTACATGATGCAGGAGACTTGTGGTAGAGGAGGCCTGCTTACCTCACAGCAGCTGGGAAGCAAGGAGTAAGAGATGGGGCCCAGTATCCCCCTCAAGGTCATGCCTCTAATGGTCTAACTCCCCTTTTCTAGACTCTCCCAACAGCACCATGCCTGGGGATCACATCTTTAACTCCTGTGACTTTGGGTGGGTGGGGGCATTAAGATACAAACTACACTGCCAGCTATGATCTCAGGCAAAGTAAAGGTCCTTGTCACCATTTCCAGCTCCCTCTGCCAGCAGCAATAGCACACTAGAGAAGCAAGCTGAAGGTGGGCAAAGCACTACTGTTCAATATGCCTTAGCAAGCAACAGTGCTCATCCTAGTGCTACAAACCACTGTCTTTCACCTCCTTGTCTTCAGAGGACAAGAGGATGCAAAAGCAGCCTATGTCAGTGAGGTCAGGCTCACAAAGGCAGGTCACTAAGAGTGAAGCTGTGCCACTCTCCTGCAGGTGGAGTGACCCCTTACATGGTCGGGGGCTGTGCTGCTGCAGTGGCATCCTGGCTCCTCATCCTCTTCCCTGGTCTGACATGAGGTTGTTGCAATCTGGGGTGAAGCTAATATGTGGGAACAATCTTTCTGCAATAGTTCCTGCTGTTCCTCCATGATGGCAGATGACACATACCTAAATGCCCTCTGTCATTCAGGAAACATATAATGCTCAGGTCTGTGGGGGTGGTGGAGAAGGGGCAAGTTATCCAGGGCTGTGTACCCAAACCTTTCCTAGTCTCCTTCCACCTGATGGGAAAGCCCTGTTCCCCCACAGTTCCTTATTCCCATTGTCACTCTGGGACTTATAGTTTCAAGACTATTGTTTTTTGCTCCTTCCTTGGAGCTGCTTGTCAGCACTCCCCTAGCTACAAGTGTTTCACATGTAGGATGAAAGCCCAATGTTGTTCCTTATGCCATTCCACCGTACCCTCGGGTCTGACTGTCCATCAGTGCCACCCTGTTCTCCTGGCTTTTTGCACAGTTCAGTTATCCATATCATTTTCACAAGTACTTTGTCACCTCATAGTGATGACACCTTCTTCTCAACCATTTTGTACCATGATGGGCTTTTCTGGTGACTCATCCAACTTGCTGGAAGAGACACTGCCAAGGGAGAGGGGGTTGGTAGGAGTTCATTGGAGAACTCCATTCTCCTGGCCCAGGCACCATCTTCACACTTAAATGAGGTTTTCCTTCCCCAGAGATCAGCATCCCAAATGATTCATGAACAAGCCCACACCTCCCTGCTTCTGACACCCTGGTT
Organism: Acomys russatus; assembly: GCF_903995435.1. Classification (NCBI taxonomy): domain Eukaryota; kingdom Metazoa; phylum Chordata; class Mammalia; order Rodentia; family Muridae; genus Acomys; species Acomys russatus. Next base: position 18,072,521 of record NC_067149.1, read on the forward strand.
CATAGTGTTCGTGGATAGCACAAGAGCATGGCAGATGTGGCAAAGTACTAGCCTTTGACCTCTCTGAGCCTTTTTCATTTGGGAACACAGCATGGAGTGTCCTGAGCATGAGTGGCCTAAGGACAGCATTGTGTATTCAGCAGGAGCAGGAGGCTCCCACAGGGGACACGCTGAGACTCCCAGCCCCATTCCCCACCCTTCACAAAGTAGAGGGCCAGGGCTGATCCCTCAGATCCCCTGAAGCCTGTTCACTACCCCTCATCTAGCTAGATAACTAAGCAGCTGCTGCCCCAGAGAAAGGCAGTGGCTGCAGCCCACTGCAACATGCCAGGGAGCTGAGAAGAGCTGTGTGCTAATCTGGGCAATTACTGATGGCCAATGGCTACCTTCAGCCCAGCTGAGGGGGGCTGATGAACAGATGGCTGTCTTGTTATTAGAGAAATTTGCCATCAGGCAGGTGGCAGCAGGTTTCAAGCCACACAAGGGGGTTTCCACAAATGCAGGCAAGTTTACAAAGAATAACAAGCAGATTCTTACTTTATTGTGCTCTCTGCTTTTGAAGCCGCCTCATGGAATTGCTGGGAAGACAGTTTATACAGCTCGGCATTCTACAAAAAGAAAACACACAACTGGTTACCAGAGATTGTCATCTCCTTCTGGAAGTTTGTGGGACATAATCATACTAGAACTGGACAGATGCAGTATCTTAACAATTGTCAGCACAGCCTAGGTCCTAGCCCCCACGCCATGCTGACCACTGTGGTGGAATCCCAGAAAAGTGACTGCTGTAGGCAAACCTTGATAACTTTTAGTTCAGGAGGCGGCAAGCTGCAGGTCACAGGCCAAACCTGCTGGCCACCTTGTTATAAAGTTTCACTGTTCTGTGGCCACACGTGCCCATATTTCCAGCTGCTTGGACGCTACAAGATCAGTGGAATGGCTGTAGTGGAGCCCGTGTGGTCTGCAAAGCCTGAAGCATTTACTAATTGTAAAGAAAAACATGCTGAATTTGATCTACTCAAATATTAGACAAGTAGACCACGCTGCCTGAAGAGGCCAAGTGACAAGCTAAAGTCACATAGCGAGGAGCAGTGCTGGGCTATCTATCCAGTGTCTTGATTCTTAGATTGGGGCATGCTCTGTTGTTTTTCCATGATGCATCATGGGAGGTCCTGAAGGCACTTCCTGAAGTTATCCACTGCATATACCAACAGAGTCAGGCTACCAGGGAAAGCCGAGGAACAGCAATAAGCCAGCTGTGTTTGATCCTGGTGCCACATTGTGGTAATTGGTGAGTTGCATAACTTGTGAGTCACTTCTGGCCACACAGGCCTAGCCTAGCACTTTCCTTTTTTTCTAAAGTTCCATCATCTTCACTTGCTCTCACAGGAGACTTGATACTGACATCCTTCAAGCCTCAGGACATAGCACTCCAGGTGGGAGTACTCAGACCCATGCATGGTTGGGCAGACATACATGATGCAGGGGAAGGGCAAACCTGGAGGCTGAGACAGAGCAGGTCAAGTGGCCTCTGTACAGAGGTGTAGGGTAAGTCGTCAGATATCTTGAGCAGGGTATGAAGCCAGCAGCAGATGTCTTTGTGTGGTGTGCCAAGGTGTGCAAAGCTGACTAACTCACTCCTGAGAAGGAGCTCTCCCTGTTTCACAGCCCATCAAACAGCTTCAGGGTCATCAGTCAGTCCTTTGCAACAAGCTGATGTGACAGTGAAAGACTGAAGTCTCAGGGCTGTGCTTACTTGTGAGTCTGTCAGGCTCAGCCTGGCTCCATCTACCTGCTGAAGAAAAGCAGCACACCCATCCCAGGATGGACAGGGAAAGAGAGGTCTGACTCAGAGTTGGCAGGGGAGCCCAACTAGGTCTCTAGGGAAAGGAACTAAGGCAGAGGACTGCCTCTAGGGGACCACAGGAGTGAATGCAGGTCTGGGCTAGGAGCCAGGCTCCACCTTTACCTGTTCTCTGAGATTCCCACTGTCTACAGTCTCAGGAAGGGTGGACTAGGAGGTCATCATGAAAGGAAAATCTTGCAGGATTGCTTAAGAACACAAAGTCACTGGCAGGGAGGACCAGGGTCTACTGGGTGGAGCAGGTCACATAGCCCATCCCTTCTAGTCTCCTTTCTCTATAGCAGGGGGCCCTTCTCCTAGGCATGCCAACAACTCCAGCACACAACAAGCATGAAATAAACACGGGTCTTCCCCACAGCCTGGCAGAGAAAGATCTATACTAATGTTGCACTCAGGGAGGCTTTCTGCTTCTCTTCTGGGGCCCTTGAACTCACATCAAGAGTCGGTTCTGCTTCAGAATGGTGTGGCATTCCCTGACATGGCATCCCTGGCTGAGGATAAGGGCACAGGCAACCTGATCAGTATATTCCCCTATTCCTCCAGCTGAGTGTTCTATTGTGACCTCTTTGAGATCACTGGGACGCTGGTGGAGCCTCCTGAGGATGTGGCCAGGCCCACAGGGCCACAGTATGATAGCACTTTGGTGTGTGCTGGCCACTTACTTCCTCCAAGCTTTGTTTATTTAACTGCAGAGTGACAGAAAACCAGGCACACACATCTCCCTTAACCAATACAGCACTGTGTAGCTTCTGAAGCCAAAAGAACTTCATGTTCCTTTCATGAAACCTGGTCTTTCTTCCTTATAAGAAATCCACCTGGCTCAGCCATCTCCAGGTTTCTTTTCTCCCAGATATGTTCACAGGGTCAGATCACAGGCTTCCAGGCCCTGCCACCTGCTGAGCCCTGTTCCAAGAGAGAACCCAGATGGGGCCCATGTACTAGAGCCATTGCTCTGTATGGTATAGCATGCATCTGCCCCAGGAACATGGAGCCAATCATGTGGTCAGTTGGGTTTGTCATAGGAAATGTCCACAGGTCAAGGAGTGGTTATGGCCATCCCACTGTAGCTTCCTCTATTTTCCTCATGATGACTCAGTGAAAATCCCCCGCTAGTCTCATCCTGTCTGTGCAGACCCATGGCCTTGGGCTTTGTAACAACCACTGGCCCTGAGGCACTGGAAGGTCTCCACGTTACAGAGGGGTGGGGTATCACATCACTACATTTGTTCATGAGCCCCTGGTTCTCCAGCCTTCCTCATTGAGGATGAGGACACTGCAGACTACAACTTGTCATAACTGTGGGCTTCTTGAGGACTGGTCAACTTGTTCATCCTAAGAACCACTAGGTATAGGGGTGGGGTCCCAGGCAAGTGGAATCTGTGCCATGTGGGGTGGTAAGATAACACAATGTCACAATTACAAATGGGCATGAGGCATGAGTTTGATGCTGAGGGGTACTTATCAGAGCAGCATGCAAACTTGATCAGACTGTCCTCTTGGCAGCTGATACCTGAACTGAACCAAACCATAGTATGTCTCTTGCTCCCTCTTACTGCCTCTGGTTCTGACAACAGAGCTGGCCTACCTAGTTCATGGTAGATTAGTACTCCAACTTTAAGGCACAATTTTTGTCATATCAATATTTTTCAAAAGCAAAAGCAGGGTAGGGGCCATAGCAAGTGGCGAACCTGCTGAGACTTGTATCCCAGCCCCATTCCATCTTCTTCTTGACACCCCTGGGTGAGGTCATGGTACATTTGTGAGCACCTTGTTGGCAAATAGCTTGTGGGCAAGTACTTTAATTAGAGAGAATTCTGAGAGGCACATTGTGAAGGAGCACAGTCCGGGTGAAGGCTCTGTGAGGGAGCACTCAGCACCTCAAGTCAAGCAGCTCCTACTATGTCCTCTAGGCCAATATATTCTCCTATTGCTGTAAACAGTACTGAGGAGAACAAGTGCCTACCGGAAGCTGTGTGTGTGTGAATGAGCATATGTACAGAGATCATTCTAGAAGTCAGGTTCTTGAGTCAGCAAATATATTCATTTTTAACAAACTGTAAAGGGTGAGCAGATATGAGCCCTATGAAGAGAGAACAGTACAGGAGTGTCCAAAGGGCAATGTGGGTACATGGGGGAAGCAGGGGCTGTCAAACAGTGGGATAGAGGACAGGGAAGGGCCAAGAGGCACAGTGGGTGCAGTAGACCTCAACTTCAGTCTCAGAGCCTGGGTTCCAATAAGGGATGAAGAAATGCCTGGGTTTGTTTGTTTTGTGTTTTTGAAACAAGGTTTTACTCTGTAGCCTAGGCTAACCTGGAACTGATTATGTAGAAAAGGCTGGATTGAAACCCACAGTGATCTTCCTATCTCAGCCTCCTGAGTGCTGAAATTATAGGACTGAGCCACTATGCCTAGCTAACTCCTTGTTTTAAGTAAGGAAATAGCATAGCAGTCCTATTTTTAAAAGGACAGTGGCAACTGTGGACAATGGAGTCCCATCCTCCCAGAGAGGCCATCAGCACTGGAGGGTCCTGAACCACCGAGGCCCAGGCATGGGAGCTTCAGTTATCATAGTAGCACATGGGCTTTCTGGGTGCTCTCTGATGGGCCAACACTGTCCCTCCATCATCAGTCCCCATATCATGAGATGTTTCTTCCCACAGATTCCTCAGGTTCCCACTTCTGGAATGCCTTCCTCTGCTCCAGACAGCTGCCCCTCCTCCGCCGCCTGCAGCTGCTTCTTGAGCACATCTGAAGGCAGAAGGTCTGATCTCCATTAATTAAATCTGCCATTAAAAATTAAATAACGTGAGTAAGAAGGTGTGAGTATTATCTCTGTGGGTTTCAAAAGTCGCAGTGTTTCTTCAATTACTTCCCAAGCAGTTTTCATATTTCATACTGTCTGATTTCTCCAAGGGCCTGGATTTGCAAGATCAAAAGAGAGTGTGAGGGTGAGAGAAGTGAGGTGGGAAGGCGGGAAGGGGAGGATGGCAGCAAATCATGTCATGGGCAGGAGAGATCGGCCTGCTGTCCCCAGGCAGAGCCAGGAGAAGTAGAAAGGGAGGATGCGGGGGCATAGAGGTTGGTGGTAAGTCTACTAAATACAGGTCAGGATGAGGCCCATGTGTCCATGCATATGGCAATGGATATAAAAACAAGAGCTTATTCTGTGTGCCTAGAAAGGAGCAACTCCTGGGCCAGAGCCCCTAACACAGACACCTAGACCAAAAGCACTCATGAATGACCTACTAAGGGAAATGAAACAGTGCTGGGAGTCATGGAGAGCCATTTTGAGAAGGGTCACAGCATTAGAGAGAACTGGGATTCCCTAACCAAACACTGGAGATACAGTGCAGGGCCATGAAAGAATCACAGAGCGAGGCTACTGTGATCAGCTGAGGAACCCCCACCCCCCTTCTAGTGTGCGTGACGAGCAGGACTTCCAGGCCATCTCCGCTGCTTCTCATTGGCACAGTGAGAACAATGATGGAGTAGTCAACACAGGCTTGGCTGGGGAGGGGAGCATGCATTATATAATTACATAATGCCTGGCATACAGTGGACACTCAATAAATGTTTTAAGAACTTAACAAGCATCCCTCACTTTATGCATATGAACCAACAAGGCCAGCAGAGTGTCTGGAAGAGTTCTGAGAGCTGAGGAGTGAAAGAAGGCTCTTCAGGGGCGTGACCTCTACCACCATAGAGCTTTTAGTCTCTTTTGTTCATGATCTATGTCCAGAGCCTGTGAGAGGGCCTGGCACAAGAACTGCTGAGTAAACTCAAACCAAGGTCAGTACCACATGAGTGAAGCACAGCCTAGGTAGGTGGCAGCTGCTGGCTGAAGTTGGCAAAGCAGTCTCCTAAGCACCAGGCCTGCACTGGGCCTACACTCACAGATCTAGCAGGCTACTACAGACCAAGTTGGGGTAGCACATGATATGACCAGGGCGTAGAAGACTAAAGGCATGGCTTGTGGGGCAGCAAGCAGATTGAAGCTCGGGGACTTGGATTCCTTCCCAAGTGGTGGGAGTATTTTAGCACATGCTGTAGGAGGATACAGGAGGCAACAGTCACATGTGTGCTGGCCCTACCAGCAATGTACACAGAATCTATATCCAATAGGGGTGAGGGCCGTGTTCATCAGAAGGTTCAGTGGGCTTCCCTGGCCAGGTACTATATAGGAGGGGCTATCCAGCAGGCTGATTCCTGGAAACCTCAGAGCAGTTATTCTGAGGTAAATTGGCAAATGAAGAAACTGAGGTGGCCCAGGAAGGCAGAAGAACTGCCAGGGTGAAAGGACATCAAGCCAAAGAGCAGCGTGGAACAGCCACGGGTTCTTTCCACAGGCCCACACTTCCCTGCTGTGCCCCAGGAGGAAAAGCAATAAGTGATGGGTGTGCTGATACAACACAGATCAGATGCAGTTACAATCAGGAAAATTGGTTCGAGGCTCTAGGCGGGTAGGTGAGGAGTGTTCCTAGTAACACCAGTATTGGCTGGAAGGGGCCCAGAGCTGGAGGCCAGAGGGAATACCAGAACTCTGAGAGGAACAGATTGAATACAGGATGGCCCCAGGCCAAAATGCTGCCAGAGCAGCCAACATTGGCCATCTGGGGGTGGGGTGAGGAGTGGAATCTGGAACTTACCAGCCTAATTATCAGCAGCTTTCAGAGGTGGAAGGAATGCTAATTCCAAGAGAAGTAAAGACTATTAACATAGTTAGGGGTTGAAGTCTCTAACTGAAAAAAAGGTTTAAAGCATTAGCATGAGATATCAAGGGTGTGAGTGCTGGACACAAAGCCACTGCACTGCCCAGGAGTACTGAAATTCGGTTAAGTGGCTGCACAGCTGGTCTCGGCCAGCAATACCCACCCTGAACCATCCTTTGGAGAGGAACCTCCATCTTGGCTTGCCTCATTCTACTCTAGAGCCTGCCTCAGCCTTGAGCACAGGCCATCCTGAGGCTGGGCCCCCATATCAGAGCCCACACTCCCAATTTCTTGCCTTCAGGACCTAGCCCTCCACAGGCAGGACTCTATCCTACCTTCAGCACAGTTTACAATTCTTGAGGCTCTGGGCTGGTTTCCTGGTCTGTTCTCCCTCTGAGCCACTCAGCCTCATATGTCCCCCAACTCTGAATTCCCACTGCCAGAAGATGATTTTGTCTAACTCTGGATGTCACTGGGTGCTCACTCCTGCCAGTGCTGACTGCACCTAAATCTCTCACCCTTAAAGGGATAGTGGTCACACATCTAGGGTGCTGGTCTCAGTTCCAGTGAACACAGAACAGCAGGTACTAGCCCTAGGTCTGCTTCCTCATAGGTCTAATGGGCGGTGAATGCACTGAGGACACAGCCATAAGTGGGCCCAAACATGCCTGGTGTATTGCCCAACACCATAGTTCTACCACTTGCTTCTTTTGTACATTCAATAAGCATTTATTGAGTGCTTGCTATTTGCCAAGGCTTGCTTTACAAGCAGTGAACACAGCAGACAGCAAGGGGATGAAGTCCTTGCTCCACAGAGCTAACAGTCTGAATATGGAAGAAGTAAACAGATAATTTCACTCACAGTGGCAATGCCACTTAAAAGATCATACAGAGCTTAAGGGGCTGTGGTTTTCAATAGTCACCAGGGAAAGTCTCTCTCTCTCTGCCTGGCCATCTCAGGCAGACAGCTAACAGAAATGATGTCAGGGTTCAGGCAGGTGCTGGGGGTAGGGGTGCAGTCGGGGGGGGGTTGCACTTGATGAGTTCTTTTATTTTTTTCTTGAGACAGAGTTTCTCTTATAGTCCTGGCTATCCTGGACTCTCTTTGTAGATCAGGTTGGCCTCCACCTGCCTCTGCTGGGATTAAAGGTGTGTGCCACCATGCCCTGCTTAAAATGGCAGAGTGAGCACCGGCAGACTTTCAGGATGAGAATGAATACTGAAGGTATCTGACTACACTGGCAGAGCCTTTTCTAGGGACAGGAGGAAGCAACTGGAGGGTGTGCTATGGGAAATGACTTAAGAGATCCCTTTTGGAAGGACCACTGGCAGCATGCAGCTGCCTAAATGGAAGGCAGTAGAGACAGCCTGACTACCCAGAGACTAGGCAGTAGCTTTGGGAGACGGCCAGGTCACTTAGTGATGGACAAACCATCTCTGCTGGCAGTGATAAAGAATGAGACATACACCTTTGCCTTGGTTGGTGAAGGTGACTTCAGCTGAGGCCAAGGCTGGCATTTTTGGCAAGGTCTACTTGGAGAACATGGAAAGCCTTTGAGTCCTTATCAGAACTATGTCTGATTGACTACACTGTTCCGTTTCTCTGTCCCTTCAACAGTTTCCTTCTAGAGAGCCTCTTTTCTCCCCCACCCCCACCCCTGGTGTTTTCATTACATTTCTGCACTTGAGAATGTCACCCTTCACCCAACTCCTGGAGATTAACTGTCAATTATCACTGCTTCCTGCCCTTGGGGTCCCATGTCAAGCGGCAGCTGAATGCAGATGATGACTTTGCCTCCTGATCATCTGAACTCTGTTCCTTTCTCCCCACAGTGCTCTTCTTATTCACTCCTTACTACAGTACAAGTGGACTTTTAAATCCTACACTGCATGCAGATGCCTTTGCTGTCCCCTGTGGCTGAATCCTCTGCCTCCAGCTCATCATCTGGGCAGTGGTAAGAACCACCTTTACAGACATTCTGGGCTAGGAACTTCCAACGGACCCTGCCTGGAGAATGCCCACTGGAGACCTGGCTTCTGCTAATGACCTTGGCACTATCCTGTCTCCGTGACTCACTTATTTCTGAAGACTCCAGGATGTTCTAGACACTTCTTCCTCTGCTAATTCTTCCCCGTCCACCTGGGAAGCTCTTATTTCTGCTTTGAGGCCCAGGAGCCTGTCTCTCTAGTCATCCTTCTGATGGCTTGTTCTATGCTCTGTATTAAGATGCTTTGCAATAGCATTTCTCACTGTGTATTGCAATCATCTGCTAATTATCTATCTCTCTTGGGAGCTGCCTGGGCTCCAGGGTAGCTCTGTATCTTTATTGCCAATGTTTGTGCAAACCCTGGGCCTAACCAATGAATTTGGTTTGTTTGTTTGTTGTTTGTACATGGTCTCTCTTTGTAGCCTTGGCTGGCCTGGAACTAAGTATGTAGACTAGGCTGGCCTCAAACTCACAGAGATCTGTCTGCCTCCTCCGGAATGCTGGGATTAAAGGCATTGCTGCCATACCCAAGCCAACCAAAGTATACTGAAGAATGCTGAAGAGCATTTTCAGTTTATTCTGGACTGCTCTGTGCTCACCACCTTTGGCCTACATGATTAGATGTAGGTCCCTCAACTGGCAGGACCATTTTCCTGAAACAATTCTATCATACCCTCCCCTTCCACTTCCAGGGCATCAACCCTTACTTTCTCAGTACCCCTTACTCCTAGGACATTAGCCTATGTTTATTTCTTAACATACTTGCCATTTAGCCCTGCCCCATCTGCTTCCAGGTATGAACTACTAATTAGAGCCCTTGTAAGGTGGTTGCAGGTGAGAGCCTTTCAGAAGTATTTGCATTTGTGAAGAGGAAGAGAGGGAAACACACACACACACAAACACACACATACCCCACACACACACTCACCACCACCACCACCACCAAACTCCCTGCCACTCTGTTGGCTCTACAGTCTCCACTGTGCCTCTTCTAGGGGTTTGGTGGAGCCTCCCAGCCTTTTAGCCACTTGTGTATGTCATATTGGGTATGTGTTGTGTATGTCATATTGGGTGTGTAGTTGGGGTGGGAGAGGAATTTACTTGGGCCCACAGTGTGTATATACATTATACAGAGTAACAAAAATGCAAAGTTGTATTAATTGGCAATAGCTGCACATTTTCTTTAGTGATTTGCATGAGCTACCAGGCATTCTAGATGAGAGGCTTCATCCAGAAACTCCTTCTTTATATGAGGGCAAGATTAGTGTCTGGATAGGGGTGACCCTTTGGCATTTTGGTCTGGGAATGACAGAGGTGTGCCCTGTAGCTCCTTGGGTAGGGCAGATATCACAGAACTTTTCAGAACTGAAGGCAGGATGACCATATATGTGTCTGGTTCCTCCCACAAGAGCAGAGCAGAGCAGAGCAGTAAGTAAAATGGCATGCCCTGACCCCGACCCAGCAGGAGAATCCTCCGAAGACTTTGTGTTTGAGTACATGAGAATAGGCCGGAAAGGTGAATTCAGGGTTTGAGTTTGCTCAAGAAAAACTTCCAAGAAGTTCCTGATAAGCAGTTAAGAATGAAAAGGTCAAAGTCCTGTTTAAAGCACTGGGAGAAGAAAACTAATCTCTTTGAAGACTGTTGCAGTACTGAGAGGTCAGATTAACTTGCCCAGACCTGGGGTTATGGACTGGGATTGGGTCCCCTGAGGTCAGGGAGCAGGTGCTAGGGATAATGGCTAGTACAGAGCATGTACAGGTATGAGAATGGAACGGTCCTTGACCTGGATGTACAAAAGCCATGGCAGGGGTAGATGTGGGGGCGGGTGAGGTGGAATTTAAGGCTGTACTTGGAGTAACCAGGATTGACAAGGTAATCTACCACTGTAATCACCCCATTGGCAGAGTGTGGGGAGAAGGCATGCAGTAGGGAATAGTCGCTCCAACCAACAGCAGGAGCCATCCATGCTTGTTAATTGTGTTTTGGTTTTGCTTTTTTGTTTTTTTACATTTACAAAATATATTTGGCTAATAAATATCTAAAGTATGAAAACAAATGCACAGCCTGACACAAAGTAAAAGTCAAACCAAGAACTGTAAGCCTTAATTCTAGCCTTTGCTACTGATGGATGACGTGACCCTCAATAAAATTACATGAGGCCTTAACGCTGTGGGCTACACTGATTCTCTGTAGAAAGAGGAACTCAAGGACAAACCCAGAGCTATAAAGCTGGAGTCTGGAATTCCATAATTTAGGAACAGCTGTAGGCTCTAGGGATCCAGCTTGTTCAAGCTGAGGTACACATGAGGACTGTGCATTCAGGCCACAGAAGCAGCAGAAGACATTTCAGCTCTTTGTGCTGATCCTAAAGGTTCCATTTGCAGAGGAATTACAGAAGCAAGGCTGGCTGAGGCTGCACACTCAGCAATTCTCACCCCTTTGTGACTGGGCCTTCTGGGATACTCCCCAGAAAGGGTCTTATCTCTCTTCGAAGTCTACTGTAAGAAGGACGTGCCCCAGGCATGTAGCTCTGAGCATGTCCTGCCACTCCCTCACTGAAGCAGCCCTCCACTTAGTTTCTAGATGGATGGTATTAGGCAGTGGTGGCCTTGCATCTTGGAAGATCGCTGCTGAACCACTAGATTTATGTGGCCCAAGAGTTTGCTCAAAGGCAGGGCACCTCCCCTCCCCTGCCTGCCCCCGGGCCTTCATCACACACACCTGCTTTTCACCAGATTGCAGGTCTATGCATAGATGAGGCCTGGGATACAAGGAGGAAGCAGGCCTCCCAAGACTCTGTCTCTGAGCACTGTGTTGCTTACACAAAACAAAACAAACAAAACTGACTCTACTTGGTTTGGTCTTGTTCTTCAGTTTACCTCAGTTCTTACAAGCCACTGTGCTTTTATATCTACAATTTCATGTGCCTGAAGTTCCCACAGGACTCTAAAGACAGCTGTGCTGTGGCCCCCAGGTCAGATTTTACAGTATAGGTTTATAGGTTTATGGCCCCCCAACTCTGGCTATACCCTGGAATTACCTGAGTCATTTCCATAAGCTACACCTGAGGCCTCCCTCAGGCTGGTTATTGGTAAAGGTGGGGCCCTGTGGGTACAGGGTTTTTTAAAATGCTCTTCGCAGGGATGTTACTGTAAAGCTAAGGTTGAGTAGCACTTTCCTAAGGTCAGGGGACCCCAAGCTTGAGACCTGAGCTTATATCCTAGATCTTCCACTTAAACTATTGTTGTGGCTTCAGGCAAGATGCACTCCATCAGCTGAGCATGGTGGCACATGCCTTTAATCCCAGCACTCGGGAGGTAGAGGCAGGGGCAGGTGGATCTCTGTAAGTTCAAGGCCAGCCTGGTTTACAAATTGAGTCCAGGGCTGTTACAAAGAGAAACCCTGTTTAAAAAAAAAAAAAAAAAAAAGGAAAGAAAAAAAGAAAGAAAGAAAAGATGTGTTCCACCTTTGTTTCCTCAACTATTCACGGAGTGTGGTAAGAACAAGTTTTTTCCTTCCTCAAAGTAATACAAGAATCAGGGAGACCACAAACGTGGAGGTAATACAGTTGTCACTTTAGTGTGACAGTGGTTACTGATCCATCTTCACAAGAGGTCACATAGAAGACTTGGAACACAGAGTAACTGTGATGCCATTGAATCTCCACTAAATACCCAGCTCTTCTTCCTCATGAACACTGCTTTCAAGTGACCTCAAAAATCTGTTTGCACTGTTTAGAAAAAGCCTAAGTCCTAGAGAAAAATATTTGTCAGAACTGGAGTCTGGAGCCTGCTGTCTTCTCTTACATGTAAGACACGTTAGGATGTGACGTGTCCCTGTAGGCTCATGGGCTAAGTATGTGGTCTCCAGCTTTGTTAGAAGGTTTGCAGACTTTCAGGACATAGGATCCAGCTAGGGGAAGTAGGCTACTGGGAGCAAGTCCTTGTCCCTTCCTGTCTCTCTCCTCTTTATGCCGCCTGTTTGTCAAGGAATGAAGAGCAGCCTCCACCACAAGCTGCTGCCACTAGAATGTTGTGCTGAAGTGCATGGGGCCAAGTAACCACAGACTGAATTCTCCAAACAGTCAGCTAAGGGAAATAATCCCACCCTTATGTTTTTGTGCCAGGCATTTTGGTCACAGCCACAGGGTGGGTCCATTGAGTCAATCTATTCTCCATTCCTTTTTTCCCTCTCTGAGTACTCTTGATTTCCTTTGGGGAATCCACATGGTTCTACAGAGTCTAAAGCTGGTGTGGAGTGCCCAAGGTCAAGCATCCAGTGTACCAATGCCTTGGTTACCAGGATGGTGAATAGCCAATGATGGTCTGGTCCAGATATGCCTGCTGGAATGCCAACACAGAGTACAACTTAAGAAGTGAACTGTGTGTTCCCCACCCCAGCTCTGATTATATGTTAAGTTAGTGTATATCCTTACTAGAAATTAAAAGTCACTACAGACGCAATTAGCTAAATGAGTCATACTGGAGAAGGGTGATCCAATCTAGCATGACTGGCATCATAATGACAAGTGGAGATTTGGGAGTGAGGACACATGCACAGGGACATTGTCACATGAAAACTAGAGCTGCACACTCACAAGCCAAGAGACAACCCAGAGTGGAGGGAGACCCAGAACAGACCCTCCCGAGCACTTTCAGAGACAGCATGGCCTTCCACATCTTGACTTGCAGCTTCCAGACTCAGGAGTCACACATGAAGCAATTAGTTTTCTGCTTGAGACTTTCAAGCTTAGGGTCCTTTGTTCTGAGAGTCCTCGAAAATATGGGCACTCTGTTGCCATGGGACATGTTGCTTACCACTTAGTTAATGGGGACGCAGCAGTACTTCCCAAGTACCAGGAACTGGCTCATCAAGGACCACAGTGACCCAGGACAGAAAGAAGGTCTCTTTAAGGGCCTGTGGGATGGAGAGGGGCAGGCAGGGTAAACTGGCAGAAAAGCTGGTGCACTTACTGCTGCACAGAAGAGGAGAAGGGTTGGGGCTGGAGAGATGGCTCAGAGGTTAAGAGCACTGTCTGCTCTTCCAGAGCAGCAACCACATTTTAGTTCACAGCTATAAAGTGATCTGATGCCCTTCTGGCCTGCAAGTGTACATGCAGGTAGAGGGCTGTATACATAACAATTAATAAATAAATTAAAAAAAAAAAAAAAAAAGAAGCCAGGTGTGGTGGCACATGCCTTTAATCCTAGCACTCGGGAGGCAGAGACAGAGGCAGAGGCAGAGGCAGAGGCAGGTGGATCTCTGTGAGTTTGAGGCCATCTTGGTCTACAATGTGAGTCTAGGACAGCCGAGGCTACACAGAGAAACCCTGTCTCCAAAAAACCACCACCACCACCACCACCACCACAACCACCAATAACAACAACAGCAAAAATAAATAAAAAGAAGGGGCCATTTCCAAAGTGCTGAGACTTGAAGGATAAAGAAAGAAGAGGGAGAGAGAAAAAAAATAAAGTCAAGCAATTAGGGCTTAGAACTCCTGCTCTTTCACTTGTTATCTCTATTGCCATGTGGAGCCAGGCAGCCCAGGTTTGGCAGGCCTGTTCCATCTCTTGCCACCACATGACTATGTGGAGCTGAAAAGGTCAGACTCAGTGGGTTTGTTCCCTCACCTGCTACCTGGGTATCTGTGTGCAAGAAGTGTGGCTGCTTATCGTGGGCTGAGGGCATGCTGCCCTGTGCAGTACCTGGCACAGGCAAGTGCTCTGTGCATTTATAACCACGTCTGTTAACTAGGAGAAAGGGAATCTCAGTAGGGACAAGCATGTAGCAGGCAAAACAAAATTTCCTAGGTTTTATTTTTCAGTTCTGCTAAGGAGGAACTAGGAGGCCCTAGGCCCCAGTCCACTTACTTTGTTTCTGAAGAGAAAGTCCAGCATGGAGGGAACTGGGCTGGAGAGGTGGTGAGATTTCTTTTGAAACTGTAGACCTGAGGAGCCTGGCCTGAAGCTGCCAGGGCCCATCAGAGTCATATCCACACAGCTTCACCCTGACAATAGTTCTGGAGGGAGCTCTCCATGTGCCCCTACCCTTATGGTCCTCACTGAAACATAAGGAAGGCTCTGTGTGCTCCCCGCCTCCAGACAAAGACTGAGGTTACCACCTTCCTTTAGGGTCTCATTGGCACTTACTGCATAGGACAGCCCACACAAAGAAAGTCCTGTGCTCATGTTCCAACTGAGCCTATGATGCCAGGCAGCTGGAGGAAAGCGGGGGATGGAAGGTACCTCCCGCAGACGCCCTATGGGGATGCTCTGGGAAAAGGTCAGAATGGCCTGAGGGTCGCATCACCTAATCCATGAGCCCTCATTAAGATCTCTCACCAGCGGCCAGAGCACCATCGTTATAGATGAGAAGAGATTCAGACAAAGACACCTGCACAAAGTCACAGAACCTGTAACCTGTGAGCAGCAGAGACAAGGTGGAAATTTGGGTCTGTGTGACTCCCCACACCATGCCCCATGCCACTCTCCATTACACAATAGCAAACAAGTCCTTCAGTGAAAAGACAATGAAATGGGGACATGAGTCAGATGAGAGGCAAGTGTGCTCTGTTCCTAATTTCTATTAGAGGAGCACCCTGTCTCTAGCACGTTAACCACTGTGTTAATCCAAGAGAAGAAAAATACTCGAGAGTTGCTATCTACAGATAACACGACATTCTTGTGATGAGACCCTCATATATATCACGGCACGCAGACATGCAGGAAGGCTAATGGCACCAAAACACAGCCAGCTTCTGTGATAAAGATGCCAGCCTGCTGGAACAGCCAATCCACCTGTGAGACCTCTGTCAGGTGGCCCTGTGAGCAGGTCTCCTCCTCTACCAACCAGGGCTTCCCTGCACTGAGGGCTCTGCTCTCTCACCCCTTCCCTCCAGCTGCCAGTGACACCATGTTCTGGCTTAGCCTGGGACAAAGCCTACTTGGGCAAGCTGTTGGGAGGAAAGCCATCTGGCCACTTGTGTGGCAGTGGGCAGGTGTTCCTTCTAACCGTGGTGTAGTGTAGGGAGTATGGTAAGGCAGGAGGGCCTGAGAGAGGACGTCCATGGAGTGGGTAAGATGTGCTAGGGGCAGAGGGGCTCACTTCTCTGGGAACATGCTGGGCTGAAGCAGCACCAGTGTCACACCCTCCTAGAACAGCCGTCCAATCTGCTCAGGCAAGTATGTGTTTAAGGTGACCCTGAATCCAGAAGAGCAGCAATTCTCAGCCTGGCCAGTGTTCTATGAGCATGTCTAAGAAAATGAGATGAGCCAACCAGATTTCCAGAGGGATAAACAAAGAAGGTGGCCATTAATAACGGAGGCGGTACAAGACATAGTCATGGTGGCCGAAGTCAAGGTAAACCAAAGCCACTCAAGAAAAATAATGGAGGGGCCAGAGAAAGCAAATGAGTGAACAGATAGCAGGCAGTGGTGAGCCAATTCAGCCCAGTACAAAGGAGAGTCAGGGCCTGGCCTGAGATAAACTTCCACTTCTGGGACAAAGGACTTTCAGTCAGGTCCCCTCAAGGAGAGGGGAGCTAGCACACATCCTCCAGGGTCTGGGGAGGGGGGAAGCCTGACATGCCTGAGGCAAAGAAGGATAAAATTGCTTTGAAATTGCCTCTTTTATCGTGAAATGTAACTTGAATTTTCTGTGCTATTCCATAATATCAGTGTTTGCTTTAATATAAAAATAGCATTTCTCCTCTCAAAGCTTTGTGTCAATTGGATGTACCAGGAAGACATGCCCTTTCAGGTCTGTGGTTTCACATCCCATATCCCAGGGGTGGGGACACATACTGGTGGACAAGTACCTGGGAGGAAAAGCTGGGCTAAAGACTTACACCTACAGATTAGGAGCCAGACAGCTCTGCTGCATACAAATAGCCTGGATATGACAGTTTAGAGCCAAGAGACCCACCTCAAATCTGGCAACCATGCAGCCCTTGAAAGGTTGTGGCTCAGCCTCCCTCTCTCCAACCTATGCCATGTGGGCAAATGCCCGACAGAGGGACAGTTAGTGTCAGGGTAAAGCCAAGAAACAGCAAGGATCATGTTGGAGAAAGGGGCCACACCTTCCTGCCACTTTGCCCTACAAAAACTATGGAAGAGCACAGCAAAGACTCAATGACTTTTAGAGAATGCCTACCTTCCCAATAATGGATAGGAATGGCAGACCCTCGCTTATGCAGCCCACAGGACCCATGGACAGAATCCTATGAGCCGCCGTTTCAGCACGTGCAGAGGCAGCTCTCCTTCTCTGCTGCCCCCTTTCCAGCCTGCTGCAAATGGGCAGCTGGGTGTGCTCATTCCTACCTGTCAACCCCAGGGCTGCCCCTGGTGAAGTTTTCCCTTCTAGAGGACTCTCAGAGGATTCTATTCTTCTCCCTAATACGCTCTACCCTCCGGCAAGTCACCTCAGTCCTCCAGGTTCTAGCAAAATGAGGCAATTAGATCACATTGATTTGGAGGTTCTTTCTAGCTTGAAGAATTTATTATTTTAGCTAGGCTACAGTTAACAAGAATGAGAAAGGTTTCTCCATCCCAACAGAAAGAACTGTAAAACATATTATTAAGGTGGAAAAAAGCAAGTTGCAGAACAATACAGTATGATTCCATGTAGGTAAAATATATACTTGAATATGCATTAAATTTTTTTGAAAGATATGCAAGAAAGCACTAAGAAAGGCGACTTTCTTGCAAGTGGGATAGGGGCTGGCATGAAGGCAGTGCTCCATCCTACAATGGCTTGAGTGTTGGACCACATGTAGACATGACTTTTAAATGAAATAAATAAATGTACAAAGAGTACCTGTCTTCACAGGAATCCCGATCTCCACTTGCTATCTCTCATGCTGGAGACACAACCTAGTGCCCTTGAGTGTGGCCTTGCTACATACATCTTGTAGCTCTTTGTTTTAAGAAGGCTTGGGTTACCTGAGAAAGCAGACAAGCTAAGCTGCTCATCTTCAGAGGTATTGCTCATGTGGACTGCAAGCCCTCAGAAGCCCCCTGGGCTCCCTATTTAATGCTGACAAGAAGCCAGGCCCTGAGGGAGTTCAGTCCTGAAGCATCTCTCGGTTTGTGTTTCAGGAAAGGGAGTATGTGTCCTCAAACCAAGGTATGCAGCAGGGTGGGACCCTGAGGTGTGCCTTGGACATCTTAGGGGAAAGTGCCTAAGGAAACTGTGTCATGGTCAGAGGAAGGAATTGCTAAGGTGAGACCAGAAATACAATGGAGTGCCAGCGAAGCGCAAGCCTCCCAATCCCCCCCACCCCCCAGCTCTCCACAGCTGATCTCGGAAGGCTTTGCTTACAGCTCTCCCCTGCGTTAGCCACTTTTGTCATTTGCAACCATAATACCTGATAGAAAGCACTTAGGGGAAGATTTAGTTCAGTTCATGGTTTCTATCACCAAGGAGAAAGGCAGAGTGGAAACAGGCAGGGTCCTGATGTGACCCTCTGAAAGGTCTGCCTCCTGGGGAACTACTCCTCTAACCAGGACAGTGCCTCGCAGCACAGTGCCTCTAGCTGGGACAAATACTGAGCACATGAGCTCATGGAGACATTTCAGATTCAACTCTTCACAAGCAGTGATGGGGCCAGGTATCTAACAGGACAGCAGAGTCCCAGGCAGGGTCAGCAGCTACCTTCTGCTTGTTCTTGAGCCCTCTGTATTTGAGGGTACCTCGACCTATGTACATATTAACCCAGGAAATGTCCGCTTTTCCCACAGATCTAAGGTATCTATTTGGGTGGATTCTCCACCAGGCCCAGGAACAGAGCCACAGCATCTTCACTCTGCTGCAGGGATCTGGCCCTCGAGCAATGCTTTTGTCACCTCTCTCAGGGGACTTCACTCTCTGTCCCCAGAGATCTCTGCTAACTCTGGGGCGTCCTGTCACAGACTTACTCCTCCTTCTGCAGTCTTGCTCGTTGTATGGCATCTCTTCATTTTTTGGTAATAATAATAAAGAACTGGACTCACTGTATTAATGGCCTTCAGAGCAATTCCTGAGCAGGACTTGAGAGCTGTTAGGCATGCTTTAACATCTGTCTCGACCTCATTCAAGGTAGGCCAGAGCACGGAAGCTGCATCACCACCCACAGGATGGGTGAGATGAGGTGGAGAATATGAATGAGTTACTCAGGGCCAGCAGACATCTCAGGAACGGAGCAGGGGATGATTCTCCCATCTCAGATCATTACACACTGCTCTGTCAGAGCTCAGAGATCACTCAATTAAACACGAATCAGCTGGAGTGACTTCCAAGCAACAAGAGCTATTTGAGAAAGGGAAAGTCAGTCCCAATCAACACTGCTTTCACCCGAGACATGGGAAGACTGAAGTGTGGGTCAAGGAATGAACATGTGGCTTTACACAGAGGGCTTGAGTTTGGCTTGAATCTCAGAGGAGTCAGTATGATGTGTCCTGCAACTGGTGGTAATATGAGGTTTCTAAACTCATGTCCCATGGAAATAAAACCAGGAAGTCAGAGCTAATGCATGGGGGCAGGGACATGAACGCCACTATGATGCGTTATAGTACAGGATCCATAATCACCTTAGTGACAAATCTTTGGGCAGGTCTGTGCAGAATTTTCTAGATTAGGCTAATTATGGTGTATAGATCCATCTAAATATGAATAATACCATCCCATGGACTGGGATCCAGGACTGCATAGAAAGGAGGAAGTGAGCTGAGCACCAGCATTCATCTCTGCTTGACAGTGAACACCATGCCACTAGTGGCCGTATTTTTGTATCAATATCACATCCATCTCTGCCATGAGAGACTATCCTTCCAAACAATGGTCCAAAAGAAATCCTTTTTGCATCAACTTGCTTTGGTGAGATATTTTGTTACAGCAATAAGAAAAGTAATGTTGTCATCTCCAGATCAGCCAAGGACTAGAGATATACTGTGCTAAGAGTTCCAGGGGTCAGGGCTGTAGTCCAAAGCAATAAACTGGGAGTCCTGGGAGAGAAAGGGCAGGGCCAGGGCCTTTTTCTGAGGATGCCATAGGGGAATATTCTGGATAGCCTTGGAGGCATGAATGAATGGTGTCCACTGATGAAGGCCAGCTTGACTGTGATGCTGCTGTGGCTTCTGGTCCCAGGTATTGGTTCAGTATTTAAATTTAGATACTGCATCTATGCCATGAGAGACTTTGAGGCTATACTGCCAATGGGCTGAGCTGGCCCTGAGGTCACCATGGCAGTCCTCTGAGGGAGGAGTGGTCATAAGCATAGAGAATATCCCTCATATTTGGCTCTGAACAGAGGCCTGGAGACCACATGAGAAAACAGGCTATATTTTTTGTTTGTTTTGTTTTGTTTTTGTGACAATGACTGGGTTCCTGCCCCTGGGATGTTTAGTGTGGGCTCTGCAGCATGCTTCTCCCAAATGCTCTAGCACAGCCTCATATGTGAAGTTTCCCAAATGCCTGGAAATATCACTACAAAAGAACCCAGATGTACACAGGAGCTCTGGATTGGATGCTCCAGAATAAACCCAGGTTAAACAAACATCCATAACTCTGTAAGTCTAGTTTCCCTGGTCCCAAGCACTCCAAGACAAAAGTATCAAGCCATCCTTGAGCTAGTGCCCCACTGTAAATGATGCCTGGAAGCCCTCAGTATGCTAGGCTAACCCCAAACATAGTTCAAGTCCAACTACTTCTTGGTCCAACACCCTCAGCCCTGGCTCCAGCCATACTGTTCTCACACCAATAATGCAGCAGCTGCCTCCCAGCTGTCCCCAGCTTCTAAGCGCACTCTTCTGGTTCCTCCTGGAAGATGCAGCCATCTTTTCAAAGGCCATGTGGCACCTGAAGAAGCATGCCATTTAGACCTTCAGAAGAACAAGCGAACACTACCCATCACCTACTTAGGCTATTCCATAAACCCAGCTGATGTTCCTTCAATGCCTTGTCTGATACTATATCCCTGATGGCCTCAGGGCCCCCATTAAGCTCAGAAGCACCTTCTGTAATGTCTGGCTACAACTCTCCAAGGCCTGTGTGTCCTAGGGCAAGGTTACTGTTCTCTTGTTGCTAACCTCCAGCACCCAGGGCACACAGCTTCTGAGAATCTTAACTTCCATCCCTCTGCAGCTAAATCACAGTCCCATGGTACAATACCCACCAAGAAATCTTACGCAGAATAGGAGCTCTGGTCAGACCCCTTGTCCCTATCCTTCCTGCTTTCTGGCAACTACTGCCAAATCAGATGGTACCCCAAGGGCAAGATCACTGCCTTAAGGTAGATTGGGGACAGGAACCAAAGTGAGGATCATGGCTCAGCAGCACAGCAGACTCATGGTAGCAAAATGAGACGGGCCCTTTGCTGCAGGCATGATCTTGACTTAGCAGGCTCTGGGCAGCATGACACGAGGCCTTACAGGTTAGGTGGCAAAGCCACCACACAAGCAGACAATCTCACATGGAAGCCATATATACCTGACACTCCAGGGCTGCTGTTTTGTTTGAGCATGGAACAGAGCTCAACCTTAGCTCCTATTCTCATTCCCCCATTCTGCTGCCCTAGGGGCCTCAAGGAGCTTTGGGGACATCCACAGAGTCCCCTCAGAAGGTCTCACCTAACCAGCACGTCTTCATTTCAGGTGTGATGCTTCAGCTGCTTCCAACCCCTCGAGGGAGGTGGTACACCTGTGTCATTCAGCATCACAGGTGCTCGATCAGTAGTGAGTGAGGGAGCATAGCGGAAGCACCTACTATGCAGGCATGTGCTCACCTGAAATGTGGCTGAGCTCAAGTCCCTGCTCTACTCAGCACACCACAGCAAGCCTTGTGCTTGGCCACACTTTACGCAGAAGAGTTAAGCATTTTCAATATTCTTAGGAACTATTTCCTCTCAGAGCTGTTGAATCCTGGCTCCCCTTGTTTCTTCAGTTCCCAAGAAAACCCACCCCACTGCTGAGTAGCTGGTATATGAACCAGAAAGCCACCCAAAGCTAGCACACCCCTAGGGGTCAGTGCATTGTCCCTTACTGGCCTCTCTGTACAGGCCAGGTAGGCCATAAGGGAAAACAGTGGCTGCTGTACACTTGTACAAACAGCTTGTCAATCAGTGGCCTAGTGAACTGCCCACTCTGGGGTAGCAGGTGTGGTCCCTTTGCCAGCTTCTGCATCCACATGAGTGGCAAGCTATGAAGAGAGGAGCAGGGCCCAGCTCGCTATACCCCACCCTCCATGTGGACCTAGTTGGAGACTTCAGACCAGGCAGCAGACCGACCACCAGGTTGCTGTGGTAACAGGCTTCTTCACATAAACGATGTTCTTGACACTTACAGTCCTCAGCCTCAGAATCACACAATGGAGGTGGAAAAAGACAGAAGGAAAGCAGGTGCATAGTAGGGTACATAGAAGTAGCCTGCAAAAGGGGCCACCAAGTCACAGGGACAATGCAGGAATGCTGTGTTCCCACCATGGAGGAAATGGTGTGATAGGCTGCTCCAGTGGGCACCTGCCAGGACTGGAGCTCATAAGGAGAAGGCTGGACTACACAGTCTAACAGAGCTGAAAATCAGAGTCTGTTGGCACCAGCAAGTCCTGTTTCCTGGGCAACAGGCCCTCAAACTGCTGAAGGCCATAGCAGGTCGCCCCTGGGGTCAGGACACAGCAGGGGAGGGACTTCTGCAAGGCACTAAGGAGCACAATGGCATGCAGCTTCCAGCTAAGTCCAGGCCCTCGGTGCCCTTGGCTGCTCTACCTGGACCCTTTCCTCCCCACATGACATCTGCAGGTCATCAGCTCTGCTTCACTGGATAACCTGGCCTCTTCTCCATGTCCTCAGCAAGGCCAATCCCCAGACTGTCTTTATGAGCTGCCACCACACTGTCTCCTTCAGGAAGCCTCCTTTGACCTGACAGAAGTAACTAGCCACTTTGGCCTGTTAGATCCTGGCCCCACTGGCAACAGACTTGATCTGATGCTTTCATTAGGTTCTGAGAGCCTCCCCAGGGGAGAGCCCAGTTGTCCCTACACCCTGAGAGGAAAGAGGTGGTATCTGTCTGTGGAGATGATTACCATGAAAGGCCACTCATAGGGACAAAGGGCTTGTTTGCCTGCTCTCTTATTGGAGGAAAAAGTCCAGGAGAACTCAGGGTCTTCTGGAGCCAGGGTTATATAGCATGGCTGCAGAGGATGGGCACAACTTGCCCTGCTATCATTAGTAAGCACATGGCCCTGAGATGCAGACCAGAGGGGTTTCCTCTACCATTCTTTTAGGTTTACTCACAGAGGAGGGGTGTCCCCTGACCTTGGGTGTGAGTGCTCAGTGGCTCTCCCGCTAACATTGAGTACATCTGTGGCTACTGCAGTGTGCCCCCAAATGGTCTTTCTCAGAAAACCTCTAGCTCTCCCAACCTCTGTTTGGAGGAGCCCTCTAAAATGGGTATTGGGGGAGGAAGCCAAGGCCAGGGGTACAGAAGTATGCTGCCCTGGAGAGGGGGTCATAGTGGTATGCAGACTTTTTTTCTGTGGAGCACCTGCTCCTTGGAGGCATACCATTAGGCCACACATACCTCCCCCACAAGCCCCATTCCTTAATCTGCAGCCTATGGGCAAGCATCCCAGATTTGCCTGAGGGTTGCATCTCCTCCTAAGCCTCCACAGATGCAGGGCTTGTCCTGCTTGTTGGCTGTTTCTATCCCTCTATGGGGGGCATCAGGAAATGCCATCCCACAAAACCCAGCAGGCTGTGGAGAGGACAGAGTGGTGAGAGCATCTCCTTGTCTCAGCACTATTAACTGGAACACAGCCATGGCACAGCCCTGCAGACTCAAGAAGGAATGGCCACTCCTGTCCGTATCCAAGTTCTGCAGCTACATGAGTGGTTGGCTATCTATCAGTTAGAGTTAGATTCAGACACAGGTAACAGAAAGTTTGCAGTACAGTGGTTCTAACTAGAGAAACTCTCTGCTCTCTTCACAAGAAACCAGTATGTAGGCCTTGTGGTGGTATGCTGACCCTGCAGGCAGCAAGGCTCCAGCCGCATCCCTCATGACTGGCTTCTGCAAGGTCACAATTCCTGGACACATGTCCAATTCTGCTAGCCAGAGGAAGGCAGTGGCTTGCATCAGCAGTGTCCTGCTCCTGTGCCTCTGGCTTAAATGAGGTTGTGTGGACTCCAGAACAGCAGAGAGGCTAGCAAGTAGTTCTGAGCAATATTCCTTTGGCTACCCCAAATGCAGCTGGAGAGAGTCAGAGTGGACAGAGCTGGCAGCTTACAGCTTGTTCTGGGTGACTCTTTCCTGGAAGCCCCTTTGTTGGAAGCTGTAGGATCAGCAGCAATGGTCAAAGGCTGGACTCTGAGATCTGATCCAGCCCTACACCTGGACACTCCCTGGACTTTGCTGGTATAAGGACCAATTCAGATAGTCCCATAAGCCCTACCAACACTGGCACAGCTCCAGAATACCCAGAGACTAACAGGAATGGCAGCACACAGGTTCAAGAAGCCAAGAGTCCCTGGATGAAAGAAGAGACAATAACGACCACAGCAAAGACAGTCAGTGGTGGTAAACAACTGTCATGGCCGCACAATAGAGGAGACCCGCCTCACAGGTGGAAAAAACCTCCCTTAGAAGGAAGTGCTTGCTGACCTGGTTACTGACCAAGTGGCACTGCCAGGATCCTCACCCAGGCCAGCCCATTTTGAGTGGATGGCTGTCCATCTTACTATATAGAGTCACAGCACGAAGGCCAGGAAGAAGCACAAAACTTAAATTCAGAGTGGATACTGGTGAGTGAAGTGGGTAGCCTGGGAGGTGCTGTGGCTTCGGGCATGGTAGAATATGTAGTGCTTAGGAAGCCACAGTGGGAGGCCTCATGTGGCAGTGTGCTGCAATGTGAGAAGCTGGGAGATGCTTCTGAGCCCATGGAGTGATCTGACGAGTTCTGAGTGGCACCTGCCTCTTCCTGGGATCCTGAGATCTCCCGACTCTGCCTGCAGGTCCCAGGAAAAGGTGGGCTAGGACACAGGAAACAAAAAATATACTGAGAGAGCCTAGATAGGGAGACAGTGTCAGCATATGAAGGTCTTGTCAACTGCCAAGCTCACGTAAGGGGAGATATAAAGGAGCAGAGGGTGTTGTTGGCCAGTGCCAACTCAGATCCCAACTGGGAGCCTGAGAGAGACAGGATGCTGCCTGGAGACACAGCCTCCTCAGGAGCCAAGGGCTCTTCCACCAGTACACATGACCAGCAGTTCCAAAGGAGGGTGAGGACAGCTGGGGCTTCCTTTTGCAATTTCAACCTGTGTAAACCAAGACTATCTTCCTATGGCTTCAAACGGTGTCACAGCAGACAGACAGAAGCAGATAGGGGAGTTCAGAGACCTTCACTAAGCCAGACACCAGAGACCCACAAGCACTAAAACAAGGCCCTACATTTCACTCAAATATTTTTTTTTAGAAAAAGTTATTTTTATTTAAAGTGTCACATATATTAGCATAGTAAAGTTTTATGCTGTTATTTTAAAATGCTTAAGTATACTATCTTAAAATATTTTGTTCTAGGATATTTAAAAAATTCACACAATATTTGTATATAATTATAGCATAGTACAGTAATCTGATGTGTGATGTGTAATGACCGACCATGGGAATTACCATTTCTGTCTACTCAAAAGCTCATCATTTCCATAAGGTGCTAAGAGCCTTCAGACTTGGGTTATTCTGAAATACAGCATAGGTTGCTGTAAACCACAATTACCCTACTGTGCTACAGGACCCAAGCACAGCTCCTCCTGCCTATTCAGCAGCATTAGTGACAATCTGTCCCTATTCCCCAGTCTCCTGTGACCACTATTGCACTTTTCTGGGAGAGCAGCAATCTCAGCTTCCACAGATGAGTGGGAACATGCAGTTTCCATCCTCTGGTCTCTGGTTTGATTCACTTAACTTGATGCAGCCAAAATGGAGAGCTATCACCCACAGAAGCACACATGCTTTATGCCCTCAGTAATTATTGAGTATAAATGATTCCAAACCAAATGGCTTGGGAACTGCACTTTGGGCATTCTTGGAGCCAACTTGTGAGGCAGGCTACTGGTTCTTTATTCCTAGAGCACCAAGAATAGGGGTACCTGTTTGTGGTAGCATGGGGAACAAAGTAAAAACATAAGGTATCAAAGCAGGGCCTTCACATGGATTCTTTAAAAAATATTACTCTGTGTGTGTGTGTGTGTGTGTGTGTGTGTGTGTGTAGGTGTAGGTCAGATGACAACTTATGGATGTCAATTCTCTGCGGATCCTGAAGATGCCAAGCAGACCCTGGGTAGGTCTCCAAGGCTGTGGAACCCAAGGACCTGAAGATGATCCTATCCTTTCCATTAAGTGCTGGGCAGGGTGGATGTTAAGGTTAGCAGGGCCCCTACCTGAGGTGAGAAACTCTGCCTGAAAGCGGGCAGGGAAGGGAGACCAACAGGCCATACCCCTTTCCTATATTCCTAGGGTGGGTGTTGAGCTCTGGCTCACCACTGGCCTCCCAGGTCCTCCAGCCCCAGACCCCAGGGTGTGCTCTGGCTTGATGGACAGCTGCAGACAGAGCAGCTGGAAAATGGGCCCAGGGCATACAAGCAGAACGGACAGGCCTCACCCAATACACTTAGGGCTGAAATGTAATACCCGTGCCTACCAAGCTGCACTGGAGATAAGGTCTTCTCCCAGTTTTTTGTTTGTTTGTTTTGTTTGCTTTTTTTCTTTTACTTGGTGCTAGGAACTGATTTGGAACCTAGTACCTACTCAGCATATGTTCTGTACGGAGCTACTGCTGCCCCTCCCTGGCTTGTGAACACATGGACAGAAGGAACTCACTAGACATCCTGCAGACCACTGTGATTTTACTTGTCTGAAACTGAAAGCCAAGTTAGCTACTTGTCCTAGAGGAGGCTGACATGGCTCCATGCTGGCACACAGCTATAGTTCTAAGGACGTCTGTTCATGGAGGAGCTTCAAGGCCAGGTGTGGAGGTGTAGGCCTGAAGTTGTAGCAATTGAGAGGCTAAGACAGAAATGTGGCAAGTTCTAGGCTACCTGGAACATGATAAGACTCTCCATCACAACAAAACAAGCTGGAGAGAATGACCTTGAACCAGACTGGGCCTTGGTTTGGTGATGCTATTTAATTTCAGGTGCTCCATCAAGCACAACTGAGCCTTACTCAGCCAGCAATGCCACCAGGCAGCCTCTTTAGCTGGGCTGTCCTCAGGTAAGGTGGAGCCTAGTCCCATAACTGCTGCAGCTTCCCTCTGCCTCAGAACTAGGCCACCTGGGGATTCAATCTTGGGGCACCTATGCTGGCAGCCAGAACCTGTCTCCTCCTTTCCCTCTCCTCTTCTGGGACTCCTGTGACTCTCACTCTCCTAGGGTCTGGCTCCTTCCTCGGCTCCTCATTTAGGAACAGCAGAGAGCGTGGCAAGGTGAGAGCGCACATGCCAGCTCCCTCCAGTTGCACAGTCCACGTACACACACAGAAGCTACAGCATCTGCTTCTGCCACAAATGTATTCTGCACAAATGCATTCTTAAAAACTGTTTACTCAAAACAGTTTTCAAACCACAATTCCACTGGCTTTCAGCTACATGTCTCTGAACTGCTCTCTGCTGAGGTGCTCTATCATCAAATGTGTGCAGCTCAGCATGAGGCATCCAAAACCTTATCAAATTGGAGTACAAGTTCTCTCAGAAGAGAAAGGGAAGGAAAAGGAATATGGGAGCTGTTAAGGAGGCAGAGGGAGGCCAGGAACTCTCGGTGTTCTTCACAGCTCAATCAATGACCAACAGCTTCTCTCTGGAAGCAGGGTGAGCAGTGCTCAGGAGCCACTGGTCTGCTCTCTCTCTCTCTCTCTCTCTCTCTCTCTCTCCAGACAGAGCTACCTAGGATGGGGTGCCACGCTGCTTCTCTGCCTAATGGACCAGGTCAGCAGGCATGTCCTGTAGCCAGCTTCATGGTCACAAGAGAGCTCTTACCATGTGTATTTCTATCCCACTGAAGAAACAGAAGTGTGAGAAGTGAGGCTCCTCTAGGAGCTCCAAGAGTCTGAGTCCCAAGGGAGCCCACAAGAAACCCAGTGGATGATGTGTAAGGCACGGCCCAATGAACTGATGAGCTGAGAATCTAATTTTTAAAATTTAGAATGGGAGATGGATACTGTAATAGGGTCCTTTGTATTTTTGTATTAAGTTTTCCAGTCCTTAGGCAGCAGTTGAAGACTTCTTTCTTTTTTAATCTAAGGAAGAAAGTTCTTAAAAAAAAAAAAAAGAAAAGAAAAGAAAGAAAGAAAGAAAAGAAAGGAAGAAAAGAAAAGGAAGAAAAAAGAAAAGAAAAGAACATTTTCTTATCCTCTCAATCCCTCCCCACCCCACCCCCCATGGACCCTTCCCTTTCCTTGCTGCTGTCAATCTTCACGGGAACAGCCAACTCACTTGTTCCTCTCCTTCACACGGCGGCTTTTCTTCATGGTTTGTCGATTTCTACAAATTCCAATTTCTAATTTTAGAACAGTTTCAAAATGTTGGTAGATAGTGGGATTTTGTGGGATAATATAGTTCACTGTGTATGCTGTGCAATTTATTACCCGAGTTAAAAATAATTCTTTTATTGCCAAAATTACCAATATTAGGCACACAAAAGGTTCTAGCTTAATATGTATTCAAGGCTGTAAGACTCCCAGCAGGAGAGATTGCTGGGTGCTCCCTACCACAGCACAGGGGAAGATACCTGCACTATCCCCAAGTGCTTCCTGCTCCGAGTCTGGGCAGAGCACTGGCCTTGGAGGAGGCAAGACTCAAATCCTCTGTATTCTCCCTATCCTGCATTAGGATCCATCACAGTTAAAAAGACAAAACAAAAAACTTATTACAAAGAAAAGTAACAGACTCAAGTATTTTGCTCCTTCTAAAAACCCAAGAGCAGATGATCCAAGCCCTGAACTATGCAATTGAGAACAGAAACTAAATCTGTAGCCCCAAGTGCATATTTGCTCTCCCGGCTGTGCAAAGGCAAACAGGAAATGTCACTGAACTGAGAAAACCGAGAGGTTTTTAACATAATCCTAATGTTTAGGGGCTTTGAAAAGGTATTTTCTAAAAGGTTCCATTTTCATATCCACAAATACAGGTCAGCATATGCAAAGATAGCTAAGAAGCATTACTAACTCATAAATAAAACAGGACTGGGGTGAGGAGCCACAGCGCACAGCCCTCTTGTGTTTGACCCTGTTATACAGCTAGTGTGGCAGGAACTGTGGGCTTAGGGTAGAGGGGACAGTATGGCGGACACATCTGTCGGTAGGTGAGGAGAGGGCCTCAGGAGACTGTCTCCTCAAGCAGCCTTTGAGGCGAGGCTCTGAGTGAAGGCTCCAGACTCAGGAATCCTGGCTCTCACAAGGTGCTGTTCAAGCTGCTCCTGTATAAAATGGAAGTAACTTATCTTCCTTACAGATGACTGTGAGAGTACCAAAGATCTTTTATAATATGTGTCTAATCCAGGGCCCAGCCTCAGTAGGTGTCGAATGAATTATAGCTGTCATGATTACTATTACCAACACTGATTGGTGAAAGAAATTCATTCATGAGAAAATTAATAAAGAGGGAGGCCAGGCCTCCAGGTGGGGAGGGAAGGACTTTCAATTAGTACCACAGCCAAGCATCACACAGCACTTCGCTCCTGTTAGTTGGCACTCTCTTCCTGTCCTGACAATAGCTCTGAGACATCATATCTGCATGCTTGATTCTGGGTTTGGAGAGGGGAGGTGCCTTATACCTCCATACATATCCACTAGCTAAAAAGATGCAAGGCTGGGGAAGAAATACAGGCTGGTGCCTTAGAGCTTGCGCTTTCCGCTGTTCCATACTGCCTCCTGTGGGAGAGTGACTGTGTCACACTCCTTTCAGTTCCTTGCAAATCTGGAAGAAAGCTTGGGCAGAAGCTATGACATACTCAGCCTGTAAGACTCTACCTAGGCAGGGCTCTGCCTTCCTGTGAGGTGGGCTGGCCGCTAACTACAGACAAAGGGGCAGCTGGGGACATGAGAGGCAAGAGAAACAGGTTCGAAACGTGGCATTCTACACTGTCCAGAACTGAAGTTCCACCATGGGTCACATTTGAGGCCCTTTGGGGATCTGTCTGGTCTAGCCATATGTCCCCACAGGCATCTATCAGCCAGTCACACCCCAGGTCATCCCACAGGAGAGGCCATCATTCATACCCTGCCTCTCAGAATGGGATGCTTTTCTTGAGGTGCTTGCCCTAGTTTCCCCAAAGGTGGAAGCACAGCCTTTAGAACCTACCTCATAGACAAAGACTAATAAAATCAGGAATACACACCCAGACCCACTATTAATTGACAAAAATTCCAAGAAGACCTGAAATATGTTTTGCCGATCAGGCTGGCTAAGATGAAAGGCCTGCTATAGCAGGCACAGTCCTTGCGGCTGTCATGGCACACCTAAGCAGCCTTTTTGGAGGCGAAGCTGTGATGTGCACTGGCATGGTTAATGAGCACACTCGGTCTTGAGGAAGCAGATAGGGCACAGAGATATAGATTAAAGGGATTCTACAGCTGTATTGTTTATACAGCAAAAAACTAGTAGGTGCCATGGAGGGAGTATGTAAATAAATTATGGTGTACCCCAAGAAGGAGAAGCTGTGCAGACTCCTGTACATACTACCAATGAAAGATGTCCAGGATGTGATATCAAGTCAAAATATCTGGCTGCAAAACATCTGCTCCGATTTACATATAGTCAGAAATATACTCTTAAAAGAAAACATCAGGAGTCTGGTGAAATATAGCAACCTGGAAAAAATCCAAATGTGGTAAACATGTTGGCCTGTGGGGCTAAGAACCTCCTATAGAAGGGACGCCCGGGCTGCCTTCAGCATACTACCCCTCAGGACTTTACTTCCTCATGGACTCTGAGCAGCTCACAATAAGCAGAGGCATCTCCCAGCACAGACTGGAAACAGTAAGCCAGGAGGGCAGACAGGCTGGAAAGAGTACAAGGAATGACTGACATGTGGCTGCACCTTGGGTAAGCCTTGACCAGAGCACTTTCTGTCACTCAGCTGCCTTCATGTACCACAGCCAGTTGCAGAGGATACACCTGCAGACATATGAAACCTCTGCTCCCCAGAGATGGCTAGAATAGCTCATTTTAGACTTTGAGGTGACCCACCTCTATATCCATGTGCCAAATTGTTTTATGTCAATTTGACACAAGCTAGAATCATCTGAAAGTAGGGACCTTCAATTGAGAAAAATGCCTCCATAAGGTCTGGCTGTAGGGCATTTTCTTAGTGATTGATGGAGGGGGGGTCCAGCCCATTGTGGGTGGTGCCACTGGTGGGCTGGTGATCTTGAGTTCCATAGGAGAGCAGGTTGAGAAAGCCATTATGAGCAAGCCAATAAGCAGCACCCCTCCATGGCCTCTGCATCAATTCTTGGGCCTCCAGGTTCCTTCCCTGTTAAAACTAGTTTTTAAACTCTTATTTTATTTGGGATATTTAAGCCTCTACCTCCCTTCTACCAACCTCATAACCCTGGGTATGAGAAAGGTTAGTGGGAGATGGGGCACAGACTCCTTTACTTCTCCTTGTTGTTTAGGGTCAATACCAATCTCTGCCAACAGCAAACGCAGCAAGCAGTCTCCTCTGAGCCGCCATGTTTCAAATGTTTCAGTCCTCCACACTGGTCTTTGGCCTCTCCAAATCGTTACAAGCCACACGCTGCACACTGCACTTTCTCTTTCCGGGCTTCCCTACTAATCTCTCTCAGAGTCCTAGCCCAGGTCCCTCTCCCATGCCACACAAGGCAGGCCTCTACCAGCTGACAAGAGGCAATTATCAGCTGTGGACATACTAAAGCCCAAACTAAAATCTCATACTTGGGATTAAAACAAAAACGTATTTACATAACATAACTGGGTTTACAAAGTACCCAAATCTTCTATTACACTCCCTTGAGTTCCTGTCCTGACTTCCTTCATGATGGACTACAATAGAGAAGTATAAGCCGAATAAACCCTTCCCTCCCCAACTTGTTCTTGGTCATGATGTTTCATCACAACAGTACCCCTAACTAGGACAGTCCATGATGACCAGGTGACCAGGTCAAAGGCAAACCTGTCCTGGTTTGCTCTTGGTTCACCTGCCCCCATGTCTTCTGGGGACATCCGTCCTCCCTGGATTCCCCTGAAGCAGTAGCACAGTGGAGCTGACCATTCACTTTAAGGCTTGCCACTCAAGACGGTTGCTTTCCTCACTGGAGGCATGAGAACTGAGAACAATTCAGGGTGGAAAGGAGACCAGAGGGAACAGAAGGGGGCCTAGAGCTCACTACTTGGAGAGCCCCACCACCACCATCAGACCACAGATGCGTCTTCCAACACACAGCACATGTCACTTTTTTGAGTATTCATCTATTAAAAGGCTTGTTGAGTTTCCTTGCTGATCAAAGAAAGCATCCATAGTAGGAGCAAAACCCAGCAGTACTCTACCCTCACCCCAACATCACGACCATCCCTCAGAGAATCCATTTCCCTCCCTTCCCTCAGCACCCCTCCAGGTCTCTAAATTGCTGTTTTTACAGAGATTTCATGATTTGTCAGCTTTCAATATGAGAGATGAATTTCCTATGATGGGCAGTGAAGGCTCACTCTCTATGCCTCTTCCCACAGAAGTGTTGCTGCACACTTCTATGAAGACGATATTAGCTATTGTGACAACATATTGTCCACTGCTGAGCCACTCACTGCCATAATTGCATCTCTTTCTCCACAATGAATAATCCCCTCATTTAAAGATCTATTTCCTTCAGACCCAGCTCTGCTTCTTCAGTTCTCTCAGCAGCTCTCTGTTGCTCTGCAGCCACCTGGCTCTCTGGCCTTGGCCAGCAGTGTTGCTGCTCCAGAGCCCAGGGCAGCTCTCTGTCTGCAGCCTGGTGCTCTTCTGAGCACCTTCACAGCACAGCTCCTGCTACAGAGCCATTCCCTAGTTCTTGCTTGTCCTCAGTACAGCCCTTGCATCCTAATAAAGGTGCCAGGACATAGAAATTTTGAACTGTCTCTGTTTTCACATTCATTAACAAGTTGGTTGCACAGAAGAGTATAGATTGAAGCCATAGCTGAGTACTTGATGGCTCTTCTTCTCCCTCCTTCCACATTCAGTCTTTTGCCTATGATCTTCACATCTTAGTCCCCTAGGAGGATCCATTACCTCTCAGAAGGTATAAGAGCCGGACACCGCTCCAACTTAAGCCTTCAACTCTGGCTCTAGTTCAAAGACTGGCTCCTCTTACTCCTGTACGACTCAGGCATTACTGTCTCCAGGCTCCCTCCATACCTGTCTTCTAGGAGGGACCCTGTGTGGCCTGAACCATAGTAAGTGTCCTGAGCAGTGCCTGCCAGTGGCTTGCCTCTTTTCAGTACTGCTCCCAGCCTCATACTCAGATCTTCTACCCACTCCTGTCCTTATGTTTTAGTGTTACAGATGTCAACTTTCTACTTTACTGTGGGTTTCAAGTAACAAAAGTAGGTTTGTTGGTTTGTTTTTAAAGAAAATGATGGCTGCAAGCTCCCACCACCAGAAATGGGCCTGCCTGGCCATCATGCCTTTCCTGCTACAGTGAAATGTACTATCTGAAACTCTGAGCCAAAATAAACCTCATGCATTTTGTCACAGTGCTGTGGAAAATAATCTATTTCATATCCTTATTCATTTTCAGGTGAGGATTTCTTTGGGTTTATGTGACTCATGCTTAGCTTCTGGAATCAGAGGCAACACTGCACTCTTTGGGTCTGTCTGAGTCATGCAAGGCCAGTGAGTTTCCTGCAGACCCTAAAGGTGAAGCATGTCCCTATGCAGGGCAGAACGCTTCTGTTAGTGCCACAGCTCCAATTGTTTCCAGATGCGGAAGGGACTACTCCCTGGACACTCTGTTGTGGTATTATGTCCCCTGCTGATGTTGGCCAGTTAACAGCTCTAAATGGGAGAATGGAGTCTGATAGGACAAACCATTCTCAGCCCTTAAGACTACCATGTGGGGACAGGAAGTGTCTGATTTGTAGGATGGAGTGCTGTTCCTGACACTGTCATCCCTCACCCCTTTCTGGTGTTACTGGGACCACTTAGGAGCACAGGCACCTGGCATGTGGCTTTATACCAGGGCAGGGACATGCTGGGCCTCAGACTAAGTCTTGGGGCTTGACTTAGTCTGTACTGCTCCACCTATCCTTCAGAGCTCCACTTTGGCTGCCCTGGAACACTTTCAGGGTTCACAGCTGGTCTTGGAAGGTAAGAGTGGGGAGAAACTAGTTTAGTTATCTTACCTTGACCAAAAACCTATTAATGTTCCTTTCACAGGGTTATGGCATGTCCTTGAAATATAGAAAATGATATTTATTTCTGTTCATACTTATTACTCCATCTTTCTTGGTCTATGTGTTTGTTTGTCTCACTGTGTAGCCTAGGCTGGCCTCCTGGCTCAGCCTCACAAGTGTTAGGGTTTCAGGTATGTGCCACCACACTAGATACTGATGTAATTTTAATTTATTTTTTATTCATTGACAGTTTCACACATATAATGAATTTCATTTTCACCCTCTGCTGAAACCTTTCTTCCTAACAAGTACCCTTACTTTGATGTCGTGTGTGTGTGTCTGTGTGTGTGTGTGTATGTGTGTGTGTGTCCGTCCAGAGTTCATTAGGGTTCCCCGTTGGAGTATGGGGAAGGTTATTTACAGCTGACATAATTTTTGAGTAAAGAAAACAATATAGTTCAAAATTCAAACTACACATAAAATCTCTATTCAGACAAGTGTACCTCCATCTTCCTCTTACTCCTCTTCAGCCTTGTCAGTAAAACCTCAGTTCATGCCTATTCTTCCTGTATTTCTTTTTGAAAAATAAGCAGTTTCATACCCTTGCATCCTTGCTGCCTTGTTTAGCAAAGGCCTGAGAGTCTGTTAGCAGCTGATGATTCATACCCCAGAGACTTCCAGTCCTCACAACCTGGAAGCGTCCCCTGTCAGCAACCTCCGAGGCTCATGCTTCTGTATAAACCCTTTCCCTCCATTCTGCTCACTCCTCAATCTGCCTCACCCTCTGGCTGCTGCATCCCCCTTCTGATGTTACTGATGCAGTGTGTTTTTCCCCCAGATTTGCCTCATAATTCTTATTCTTCATCAATCATTTACATATATGAGTCCGTTTCACAGAAATGAGGGATCTGTGCATCCTAATGCAGACTCCATTAGAGTTGGCTGAGAAGAGTTTTCAGTGACTCACATTCCAGTCCACTAACAAGAGTGGCCAGGGGATATGTACACTGGGTGCCGCTGTGCTGTGCTGTTTGCGTTTTAAGATCTCAGGCTCAGGAGGAAAGTGAGATATTTTCCACAAAACATGGTCGATAAAACATAAAATGTTAACAATTCCACTTCACCACTTTTAAAAATGTCACAAAATAGAAATGACACCCAACACTGTCATAGTGCTGGCAGGCTGCTCTGTTACCTCATACCCAGTTCACAGGAACAGGCAAACATCCCTGGAGGTTTGGATTGACTCGGCTTCTTCTCACTGGAGGCACCACCCTTTATACTAGTTCTTTCCTGGGTCCTCTGAACACGGCAGGCCTCTTTTCTATTCCCTTCCCTCACAGTACAGCCTCAGCACAGGGATGGCAAGACCCTTCCTTGCTCACTAAGTTCACACAACAGGCATTTCTTGAGTATTTTCTGAGCTGCAGGCTGCAGAAGCCAATACCTATGAAATGCTTGCACAGTGTCTGCCACACACAGGAACACAATAAATATCAGTCTTTATTCTAGACAGGCAAAGTTACTGGCTGATAGCCAAGAAGCACCAGCAAATTAGCAGATTCTACATTCTAGCCTCTTATTTTGCCAGAAGCTGGTGTTCTCATTAGATGCCATTAGAACAGCAAAGATACTTGCCAAGGCTGACCATTTTAACAAGCGACAATGAAGTGACCTACATTCCTCCCGGGAGCTACAGGAAGCTCAGGCGCCTACAGGTTTTCAGGCAGTATTCCTTAGGGAGAATCTGTGATAGTACAGGAACTTATAATATTCCCAATCATCTCAGACAGAAACAAAACACAGTGCTGCTCCTAGGAAGGCCTTTCGCATAGCCTATGACTGGGTAAGTAACTTGAACCTCCCTGAGCTTGAGGCTACAATCTGGGCTTTCAGATTTGAAAAGCCTGCCTTTGCACTAATTGGCTTTGCTTAGACCAGCATAAAATATGACAGCAACAGTCCTTACCTGATGCCCAGCACTCCTTAATGAACATACTACAGAACCTGAAGACACTTCACATGGCCCTTTCCCTGCCGGCATTCTAAAGTCTAAGAGAAGGCTCTGGTCCTATGGTGTTTAGATACACAATGCCAGTTGAAGGCTTCACCCCCAGCTTTCCTGTACAATGGACATCAGGTAGCTACTAACCAGGAGGCAAGAGCCCACCCTGGCTATCTTCGGTGGCCAGTCCCTTGCTGAAAGCGCAGGAAGCACGAATCTTCCCAGGACCTGTACTGAGAAGATACTTTCCCACAGGGCATCTATCTTCTCCCTCCCTCTCCCCCTGCTATCCCCCTGCTATCTTGGGCTGTGATGTATAGAGATCTTTTTTGGTTTTTTTTTTTTTTTTTCTGGTCTTCAGGCACCAGGGACCAGGGAAAGGCCAATCAGTCTTGGGATGTGGAAGCCAGCACAGGACTCCTCCAGGAAGGTCCGTGGAAGATGTCCTTAGTCAGAGGGTACAGTCTAAGCAGCGTATCTGGGAAAGACATTCCCAGCAAGGCTCAAGGAACAGAGAGGCCAGAAGGAGAATCACGTGAACCCAGAAACAGATCAGCTCTGCTGGAGGGAGTGTGGGCGAGGCTGGAGACTGTGAAGTGGTGGCAATGTGATAAGTCCATCTTATGAGCAGGGCGCAGGCAAGGCCACCTTGTGTGCTGCTGGAACTACAGGCCAGGGAGCCATCAAGGTCCAGTAAACAGATGTTAGCAGCAGGGGTTGAAGAAGAGGGTATTTCTGGGGAAAGTTCAGAAATGTACTGACATGGATAGTGAGGGGAAAGGCTCCTAGCCTCCGGGTTCCCTGACATTTGGTTGGGGGCACAGTATTCTTTGCAGAGCACATGCACCCAGAAATGACAGAGCTCAGGGCATGTGGCCTTACACAGTGAAACTGCATGAATCTTGAATCCTGAGTGGACCTGGCCACCATGTACCTCTGATGACATCTTATGGTCCAGTCTTCTATGGGCACAAACTTCTGATACTTGGCTTCATGACATTTTTGTTTCTTCTCAATCAATGACTCCATCCAGGTTCTGGGTTTTGTTTTTGTTTTCCCTCAAGACAGAGTTTCTCTGTGCAACAGCCCTGGCTGTCCTGGAACTCACTTTGAAGACCAGGCTGGCCTCAAGCTCTTAGAGATCCTCCTACTGCTGCCTCCTGAGAGCTGGGATTACAGGCATGCACCACCATTGCTTGGCTCCATCCAAGTTCTTAAGGCTTATTTAAGGTTGTTTCACTGTGAACACTTGAACTGATTTGAGAGTGTGATAAAACTGTACGCAATCACTTTGCAAATAAATTTCTATGATAAATGGCACTGCAGATGGAATGGATCGCACAGCTACCTCAAGAGGGTCACACCAAGGATGAGCCAGATTCACCTGTGACTAACTCTTCCCAGGTGAAGTCCTCTAGAGAGGACTAGTGGGCCAGGGATGAATAATTAGAACAAAGCATCCGACTTTGCAGGCTTCTGGGTCATTTCCCATCTCTGATAGCTCAAATTCCTGCCATTGCAAAATAGAAATCATAGTTCAACAGTGCAGGCAAAAACACAGACTTCAGATCAGCCAGTGCTATGTTTAAACTCTATTTCTACTGCCCCTGAGCACGCCTGTGCACCAAGGCTCCGAGTTCCCAACATAGAATGAGTATGCCTGCGTGCACTCACAACATACAATGAGTATGCCTGCGTGCACTCACAACATGCAATGAGTATGCCTGCGTGCACTCACAACATACAATGAGTATGCCTGCGTGCACTCACAACATACAATGAGTATGCCTGCGTGCACTCACAACATGCAATGAGTATGCCTGCGTGCACTCACAACATACAATGAGTATGCCTGCGTGCACTCACAACATGCAATGAGTATGCCTGCGTGCACTCACAACATACAATGAGTATGCCTGCGTGCACTCACAACATACAATGAGTATGCCTGCGTGCACTCACAACATACAATGAGTATGCCTGCGTGCACTCACAACATGCAATGAGTATGCCTGCATGCACTCACAACATACAATGAGTATGCCTGCGTGCACTCACAACATACAATGAGTATGCCTGCGTGCACTCACAACATATCACACATGAGTATGCCTGCATACACTCACAACATACAATGAGTATGCCTGCGTGCACTCACAACATAC
The DNA here is from genome assembly GCF_903995435.1 of Acomys russatus. Classification (NCBI taxonomy): domain Eukaryota; kingdom Metazoa; phylum Chordata; class Mammalia; order Rodentia; family Muridae; genus Acomys; species Acomys russatus. The sequence goes on from NC_067149.1 coordinate 18,110,604, forward strand.
AATGAGTATGCCTGCGTACACTCACAACATACAATGAGTATGCCTGCGTACACTCACAACATACAATGAGTATGCCTGCGTACACTCACAACATGCAATGAGTATGCCTGCGTGCACTCACAACATGCAATGAGTATGCCTGCGTGCACTCACAACATGCAATGAGTATGCCTGCATGCACTCACAACATGCAATGAGTATGCCTGCGTGCACTCACAACATACAATGAGTATGCCTGCGTGCACTCACAACATGCAATGAGTATGCCTGCGTGCACTCACAACATACAATGAGTATGCCTGCGTGCACTCACAACATGCAATGAGTATGCCTGCATACACTCACAACATGCAATGAGTATGCCTGCACACACAAGAGTGTGGTGACTAGAGATGAAGCCCTGGGAATCTTAGGACTGAGGCATGCCACACACAAAAGCTAGAGAAGGCTCCCTGCACGCTGGCCTAAAAGGAGGCCACAGGAGAAGCCCTCCTCATTGCCTACTTGAGGTGGTGCCTGCGGAGGCCCCAGAAGCAGCACAGACCAGCAGGTCTTATCACTGCACTGCAGCAGCCCTGAATCTGTGGATTAGGTTCCCCGGGCTAGCCAACCCTAGTGAAGTCCTGGCTGAATTGGCACCTCACTGTGTCCTGAGCCAGTGGCCACAGGGCTTGCTGTGGTCTAGAGTCATTCTGCTATCAGGCACTGCAGTTTCTCTTCCTTGGCTCTTACTGGACACACCCTGCTGCTGTATGTAAGCCACTCTAATAATGAGCTTCAGTGAGACAACAAAGCAAGGCACAGAGGTTTCAGGGGACAGCAATGAGCTAATGAGGAGTTCAGGCACATCCCAGCAAATGGTCCTGTGGTCTCTCTTGGCTCCTGCACTCACTTTCCTCTAAGAAGGTTCTTGACAAGGCTTATGACTGAGTGATTCTCCTGCCTCAATGTTCCCAGTTATGGGCATGTGTCATCATGCCTGGTAAGCCTACAGCCTTTACCAAACACCTCAGGCTGATGAGGTTCCAGTGCTCTGCACTAGGGTCACTGGGCCATTCTGGCACCATTGTTGTCCCATGCCGAGTGACTCCTTGCCATGGGCTCTGTCTTGGACTGTAGGGTAAAAAGCAACACCCCTGGGCCCTCACTAGCTGCCCACAGCATCCTGTCTCCAGATGTTTCCAAACATTCCTGAGAGGAGACCACACTCTGAGGACAAGAGTGCAAGTGAGCAAGCAAGCAAGGACGCAAGCAAGCAAGAAGCACTCTTGAGAATTAAAACTAATGCTCTTAAAAGGAAGGAGCTTGTGAGCTATCTCTACCTTTGAAGATGATGACACCCACAAGGGGAGATAGGCTCAGGGCCCAAAGGAACACACCAGTTTGTAGCGAGTTCATGGGTTCCATATGCTTCTAGGAAAGACCCCTAAAGATATGACCTAGCAGTCACTTTCCCAGAAATACCTGCTTCAAACAAAAAGCAGAGAACTGACTAGAGATATTAAGGAATAGCCCAGGACTGTACAGAAAGAAAGGGCCAGGAAAGCTGAGGCCTGGAAAGTTGAGCCTTTAAAAAAAAAGTGTAAAGAGGCGGGGAAAGCTTTTAAAATTGGATTAGGAGTGATAAGAACAGGACGGGTTGGGCTCATATTGGGGTGAAAGGTGGCCAGTTAGCAAGATGGAAAGAAAGGACTCCTAAACTCCCTCTGCTATCAAAAAGAACAATCTCCTGACGGAGACTGAATCAAGTACCGATATGAGGGAATTGAAACTCAAGGCAGGAGAGATTGCAAGAGAACATTCAGTCACGCTAAATGAATTCAAATCTCCCCATCCAGATGCACCCAGTTTCAGCTTGGGTTCACTCACAGGAGAGACTATGGAGCTGCAGCACTCCTGAGGATTCAGAGTAAATGGGAAGATGCCTAAGACAAGCAATGTCCAATTTAGTAAAAAGAAAAAAGGACAGAGTATCACAAATGACAGAGGGGAGTAGGATGTAGGATGTCAGATATTGCCCAGACCATAACCATTTCCCCGCCTTTTGTTTTTACGTATTCTAATGAGAGTCAGGAAGATCATGATTTCCAGACAAAACTAGGGGCCGTTCTTTCCTATTCCTGACATGGTACACATGGCCTGATGGCAGTGGGGACCCAGTGGCTCTTCAGGATGAAAGTAGAACCAGTGGCCACCATTGAGCACTGGAAACCAAATTTAGTTTCCTGTAAACAACATCAACTGTCCGTCTATAAGATGAACTGAACCCATGAATACAGAAAGAAAGGAAAAGACTATTGGCTACCAAGCTACATCCTGGCAGACCTGGCCAACCATTACCTCATCTCCTCAGGTCCCAATAATAAGGACCCCAAACTCAGCAGAGGTGGCTCATTGACCTAAGGGAAGAAGTCAGATCTGGGTGAGGCTATGGATTTGATCAGTGTTAACCACCTGAGAGGAGACAGCAGGAGACTTGTAAAACCTGTAAGAGCTCCTGTACACAAGAGCTTTTATGACAGGAACAGAGTTCCAAATCAAGAAGTGGAAGCATGTAACTACTGATAAATACAATTTCAAAATAATCATAAATTACAAAGAGCAAAAATGGGGAAGGAAGAGCATATGAACTTATCATAAAACAGATAGATCACCAATATCTAGCTGCTCAAACAGCCTGTCACCCTACCTGCTCAGGAGTTTGAGGCGGAAGGATCATTTGAGCCAAGCTTGGGCAACAGTGACTTGATAAATAAATAAATAAATAAATAAATAAATCCTCAGGCAGTATCTATAAATAAATAGACAAGGAAAGATGAATTTTTCTAATAATAAATATTTTAATCATTTGGGTTTAAAAAATATTTTATTTAATTTTTTAAATGTATGTGCATTGGTGTGAGGGTGTCAGATCTTAGTGTTACAGACAGTTGTGAGCTGCCATGTGGGTGCTGGGAATTGAACCCAGGTCCTTTGGAAGACCAGGCAGTGCTCTTAACCACTGAGCTATCGCTCCAGCCCCTTTAATCATTTGTTATTTAACATATCATATTTTAAAAGACCCATAAGTTAATTAAAAAACACAAATGACCTAAAAAAAATGGCTGGCTGATATAAAGAGGTTACTCCTAAAAGAAAAAAAACTGTAAGATCAAAACACTGTTTAAAAAAGATGTTTATGGTTGGGCAGTGGTGGTGCATGCCTTTAATCTCAGCACTCGGGAGGCAGAGGCTGTGAGTTCGAGGCCAGTCTGGTCTACAAAGCGAGTCCAGGACAGCTAAGGCTACACAGAGGAACTCTGTCTCAAAAAAAAACAAAAACAAAAATAAAAACAAAAAAAGATGTTTCTGTTGATAATTGTAAAGTATAGTCAGTCATTCTTACAGGGGACAAGATGCTTCAATGGCACAGGTATGGGGTTGCAACCTGAAAGGTCTTTTCACTGTTATATACTCCTGAAGAGAAATCTGAGGGTAGCCATTAAAGGCAACTGTGTGAGAAAGAGATGATAACCTTCTATGTCATCAACAGGAAACCGCCAAATAAACACAAGGAATTCCCAGCAAGCACTTGTCAAAAGAAACTAGTGAAATTGATGTGCAGAGAAAGCTGGAATGTAAAGTTTTCCAAGACATACTGTTGTGTTCAAGCTACAAAATAAGTTGCAGAATAAAATGCCATCCGATTTGTGAAGATCCATGTCTGCACTGCTACAGTAAGGCACTCAACAGAGAAAGTATTTGCAAAAAGCTGCCCCAGAACTGGATCTTCAGTCAGCCATGTTTTCCATGCTTTCTGGTGTTTTGGCTTTCTGCAAACATGCATTCTATTTGAAATTCATTTAAAAGGTGATGAGGAAAATACCCCACATAACATCAGGGGAGACCAGCATTGTCACATATCTGTAATGGAAGGTAAGCTGCACCAGCCCCTCCTGAATGTGGTAGCCCCACCCCAAGATTTACAAAAGTCATCATCCAACCATTTTATGTCTAAATATGCATTTTCCTAGAGAACCAGTTTAGTTTTCAGATGGCTCTAATGATGGAAAAACCTAGAGCAACACAGTGTAATGAGAGGTGACTGGTAAGTAAAGGCAGGATGTTTCTAGTTAGATTGAGATAGACTGGATGTGAAAGACAGTTGGCAGACCAGGAATTGAAGGCATGTGTGCTTTTAGTCCTCCCCCTCCCCAATTACTGAAACATTACAGTCTTACCGTAACAAACTCTGGTCTGAAGTGAGCACTGAGGTGAACAATTGTTACTTCTCTTAAGGGCAGACTGATTTAGTCAATCCCTCCCTCTTTTTTTTTGGCGGGGGGAGTTTCAAGACAGGGTTTCTCTGTGTAGCCTTGGCTGTCCTGGACTCGCTTTGTAGACCAGGCTGGCCTCGAACTCACAGTGATCCACCTGCTTCTGCCTCCCAAGTGCTGGGATTAAAGGCATGCACCACTACCGCCTAGTTCCCTTTTTATTCTTTATGCTTATTTGTATTTTTTGGGTTTTTTTCTAACTATGAACACATATTATTTAAGAAATAAGTAACATTACAGTTTAAGAAAAAGGCAATGTTATTCCATGGCTGGCTAAGCTCCTAACAGATGGCCAAGGAATTCCTATGACACAAGTACCCAGGCAGAGTTGGGGGACTGAGACAGCAACAAAGAGCACTCAGTGATATTCAGAGACTACTCTCCATCTCATGGGTCCATCGTGGCCTAGCTGTGTATGCTGCTGTATGCTGCCCTCAGGGTCTTTCAGGCACTGAGCTGAACTCTGGGGGCAAAAAAAAAAAAAAAAAAAAAAAAAAAAGAAGACTCTGGGGAGGCCAAAAAGTGAATTAGGTAAGGCCATGACAGGAAGCAGCTCTGGGATAGTAGGTACATGCAGGCAGCACAGGGAGGGACAGAAAGGCTTCCAAAGCAGGCAGTGCTTGCCAGGCTGGGAAGGGCTCAGAGACACAGACAGGACCCAGAGCAGAGTGCTGCAGCCTAGGCTGAGGAATCCTGACCTTGTCCTGATTGCAGTAGAAAGACAGGAGCAATACCAGAAAATCTTGCTGCACAACTGGATGTTGGATCATGGATGAAATCCAGAAAAAAAAAAAAATAGTGGGAAAGAAGGACACAGCTTCAGTTCATATGAGAGACTAACAGGCTGCCATGATGGAGAGAAGATCAAGGTGGGCCAGGAAGCACTAGCTCAGTGGCATGAGCAGGACATTTAGTCCCCAGCACTAGGGCACAGAACACTGAATCCTGATATCAGGGTGCCCCTTGGCGTCCCAGTACCACACCAGCAGAAAATACTAAGGGTTTGACCTGGTCAAACCCAGCTGATCTTGGCCTGGGAAGGGAGCACTAGAAAGGAAAAGTGGGAAAAGTGCTGGAACAGCTATCTATCTAAAACAATCTGTTTAACAAAGCCCTCCTCAGCTGGAATGGGTGACAGCTTGCATGTGTGATGAAAAGTCACTCCTAGCTCTCCAACCTGTAAGTGTCCATTTAGGAGCCTTAATATGTTAGGGGGACCAACATACAACGTGTGTGAGCAGGTAGCACTGCATACTATGGCTGCAGCAGGAATGAACACAAACTACCCCAAAAGGGGACCCTGAGTGAGTCTGTGCTGAAAAGGACCCTAGCAGCACTAAAGACCAAGCACATCAATCAGTAGCAGCAAGCAGCAGTTAAACCACAGGGCTAAGCCCTTGTCCTTGTTGGCAACTCCCTTTTCCTAACAGGCTCTCCCAGCATGTATTTTAGTTTCTCTGGCTCACGTTCCACACACTGAAGAAGGAAAAAAGAAATAAGCCATTGTCACGAAAAAGTCTAAGCTACATGATCATACACATGGGCTTTCAGAACTAAGAGTCAACTGTAATGTTACTGTTGGATAAAGACTTACACCCCAAACAAATAGAAAGCCAAATACCCTGGAAGAAGATATTTTTGAAAAACAAAACAAAATAAAAAACAAAAGGTATTAATGTTTTTCCCCTGAGCTAAGATGAGGACACTGTAGTTGCATAAGAATTAGATTTTGGAGACTTGTGTGAAGTATATGGGGAGAAAGGCCATGGCTACTGGGAATTGGCTTTAAGATGCTTGAACAAAGAACAGATATGGTACAGGCAGAAGCAAACATGCCACGGGGAGGGCTGCTTGCTGTACTTCTGTGTGTTCCACTTAGGAGCCTTTCCCCATGAACAGTATTGATTCTAGCTAGCCCTGTGGCCACTGGCATGATGCCATCAGCTGCTAAATACTGATCCCCAGAATTCAGGTGGCCAGGGCCTCAGGACAGTAAATTCTAACTGCTATCTGCGACCTCACTCAACTCTGGTGGTACAACTCCTGTGGATGGACATCCATGCCAGCTCAGGATCCGCTTTTGGAGTGACTTGTGTGTATTTCTGCAGCAGCCATAATATCATCTGCCCAATAGGCTGGTCAGCGTTCCCACTTCCTAGACTTGAGGATGTAACAAATGGAATGCGAATGACTCACTGACAATACACATGGTGCTTTCCAAGCAAGCACTCAAGCCAGGTCAGCAACACTGCTGTCACCCAGCTTTCAGGGCCACTTTGAAAGTCAAAGGAGCCAGTCAATGTTTTTGCATGAGAGTGCACTCACTAAGTGTTAGCTGCCAGGCACCAGGAGAAGAAGCTTTTGAGATAGGTTTAATTTTCTATATATTAACTCATGTAATTGCCAAAGTTACCTAGGAGGTCAGAGCTGCTACACTTTCCTGAGGCAGATTCTCAAAGACCTGATTCCATTTGATTGCAGTTTGATAGCTATGACTATCAGGCTACCACGTAGCCTCTTTCAGCGTCTTCATTTTCACATGTGATAAATGATCCTCCTACCACTCCCAAAGCCATACAACAAAACCTATGCAGTACAACTCAGGTTTTGTACCTAGCACAGAACAGCTAGCTTCTCACCAATGTCAGTGATCCCAAGCTTAGACTTCTGTGCCAAAAAGATTGCTGCAAAGTTGGGGAGCAGCAGGCCCTCCAAGTTTATAGAAGGCTGTAGCTTTTATGTTCTTCATCTTGGGGAGGTGTCAGGTACAGAAGGTTCTGGCAAAGTAGAATATAAGACTGTGTGGCAAAGAACCCACTTTAGGTGGCAAAGCAGAAGCACTGCAGAGAAGGAAATGGGCACAGGGAAGCTGGTAGCAGTAATGTCAGCAGTGATAAAGGCGGCAGGACTAGTGGAGATCAAAACTGTGGAGTTGACAGGTAGAGTGAGTGAGTGGTAAGGAGGTACAAGGGGAGCTGTGGAAATAAAGGTGAAGCCAAGGTGGAAGCAGGGAGAGGAGATGGAGAGGAGGTAAGAATGCTGGTGCTGGAGCTGGTATAGGACTCAATGGCAGAAGTGAAGATACAGGTGGACACGGTGCATGAAGACGTAGATGAGGTTGAAGGTAGAGGAAGTAGAGTGGATGGACATGGTGAAAATGGAGGTGGAGAAGATAGTAGAGGTGGTGGGGGTAGAGGGAGAGGAGGCATCTGTGGTGAATGATGTGAAGGTAGGGTCGAGGGGTGAAGGATGAAGGTGCAGATGATGGAGCACTCGATACTGCACTACTTGGTTCTTAACCCACTCAAGTGCAGTGCCATTTTCTCCCATATGGAGAGAAACGGCACAGAGCGGAGGTTCCAGCCCATTGCATCTTCTGTCTCTCTGGTGCTGGGGCATTTCTAAGCCATGTACTAATCCATTCCCAGGCACAGCTCATGAGAACATACAAGTGAGGTGCCGTGAGCAAAACAGAGCACCGGTGGGGCAGCTTGTAGACAAACGTTCTTTTTCCCCACCTGGTACTGGGGTAAAAGACTTTTGGCTTCAATTTTTCTTCAAAAGTCTCCTTTGGGCTGAGAGCAGTAAGCTCAGTGGTGACACAAGTTCTCATTTGCTCTGGAGGCAGGCTCCTTTCCCTGTGGCTGATGGTCCTGTTTGCTGCTGGTTGGTTTCAGGTCACTGTGATGTCTCCTTCCATCCCCACTCTGGCTGAATCTCTCTCAAGGCTTCTCTCTGGGTGTCCTTGTCACTTGGTGTCATTTCTACAAAAGTGCCCTGTTCTGCATCTCCGTGGCCTCTCTGGACCCTTACACAATGCAGGCCTCCTGTGCTCAACAGAGGTGTCTAATGGACACGATGAGCAACTGTTCTTGCAACAAGAACAAACTTACTCACCATGTGGTCTGAAATCTTCACTCCTAGAACCTGTGGCGGACCCTGGAGAAGGCAGCCATTTGTTGACATGTCCTCCGCTATCTCTGACCAGGCTTCTGCTGGATCCCCTTCTGAAAGGTAAGAGGACTGTTCCTCCCAGATCTACAGGCTTCCACTACTTCCTCAACTACCAACACCTTCTCCTTGATGAAACCTCTTGAAAAAATGGCCGGCCAACCTGCTTCTTCCACTTTACTCCTCACATGCCTACCTCGACCCTACAAAGCCCAGTGTTGGCCTCCCTTGAGATGCTGACAAGGCTCCCCAGGTGTGGCTCACACGTCCTCTACAACCTGCAACACAGGCTTTCTTGGGTCTGTGCTCTCTGCCCGCGCAGCATCCGGCCTGCGTCTCACATTCTCTTCCAAGCCAATGTAGAGAGGCAACATGATGTGGTGGAAGGAGCAGACTCCATCTATCAGCTGCACGTCTTCTGGCAGCTTGCTCAGCCTGCTTCCGAGTTCTTTCATTTGTAGAACACATGTAATGTAATCTAGCTTGCAGGGCTGATGCCAGGATCAGTGATAACTTATAAAAAGGGCCTGGCACATGCTACAGGCTTACAAAAGCATAGTGACTATTGTCTTGTAGGACCCACGCTCCTTGCTTGACCCTTGTCAATCATCTGCTGGTCATCCTGCACATGCCTAGAATTAAGCACACCACTCTCCCCAAAAGCAGTGGCTCACTTGACTTTCTTTCCCTAAATGGTGCCATTATTCTCCTGGACTTTCAAGCTCAAATGTCTCCCCACCTTTCTTTCAGTCCCTGCAGGCCTTAAAACTATCTAACGCCACACTTCAGCTAGGTCCCTCAAAATCACATGCCAGTCTCTGTTGAGCCTCGCCTCCCATGGCCTATGTGTAGGCACATGCGCTGAGGCTGGGGCCTTCCAGCTGCTCCTTGCTCCACCCTGCAGGCTGCCATGGGCATCTTGGTTATTCTCCAAACACTGCTTCCACTAAGCATTCTTCTTGGCAAAGCTCCCTTCTTCCTCTCCCAAATGCACTTGTTTCCTGTTTATGTGCACATGCTTTCCTCTCTTTATTCTGGAAAATATTTACTGAGCACCTATTATATGCCACACACTGCATTCCTGGCCCCCACTGATGAATCACCCTTTCAGAATGACATTGGTCAGGGCTGTGCTCAACAACTTTTACAGGAAGGTGGGGGAAAGCCATAGACACTAGCAAGTACTAATCAACACGGTATGCGCTGTATGTGTTAGAATCTGTGAGAGGCCCCCAGGCTCCAGGAGAGGGACAAGGCAGCAGAAGATACCAGGCACTCCCTGGTGGCATTCCCTCCTCAATGGCACCCCTTGTTTATGAAGTCTAACATATTAGCAGGTGAATCCCTCCTAGGTCACAGAGTGAATCTTGCCCAACACATGCATCCTCTTCCAGGTAGGGCTTTTCCTCAGGTGACCACTGTCCCCTCCATGCTACACATCTTCTTCCAGTCAGGGCTTCTCCACAGGTGACCACTGTTCAACCTCGTAATGCACAGGTCTGCTTTGCTGCTTCTGAATGTAATGCACATAGACGCTTCTCTTCCACACCTGGCCTCTTTTGCTTCCTCCACAGGGTCTACAATCTTCACCATCACTGCCTGTACCTGCAGGCTGCTCATTTTCTCCCCTCACTGGATAGATGGATGCATTCCATAATTCTGGTCTGAGGCTCTCCTGAGCACTGCCCCATGGTTTCTTCTGGAAAATCTGCTGGGTCACTAAGTATGTCCATAACTGGTTCTAATAGAACTGGATGTTGGCTTTTCTGAAGTGGCTGTGCCAACGTATCCCACAGCAGTGTCTGGGACTTCCCCATTCCTCACCTCTTCCACGTTGGCCTTTCTGCTGAGGGTACAATAGTTTCACCCTATGGGTAAAGGTTAGAATTCCCTGGTGTGCACATGCTCACTAGCAAATGAACTCATCGTGAATACAAGGATAGACACCCCAAAAGACAAGAGTTCCTGTGCCTAGGTCAGGCAGGTTTTGTGAGTGTGTCAGTAAGAGGGTTGATCAGAACTGTTTGGATCTGCTTACAGCTCTTCTTTACCAGAGGAAGGCAGTGAGAAAGGGCCGACCACTCATAGGGATTGGCAAGCAAGATGTGCACATGGGGAAGATGGGAGTAACACTTCTGTGCCGGGAAACAGCGACGGTTCAGGAAGAACACAAACATTTCTGAGTTTTGCACTTTCTCCACAATTCAGTGAAGCTAGCCTCTAAGCTCTCCTCTGTGTGGTACATTTGGGAAAAGTAAGATGAGGTCTTACAGAACAGGGAGGTCTTTGTAGCCCAGAAGCTAGAACATGGGCATCATTTCTCTCCATCCCAGAGGACTCCACAAGGTGCCTCCTCTCTATACCTATGGCCTCCATGAACAGAACCGTACCTGTCTGTACTATCTCTGCTCCTAGCAGTTGGCCAACTTGAACCGTTGAGGAATTAATGAATGGTTATGCACTTAAAAAGAGGGGGAAGGGTGGAAGTAACATTAAAGAGAACCTATTACTTATGTCAATGTGCATGCTGGTGTTTGCTTCATGCAATCACTCAGGATAAAATAATGGGTGGATTACCACCCCACCTCAAGGATAAGAAACTGAGAGCAGAGGATGCAAACACCATGCTCAGCACAAGGTGTTCCATTACCAAGGCAGAACTAGATCATGGCTATGGGACCTTAATGCATATTGCCCACCCTCTAATTCATTTCAGTGGGTGCCCATGATCTAGTTCTTTTGCCAGCTTTTGCCAGCAAAGGCTGTCAGCTCTATGGGTTTTCAGGGCATTTCAGACATTTCACAGGAGTCTCCACCAAAAGAAAGTAAAATGCACTGAAGAGACACAAGTCACCCAGCTCTGAGAGGACCGATTCCAAGCACAGCGTGGGGACCCTTCTCCAGCTCTTTCATCTCATAGAAGAATCCACACAGACCAAAAAATAAATGAGAGCTGAGTGCATGTTCAGTTGAAGAGCAAATAAGATGGCAAGAGGTCCTGTAAGCATGGCTTGAAGATGGCTGGGGTTTCACCTTCCTGGTGCATGTATCTAACACACAATTAAAATGTTATTAGTGCATGAGAAATGCTAGTGTGAACAACAACTGGCCCCAGCTTCCTGCACAACACCTGGCCTATATGAGACTCGTGGTAGGCATTCATAACAAGCCTCATGAAGCCCAAAGAGGTGGCACCTCCATCCCAGAGCATGCATAGTTTCAAGCTCACAGCATGCATGTACCCTTGTTCATGAACTAATTCCAAACTGAGGAACTCACTATGACACCATAAAGGATCCTGAGGCACTGGCTCCAGGGCAAAACCAGCCCCTGGTGCAGGTGACACTTCCACAGGCACTGCCAACATTAGTCTCCATTCCCTCTTCTCAGACAGCACCAATGACTCCATCTTAAAGATGAGGAAATGGAGACATGGGGAAGGATGGTAACTGCAGAGCGACAGAGGCATCCTAGGCCCTCAGATTCTGACACCCAAGCTCTGCCAGCTCAGCAGCAGGACTGTGACTAGTACGCCTACAGTTCTCCCTCAGGTGCCTGGGAGGCTTCCATTGGCCCATGTCCTCAGCAGTTCACTGTTATCCCTGGCCAAGTTCAATACTCTACATGAATATCTTAGCACAAGGACGCAGGGAATAGTTACTCAGGAAGCTCACAAAGTACAGCAGCCTCTACTTCTACATTAAGAGAATCATAGCAGAATAAACATAGTGGTACAAAGGCACCACAAAGTCTCTTTCTCTGAACTGTGAGCCTGGATGGTGCAGACTTTCCTTCCCTGCCTGTTACAGTGGCCACCGGAAGCCACATGGAACCCAAGAATTGGCCCTACAGGTGGCAGAATTCTAGCCTCAAGACTCCACTAAGCCACCTGACCACTGCCTTGGCCTGCACCCTGAATTGCTCAGAGGTTCAGAATGAGTCCATCTCCTCTTGGACAGGATTCCACTCTCCATGCTATCCCACGTTCTCCAGACTGGGTCCCACTGTCCACATCCACCCCACTTCCTCCTAGACCAGGCTCTGCTGTCAGTAACCATACTTACAGAAAACAGAAAAGGAAAAGAAAGCAGGGAGGCGGAAAAGAATCGGGGAAGGGGGTGTTAGAGAGGGGAAGAGGAGGACAGACAGGAGGGGAGGAGCACGACGGCTGGAAGGTCTGGGAGCTGCCAATGTCGGGGTCTAGGAGTGTTCAGCAAACAGAAGGCCAACTGAAGGAAGCAGCAGCTGATAACGGAGAGTGTCAGAGGCTGCATTCCCACTTCCCAGCCATTACCAGAGTAAAATTATCCATGGAAAAGATCGAAAACAGCTAAGCCTCATTCTTTGGCCTCCTCTATTTTGGGGGGGGGGGGGCTCCCTGCAAGCTCACTACCTCCAGCCTGATCTCCATCTGCTGGGATGTGCGGTGTTTTCCTCTCTGTTATTGTCAGCAAAGCACTACCAGAAAGGAAAGCATACTTTGACACCTCCTGCAAGAGTAAAACTATTCACAAGCATGTAAAATTCACCCTTTCAAAAGGCCTCACCCTCTGTGGGTAAGGAGTGGGGCTCCCTTGTAGCAGCAGTAGAAAGGAAGAGCTTTGTGGGAGAACTGCCTCTCCCCTGGCAAAGCAGAAGACTGGCCTTCCAGAGAAAACTGAAGCCCAGGTGGAAGAGGAGAGACGAAAACAGATTTGAAAGGAGGAAAACAGCTACAAGGCCACTTCCTTCTACCCTACAGAAGCATTTGCACAAGTTCTGAGTAGCCAAGCCCAAAACAGAGATGAAGAGAACACAGCAGCAAACAGGGTACTGCACATACAACCAAAAAGAATATCTCCATGTCTGAGAACATATGGGCGACTGTGATAATTAGAGTCATAGCTAGTGGATTTTTTTTAAAGCTCCTTTTTGTAATCTTGACTCACAATTCTTAACATGGCAAGCTATAGTCAAACCTGTGCACGGGCTGCTTTGTGAAAGCTGGCTTTTTAAAGGCCGCTTGGCACTGCTCAGGCACGTGCTTAGTACCGCAGGGTGTCACTGTCAAAGCTCTATCCTCAGTGCTGGCTTTCTTCTACATGCCTGGCAGAAGTGGGTAAGCAGGTGGCTGTGAAGCAGGGAGCCACCACCCTCTTGTCCCCCTTACCTGGAAATCCACAACTCACACTTCTGCCAGACTCTGCTGTGGCATGCTACAGGAGAACTCCCTGCCCAGGGGGGTTTCCACAAGCAGGGCCCTCAAGTAAACTGTCTCTTTCAAAGGTCTAGACCATGACAAATGACAGAAGACTTGCCTGCATTAGCTGGTGGCTCAGATTCCCTGGCATGGGGGAGAATACTTTTCTCAGGCATGAGGGAGAATACTTAAAACAAACAAACAAACAAACAAAACAACTTCCTAACCACCTTTTCCCATGTGTAAGCCTTTTCTTTGGAAAATCTGCCATAATCAACAAACTAACCACCCCCACCCCCAAAGTAAGCACATTACCAAATGAATTTTCAATTGTCAGGGGCCAGTATTTAAACAAGTAAGAATGCCTGTGACTCTGGCATTCCTAGGCTCACCCTCAGACTAGCAGCAAGCACGCAGCGGCAGAGCACTTTGATCTTCCCAGGTCCCCGGAGAAAATCGATGATACAACTTTAATGCTTTTGTACAGCAAGGCTTCATGTTATTATTATTTTTACCCAATGCAGCTTAACTCAAGTGAAAAAGGTGTACTGGATCTCAGCACCGCCCTGTGGTGAAAGTGAATTATTTTTCTAAAACTGGATTGTAGTAGAGCCAGCCACATTCACAGAAAACTGCCAATTAAAAAGCAATTATCTCCGTGATTGCAACTTGTTGAAAGGCTAGGATTGTGGTGCTCCTGCAGAGGCAGGAGGATGGGCATGTCCACAGGGTGACTGGTGTTGGAGTAAGCCAGCAGAGGCCTGCTATTTTTCTCCCATCATGGTGGTAGACTCTGGTCAGGTACCTTTGGGGTCTACCTAGAGGGCACTGGCCTGAGCCTTACCTTCTCCTGGATGCGCCCCTGCTGCTCCTTGTAGAAGGTGTCACGGCGGCTGAGCTCGGCCTCTCTGTTCTCCAGTTCCCTGGCCTAGTTGAGAACAAAGCCTGAGTTAGCTGGCAGAAGTGGTGCTGAATGAGGGCCACAGGGAGAAGGCAACCGACAGTTCTGCTCACAACAATGCTCGATGAGATGAGTGGTAGTGACACAGAGAGAGCCTATGCTGTGGCAGGTCATACACATGTGTAATGCTCAATTTTCACAACAGCTCTTCAAGGTGGATAATTAGCACAACCGTTATACAGATGATAATCACTAACATTTCCTGAATGCTTACGTCTGCCAAGTCCTGTTCTACATGTTTCTCGGACAGTTCTAGGCTCTTTCCAGTGCCTAAGAGGAAAGTAGGGCGTAATAAGAACATCAGGGTCAAGAGTCACAGTGGATCCTCATGATGGGAGACACGCAGAGGGGCCAAGTAACTGTTCAGCAGCTCACAGCCATGCAGGGCAGAGGTGAACGTGAGCCACTAAAGCATCAGCTACCTCCAAACTCACAGGTAGAAAAGAGCAGAGGTTGGCACTGTTTTTAGAGTCCTGTTGTTTCGTGATACACCATGCCACTGCCCTATATGCTGAGCTGTCATGGCAGGAGTCCCCATGTACAGCAACAGAAGCGGAGTTCTAAAGAGGGGCATACACACCTAAGGGGTGTGTTTGACCAAGTCCTTTGAAGCCAGCTTAACAGAGCCTCCCTGCTTCAGCCTGGGGGTGCAGCCCAATCCTCTCCTTAAATAACTAGTTAACTCTGAACAACTTCCTTGTTTGCACAGAACTTCTCTCTGGTGCAATTGCTAAAACAAGAACAAAAGTGTCCTCTGTTCCCCACAACTAAAATACAAAACTATCTGAAGGCTGAGGGAACCCCAACAGTAATGAATAGGGTCAGAACAAGGCCTCTACACTGGTCCATAGCACTGGAGCACTTTCCTGGAACACCCAGATCCTCAACCTTTTAGGGGCGTTCCAGGACTAGGTATCACGTCCCATTCGCTTTGTCCTCTCTACACAGATGCAGTCCTCAGGGGCCCGAGAGCTTGGGATGGTCTGGGGTACCTGGAATAGAGATAGTACTCCTAATTGCCATCAACACATAGGAGGGCTGTGTGACCAAGTACTGTCCCAGGCTCCTAGTGGCACTTACCCTCACCATCCCCAAGAGTACAAGCTTATCAATGACTGAGGCCTACAGTGAACGTGAGTCTCCATGATTTCCAAGCCCTGAGCTTTTTATTTTAAGCTACACTGTGATATTGGCAGAGAGGTCTGAATCCCTCAAAAATATAAGAGAAGAAAAGAGGTAAAGGTTCTGAAAGTCCCTCTCCTTGGCAGTGATGTTCCTGATGCCATAGAATCTTTCAGAATAGCAGCAACAGGGGGTGCGTGCACACCAGTGTGAGCATGCACATACATGCTGAAAGGTTCAAGGTAAGAGCTGAGGCTCAGGCAATGACAGGCCAGGGGCTGGGCAGCAGGCTGTATGCCTGAGAGTGGAATTCTGATACTAGCTCCAGACAGTCGCCTCTCTAGTCTTGGGTAAGCTGCCCTCCTCTTGTGTACTTCTCCTTACCTGTCAAGTGGAGCAAAGAAACAACTTGGTTCCCCAGAGGCTAAAGAATCTAAAAATCCCAAGAAGGTTCCCAAAGGCCTATGCTCCAGCAAAGCTAAACACAGACAAGGGACTACTTGCCTGGATTTCTCACTGGATCTTTCAAGAAGACTCCTGGAATGCCTCTGGAATGCCACTACTCAAGGAAAGCTAAACATAGACAGTGGACTGGATGCCAGGGATTTCGCACAGGATCTTTCAAATCATGATGATGATGAGACCGTGTGTCCCAGGCACACAGGCATGGCTAATGTGTGTGGGGCCTCTCAGCAGCTCAGCATCAACTGTGAATGATCTTTGGTGCAATCAGAGGAGAAGCACATCTGATATAATTAAGCAGCCAGTATGGGAATAGCTTGTAGGGCTCGGACCTGCCATTTTCTGACCTGTAGCTCCAGCCAAGCAGAAATGTGACATCTGAAGGCAAAACTATCATGAGACTCCCCAGCTGCCATTCCCTAGGGGATACTAGGGCAGGAAGAGCAAGGAGGCTCATCCAGGCATATACCAAACCTTCAAAGGACATAGTGTTTCAAAAGACATACTGTGATTCTGTCTCTGGGCAGAGGCTCCTGGAACACTCAGCCAGCAGCCACCAGGGCACACATCAGCAAACAGCTGCAGAAGTAAAGCTCTGGGCAGAGATGCCTCACCATCACACTTAATGCCCAGGCTGAGACTGACCAATGTCCGCATGCAAAAGACAACAGTAAGGTCAGTAAAGATGTAATAGGCTACTCAGAGAAGGAAGAGTAAGGACGTGCAATCCCACTTGACCAGAAGTTCTGTGGCTTGTGCCACCTCTTTATGATGCCCCTGCCATGCAGTGCCTGTCTACTTTAGTCACCTGTGAGGCTGGTAATGAAATCTCCATGAGCAATAATGGACAGAAGGTAACACAGGGAAGAGAGCCCACGGCAGGCACCCTAAGATTTGATCTTGGTGAATGAAGACTGCATCAGAAAGTAGCAGCCTTTCTACAATGCTTATAGTCAATAGGCTTCTTAGAAATAGGCATCTCTCCAGATGATACTGGAGTGGTCATCGTGGTCCCAGTAACTGGCTCAGTAATTCCTTAGCTGCTCCCAAGTGTCTATTATGAATGAGATAGTCCTGGAAAGTGGCCTCAGCTGTATCAGATGTATTCACGGAACACTTGATAGTCCTGGTGGGACCCCAGCAAATATATGTGCAGATAGTCAGTTTCAAAGTGTGATGTGCTAGGGAGACTATAACCCAATAACTGTGAGCTAGCAAGCTGCTATTTTGTCTAAAGAAATTCCCAACCAAATCTATGGGGAAAATAAATACTAAATCAAACCAAGTATGTTGCCTCCAATAGACAGGACAAGTATCACCATTATAACAATGTGCACAGTGGAAGGCAGGCTTGAGTGGGTGGAGGGGATCTTCAGTGGATTAGTAGAGGACCTTCTTCCATTAATACTACACTGCGAGTTCACACTTTGATGCACCACTGCTGTTCCACACACAGCAGCAGCAGAGAGAACACATGCATGAAAAGACACAGTCAGGTTCAAAACCAAGATTAAAGAACCAACACATAAGGAACACTCAAAGTGGTAGGCGGTGTGGGAGCCACCAGCCTGCTGGGATGGGACTGAAGCAGGCCAGTGCAGCCAGGACCTTACAATCTTGAAGGATAAAAATAAACCCTGCCGTATAGAGGAGGAGCAGAAGCCAATCTGGACATCTGGAGCTGAGGGTGAACCCTGAAGCAAAAAGGAGGCATTATATATTTCCATAGACCCCTCTAGCACATGGTTTTGTTTTGTTTTGGTTTTTGCTTCAACCTACACAGGTGAGAGGACCCAGGACAACAAGCCCATCACCTGCTTTCTGAGGCCTCTGCAGTGTCTCATCACAGCTGTGCAGACAGGAGGAGCTGGGCCTGACCTATAGGCAGTTAGAAAGAAAAACCATCAGGGTACAAAGGCCATGCTTGCAGGTGAGCGGGGAGAGAAAGCAGCCAGATAAGTCTCACTGTGAATCTAGACTCATTCAGGCAAGGAAACATACTAGTAAAGGTAGTAACTAAGATACAGATTCATCCAGGTCAAGCTAATGTCTTGAGACAAGGATGAAAAGCTTTTTACTGTGACAGCTTTGAACACAGGATAAAATGATGTAATAAAAAGTCAGATGACATCACTAAGCTTCAACAACTAAGAACTATGACAGCAGTGCAAATACACACACATGCCCAAACACACACAGGCATGTACAAACAACTGGCCCAAGTGTGCCAGCAAATCACTTCATCTGTGTAGGCTTCAATGTGCTATTCAAAAAGACAAGGACTTTTATGCTCCTAAACAGAACAGAAGTATCACTTTAAGAATTAAATTGGCTCATCAAATAGGGAGAGTATTAAATTTTCCTACTGACAAAATATTTTAATATACATATTTAAGTTGCCCCAAAGATGAGTGAATGACTCCTAATTTATAAAAAAAAATATGAGCATGAAACAAACAAACAAACAAAAAAACACCTCCAAAGCACATAAATACTCAAGTCTTCAAAATAAAAACTGCAATGTGGTAAGATAAGCCCTACGCATAGGCAGGAAAGGGGAGTGAGCAAAGTAGGCATGAGTTGCCAGCCAGAAGCAGCAGGTGGGGATGGCAAATAGACCTGAAGAAGCTTGGAATGCCCAGCACAGATATAATGGATACCACAGAGGAATAGCATGGAAAGAGTGGCAAAGGGCAGGGACCCCTGAGAGTAGAAGGCAGGCAAGACGGCAGCAGTGGGCATGGTGAGAGTGAAGCTAGGAAGAGGAGAAGGGAACAAGACAGAGGTAAGGAGAGAGACAAGGGGTTGGTGAAAAGTGGGCAAGCAACAGTAAGGAGAAAGCAGCCCCAGAACACACCAGGACAGGAGCACTGAGATGCCTGGAGGCTGAAGCTCCCACTGAGCCAGATCCTTGATCCAACAGTACAAACACTACCCACTGATTAAAACCCGAGTTTTGTAAATTGATATTTAACGATGGATAAGTTTGAAATTTAAATTGATTAATCTCATCCTTAAGGGGAAAAGATGATCACTTTGGATAAAAGAAAACCCAAGTATATGTTACTTCTAAGAGATCCAGACAAAAACAGTCATACAGAATACCACCAAACCCTTCACTGGAAGAAAATAAATACTGTAGTGTGTATCACTCTGTACACAAAAGGGTTAGTATTTAATCAAAAACCTAAACTATGTAAGAGACAGAGAGAGAGAGAGAGAGAGAGAGAGAGAGAGAGAGAGAGAGAGAGAATATGTACTACCACCACTAAGATAAAATAATAGAAACAGATAACCAACAGCTCACAAGTCAGAATCAATACACTATGCTGACATGTTAGGGATCTAGCAGAGAAGGGCAAACATGATGGAAATGGTCTCTAATTAGTACAAATCCACTGTTGATCTTACTGAGGACCTCTCTCATGTGGCTTCCTTCTAGTTTCCTTTGAGATTTGACTTCAGCTTCTTACAACATGAATACCAAGGGTCTAGGTGCAAGTCACCTGGATTGCACACACTCGCTACACTGACACTTGGTTTAATTTTCCAGGAACCTTCATCAGGATTTTAAAGCCCTTGTTTGTTTTGTTGTTGTTTTGTTTTGTTTTTGTTTTGTTTTTCTAGACTTCTTGGTAGCAGGTTGTCTGCCTAAATAATCACCTTTGCAGGCAGCTATATTTTCAACAAATATCTATGCAATGAGAGACCGAGTTGGGTCAGATGAAGATGAGTTTTTAAATGGGATCTTTCAGAGAAACGGGAGGCATGAACGACACAGAAAAGGGCAGCCCCTTCTTGCTGCCCCTCCAGTGTCTGACAGGAGGCTGACACACTACCTGTGAAGCTATCATGGAGCTTTGAAGAAGGAGTCTGTTAAAATGGCCAAAGCTTTGCTGTTCTGACTGAAAGTCTCATTTTCTTATACAAATGTTCCTGTATTGGGTTAATATTCAAAGGTGTGACAAAATGCCAGGTATGGTGGCACACACCTTTAATCCTACCACCTGCATTCAGGAGGCAGAGGCAGGCAGATCTCTATGAGCCTCAAGCAAGACTGGTCTACATAGAATGTTCTAGGCTAGCTAGGACTACATATGAGGACCTTGTCTTTAAAAAAATGTAAATTAATTATTTGTCACGGTTTTCATTGCATTTTTGAAAGTGGACTGGCAGAGGACTTTAGTCTACCATTTGCACTGACAGAAGATGGTATAATATCAAATCAGGGGTTACTGGATAGACAAGGGTCCAGGATAGTATCATGAAACTAGAAACAAGTCTGTCTTAGTTAGGGATTCCTTTGTTGTGAAGAGACACCATGACCAAGGCAGCTCTTATAAGGGTAAACAATTAGGTCTGACTTCAGAGGTTTAGTCCATTATCATCATGGTGAGAAGCATGGCAGCATGCAGGCAGACACGGTGCTGGAGGAGCTGAGAGGTCTACACCTGGATCCTCAGGCAGCAGCAGGAGACTGCATGCCACAGAGTGTAGCTTGAGCACAGGAGACCTCAAATCCCATCTCCACAGTGACACACTTCCTCCAACAAGGACATGCCCACTCCAATACAGCCACATCTCCTAATAGTGCCAATCCCCATGGGTCAAGCGTCCAAATACAAGAGTCTATGGGGGCCAAGCTTATTCAAACCACCACAAAGTCTCTGTCCAAATCAAACACAAAGAGGCCCACTCCTCCTGCTGCCCCTTATTTCTAAGAAGGGCACCCAGACTCCCATCACCAACCCTCCCGACCCCTGTCACCTATCTGAGGACCCCATATCCTGAACCTGCTCATGTCTCCTGTCACCTCTCCTTCCCAGGTAGGGACCCCAGACTGCAACCATGACTCCACTCACCCCAACTACCTAAGGAAAAGTCCTGCACACCTCCCTCAGAATCCTGAGGATTGGCTGTGAGAATGTCCTAACTCTACAGAACGTCTACACCTGTGACCTGAACATTGACTATGAGTTTCCCAAGACTGAGCTCTATTCATCTAGTGTACAATGTGACAAGTCGGGGTAACAGAAAACAGAGATCCAAAAACCCTTTCAACAAAGGAGAAACAAAATTTTTGTACTAATAACCACCAACAACAACCTAATTCTAGATACTAAGCTTCCAACATTAAAAACACAAACAACATAAAAAACCAAGACAATAGTTATTCTGTAAAAATTAGTACTCCTATACTAATGTTCCTGTGAAAAGTGGTTTAGATGCTGTACAAAATGACAATAATAAATATGATCAAGGATTGCAAAGAGAATACAAATGTGAGAATGAACACCTTGAAAACAGATGAACGAAACAAAGAAAATAATTCAAAATGTTAAAATACATTTTAATAGAGAAAATCTCTGAAGAAAAGCAAAAGTAAAACAAAACAGGAAATGAAAAATTGAAGATACCTGGTTGAACCTGAGACCCACCCCACGGGAGAGAGCAAACCCTTGAGACTATTAACAATATTCTGCTATGGTTGCAGACAGGAGCCTAGCTGTCCCCTGAGAGGCTCCACCCAGCAGTAGATCAAAATAGATGCTGAGACTCACAGCCAAACATTGGGTGAAGTGTAGGGAGTCTTGTGGGAAAATAGGGGGAAGGACAGAAGGAATGAGAACTCTACAAGAAGACCAACAGAGCCAAGTAACCAGGGCCCAGAGAGGCTTGCAGAGACTGAAGCACCAGCCAAGGACCATGAGTAGACTGAACCTAGGGCCTCCACATAGATATAGCTGGTGGGCAGCTGAGGCTTCATGTGGGTCCCCTAGTAAGGGGAGCAGGGACTGTCTCTGACATGGACTCTGTTGCCTGCTTTTCGATCAGTTCCCCTAGTGGGGCTGCCTTGACAGGCCACAGGGATAAAGGACATGCTGAGTCCTAATGCAACTTGATGAGCTGGGGTGGGTTGGTGGTAGTGGTGGTCCACTTCTCTGAGGAACAGGTAAGGGGGCTGGGAGAAGAGGAGAGGGCGGATGGGGGAAAAGGGAGGGAGGGAGGGTAGAACCAAGGAAAGAGGAGGAAGAGGGCTAAAAGATGTAAAGTGAATAAATAAACTAATTAAAAATATTGCATAAAGTAGTAGTAACTAGTTGGGTATTTATAATTAAAATGATTTGAAGATTTACAAAAAGAAAGAAAGAAAATTTTAAGAACTTAAAAGGTCAGAGGAAAGTCTCAACAATAGACTGGACCAAATGGAATACAGAATAGTGGATGCTAAAGACAAGGTATAGAAAGTGGATCTCTCAAAAAAGGGGGAAAAAAGTTTAAATAAAAAAAAACTATGACAGAATATGAAGAAATTCTGAGGCAACATAAAATGAACAAAACAATAAATTATATGTACAGGAAATAGAGAAGACACTCAAGGCAAAGGCACAGACAAAATGTTTAAAACATTATAGAATAAAACGTCCCTATTCTAAGAAAAGAAATACCTAGGAAAGAAGTATACAGAACATCAAATGAACAGAAAAGAAACTCTCATAACACATAATAATCAAAACAATACATGTACAGTATAAAGAAAGCTACAAGGGATAAGACCAAATCACATATAAAGACAGATCCATGAGAAGGGCTTGGACCCATGTCCTACTAAAAGTTATGAAAGGCAACATATATCAGCTCAGACTACTATACCCAGCAAAACTATCAGTTGTAACTAAAGAAGAAGAAGAAACTTCCCAGTGTAAAAATAAATTTAAGGAACTTACTGCCACTAAGCCATTTCTACAGAGACTACTAGAAGCAATACGTATTTCTGCAGAAAAGGTGAAACATGCACAAGGCAGAAAAGGGAATGAATAAATCCAAATCATTTAATCAAAAGAGGTCTAAGAAAACACTACAAAAGCAACAAAATGACAATAATTAATACATACTGTTCAATAATAACTCTTAATTTTAATGATTTCAACTTCCCAAAAAAGAGATACAGACTTAACAGATTAGACCAGAAAACAGGGTCTATATTTTTGATGCCTCTAAGAAACATACCTTTACCACCAATGATACAGACTGCTTTAGGGCAAATGGCTATAAAAAGATATTCCAAACAAATAGATGTGAGAAATAACTAGGTATAGCTACTCTAATCTCTGCCAAATTAGACTTCAGATCGAAACTAGTCAGAAGAGATAAGAAAGGCCACTTTATATTCATTAAAGAACAGAGTATTGCAACTCTAAACATACAAGCATCAAACACAATTTCATAAAAGGAAGAGTAAAAGATTTGAAACCACATACTGACTGCATCAGAGTGATAGTGCTGATGTCAATATCACTCTCACCAATATTCAGATAATCAGGGGGAAAACAGAGAAACTCTGGAGCTAAATGACCTCATAAACCAAAAGGATCTAATCTATCTACAAAACATTACACTAAAGAATACAATTATTGCTGGAGAGATGGCTTAGAGGTTAAGAGCACTGACTACTCTTCCAGAGGTCCTGAGTTTAATTCCCAGCAACCACATGGTGGCTCACAACCATCTATAATGTGATCTGGTGTCCTCTTCTGGCCTGTAGGTGTACATGTGGCCAGAGCACTATATACATAATAATAAATAAATCTTAAAAAAAAAGAATATAATTATTCACAGCAGCCCAAGGAACTTTCTCCAAAATTAACCACATATTAGGACACAAAGCAAGTCTCAACAAATATAGAAAATTTGAAACATTTTGTAATTATTTGACCACAATACAATAAATAACAATATCAACTGCAATAAAAATGGCAAAAAATATACAAATACATAGAAACTAAATAACACATGACTAACAATATTTGGGTCAAGGAAGAAACTAAGAGGAAAATTTGTAATTCCTAGATTTTATGAAAATTAAAAGGCAATATCCTAAAGCTATGGGACACAACGAAGATAGTCCCAAAGGGGAACTTTATAGCACTAAGTATCTACATACAAATTTTTGAGAAATCTGAATAACAATGATGAATGTGGTGGCCTTAGAAAAACAAGAACGCGCGCACACACACACACACACACACACACACACACACACACACACACAGCAGAGGGGGGAGAGAGAGAGAGAAGGAGGAGAGAGGGAGGGAGAGAGAGAGAAATAGGTAGAGATAAACTCAGTGCTGAAATTAATAAAATGGAAATTAAATAGACAGTACAAAGAATCAACAAAAAGTTAATTCTTTGAAAAAAATTGACAAGATTGACAAACCAAAATTAACTGAGAGATCTAAAAAATGGAGACATTACAACAGACATTGGCCAACTTCAGAAGATCACAAGGACATATCTTAAAATTCTATATTCTGCTTTGTGTGAGAGTCCAGAGTACCCCCTAGTCTTTCATTCCTGTCTGTCCAAACTTAAGTCTTAATGTGGTCTGCTTGAAAGAGCCCCTCTTAGCACTCTAGTCCCCAGAGACTCTGCCTCCTGTGCAGAGGTCTGGTTCCCCCAGCTCTTTCTGTCTGTCTCTATTAGCCTTTCCAGCTAGCTCATCTCTATTCCATTGTGTCAACCTGTAGAAGCACTCTCTACCAGGGACCCTATAGCCACTATATTTGCCTAGGATCCAGAAAGGAAACAGCAACTAAAGAATGGAACAGCAGCCTGGCGGTGGTGGTGCATGCCTTTAATCCCAACACTTGGGAGGCAGAGAAAGGCAGATCTCTGTGAGTTCGAGGCTAGCCTGGTCTACAGAGGACAGCCAGGACTACACAGAGAAACCCTGCCTCGAAAAACAAAAACAAACAAACAAACAAAACAAAACAAGAATGGAACAGTCACTCAACAAAGACCAGGCCAGATAGCTACATCAAGGATCACCTCAAACACCATAACTCCAGATGTCCAGATCCTAGGCCCCAAACACAATCATGAACAGCCAAGATAACAAGACTCCTCCAGAATCCAGAAAATCTATTGCAATAGGCCCTGAGAAATTCAATTCAGCTGAAGCACAAGGCAGGAACTTCATAATAGTAATTATGAATACATTCAAGGACTTTAAAGATTAACAAATGCCTTAATTAAGACAGTAAAAACACAAACAATTGGATGAAACAATGAAAACATTTCAAAACATGGAAGTAGAAATAGGGTCACTAAAGATGACCCAAACCAAAATAGAATTGAAAATGAAAAATTGAGGATGTCAAATAAAGACCGCAGAGGGAAGCCTCACCAAGTGATTACAAGACATGGAAGAAAGAATTCCAGGCCTTGAAGACAAAATAGAAGAAATGGATAGGTCAAAGAAAAAGTTAAGTTTAAAAATATCCAGGCACAAAACATTTAGGAAATCTGGGACACCGTGAAAAGATTAAACCTATGAATAATAGGTATAGAAGAGAAGAAACTTGGGTCAAAGGCACAAAAATATTTTTTAAACAAAGTCATAGAAGGAAATTCACCAATTTTAAGAAAAAGGGTGCCTATCAAAGTACATAAAGTAAAGAGAATACCATATAGCAAGGACCAAAAAAGAATTTCCCACAATGTAAAATAGTCAAAACACTAAATGTACAGAGGAAGAAAAAGACATTAAAAGGTGTAAGGGGGAAAGAGCAAGTCACATTTAATGGCAGGCCCATTAGAAAAACACTTGACTTTTCAATGGAGACTTTGAAAGCCAGAAGGATTTAGGAATGGATGTACTACAAATTCTGATAGACCACAGATACTAGCTGAGACTACAACCCTGGCAAAACTATCAATCAAGATCAGCAGGGAAAGAAAGACATTCCACAATAAAACCAGATTTGAGCAATTTCTATCTACCAATTCAGCTCTATAGAAACTAGAGGGAAACCTTAAATCTGAGATTACCCATACTGAAAAGAACACAAGAAATACATGACCGCAGAGTAGTAAATCAAAATAAAGGGGAAAAATAGCCACACCACCACAACGACACAAATAATAGAAATCAAGAAGCACTGCTCATTAATAACTCAATAATAATGGTTTCATCTCCCCAGTAAAAAGACACAAACTAACCAAATGTTAGAAAGCAGGATTCATTTTTCAGCTGTATCCAAGAAACACATCTCATTGTCAAGGACAGACATCACTCCAGAGCAAAATAATGGAAAAGTATTCCAAACAAATGAACTCAAGAAGCAGTATAGCAGCTATTTTACTATCTGGAAAAAACATAATCCAAATCAAAACAGAAAAGGTAGGGCAGGACAATATGTACTCAATAAAGAAAGAATCCACCAAGAGGTATGGAATTCTAAACATCTATGCACTAAACAACAATTACTACATGAGATTTCATTTATTATGGGACAGAAAGCTTCTGTATTACAAAGGACATCATCATTCAGGCAAAATAGCAGCCAACAGAATAGGAAATTTTTTTAAACAATTATATATCTAATAGAGGGTTAGTATCTATGGCAGATGGATGTGTTTCATTTTGCAGAATTTGGAAAACTAAAATACGTATATCATACTATCGATACCTATTCAGGATTTAAATGGGCAACTGCCCTAAGTTCTGAAAAGGCTGATTGTGTAATTACTCATTTATTGGAAATAAAGGCAATTATGGGAATACATGCACAAATTAAGACTGACAATGCTCCTGAATATGTGTCCCTTAAGATGAAGAAATTTTTTACATTTTATAATGTTACACACTTTACTGGTATACCACACAATCCAACAGGGCAGGCAGTTCTTGAAAGAGCTAATTGTACCTTAAAAGAGATGCTATTAAACAAAAGGGAAAGAGAAAGACCCCCAGGGACAGATTAAATAATGCTTTGTTGAGTTTAAATTTTCTTAATGTTGGTGATGAAGGGACAACAGCAACTGAGAGACATTCGGTTATAGAAAAAACTGAGGAATTAGTTTACTATAAAGATTTATCCACCATGGACTGGAAACCTGCAATAGTTTTGAGACGGGGCTGGGGGTATACCTATGTTTCTACAGGGAGTGAAAAAATATGGTTGCCAACAAAACTTATAAAGATTAGCTCTGACTAGGAAAGACCTCTTGGTACCTAAAACATAAATGCATTCATATAGCAAGGGAAAACAAGGGGATACCTGGTTCTTATGACATTCTTTCATACAGCTTGGATATTACAGCTCAAACAGATGTATATGATTGATGGTTTACACCACTCGAAAATGGATAGACGTTTATCTTTAGATAATTTGTACACCTTGCTTATTCCAGATATATATAGAAAAGTACTTATACAAATACTTGTAAAAGTTTGCTTATTTTCAGAGCAAAAAACAGATAATTATGAAGATAAAGCAGGTAGCCAGGTGATTCAACATCAAGGACTACTTCAGCTACTGTTTCCTCAAGAAATTGCATGAATTTCAACTTTTGAAAAGGACTAGCCAAAAGGATCAGTCCTAAAGAGACTGGACAAAAACAGATGCAGCTAGCTTTTCCAGCACATGGCCAATATCTTAAGAGGTTCAGGAAAATCCAACAGTACCATAAAGATTGCATATACTTCTGATTTTTGAATGGAGGTAAATGGGCTTTTGATCACCTAAATCGCTTCATCAGACTTATAACCAGCCATTCCCAACTTATTTGCATCAGTATAAAAGGGTGGTGCCCCTGGTTTTGGTGTCCTCTTTACAATCCTTGGAAGGATCCAATCAGTTCTTTTTATAAACTGTATACGTTTGCTCTTAGGATATTTGTTACTAATATCTCCCAAATAGTTACTACAAGTTCTTTGCCAATCTTCATTAATTATCTATAATGACATAATCTCAGAATTAGTAAGAGCCACTACAATTTCCACCGGGTTTGTCCCTGACAGTTGACAAAATCTTATTCTTCCCTTTGTAATCAACTCAGAAAAAAATTTCTATGTATGTCTTCAATTTTTTTACTTTGTTCGTTTGCTAAGAATATCCATTCCATGATCCTGTCTTCCATTTGCATAAGGAGCCCAGTTGGAGACTGTTTTGAAGGCAAACTAACCAGAATGCAACCAAGTTTAGGATCAATTCTATCCACATAGGCCTTTTGTAATTTTTGCCCTACCAAAATTAACTCCTTTTCTGCTTCATCTGTTAGACACATTGGACTGTTTAAATGTGAATCCCCTTGTAGAGTTTGAAATAAGTTACTTAAGTCATAGGTAACTAGTCCAATTGTAGGCCTTAACCAGTTAATGTCTCCCATTAATTTTTGAAAGTCATTTAGTGTTTGCAATTGATCTCCATGGACCTGTACCTTTTGTGGTCTAATTTTTTTTCAGTTATTTTATAGCCTAGGTAACTGAATTTCCTCTTTGTATTTTTTCCTACAGCAATTTGTAATCCCCAACATGGCGGAATTATTTGTATTTCTTTAAACATTTCTTCTAAAGTCTCCAAATCAGAATCAGCCAACAGAATGTCATCCATAAAGTGGGGGCTATTCAACATTCCCTGTAGAAGTACCTTCCAATAGTATGTCTTCATTGGACCACTATTGTTCAGTGTAGGTACTGAAAAAGCACACATTTCCCTATCCTTCTCATGCAAAGGTATCATAAAAAAACAACAACAAAAAACAAACTTTTAAATCAATTACTATTATAGGCCAAGACTTAGGTAATAGGGAAGGTAAAGGAATTCCAGGCTGTAAATGACCCATTGGTTGGATTACCTTATTTACTGCTCTTAAATCTGTTATCATCCTCCAGCTGCCTTTATATCTAATAGAGGGTTAGTATCTAGAATATATAAAGAACTAAAAAAACAACATTGAAACAGCAACAACAAATCAATTAAAAACTGGGGTATAAAACTAATCAGAGTTTCCGAAAGATGAAAACACCAATGGAAAACCATATGGAAGTCTACTGTAGAAGCTTCCTAATATACATACATACATACATACATACATACATACATACATACATACAGAACCTAAATGGAGTTATCAAATAATAAGGGAGACAATGCCCCAATAAGACGTCTTATGTCACCAAGTAAAACCTCCAGCACCAAGAAAGGGCTACATCTTGTTGAGCTGTTGGACAATGGGCCTCATGGAAAACCTCCAGATATCACAGGGTTTGCTTACACTATTAATTACCCTCCACAACCCAATGACAAAGCCCTATTGCTGAATACAACATTAACTTATGTCATGGAATATGGAGAAGTCGAGCTGGTGCCTAACTAGAAGCTTTACCCCTGCTGACTAGTGTTTATGGTACTTGGAAAGTATCCTGCATACTACAGGAGGAGAAAGGTAATAATCATCAATGTCACCAAGCTAAAAACTCTGAGACCTATACAACAATGATCTACTTGCAAAATATACTGGTACAACAGTGGCACAAATGTTAGGTGAATAAACAACCACTTCTTGATTGGTTTTAAGGTCTACTAGATGAGATAGAACCCATACCTGAACACTACTAAAATGGTCAAGAATACAAAACTAGGTAAGTTTGGGGCCCATGAGAAAACCTAATGTGATTATTCTGCATGAAAACATAGCAGTAAAAGGGCTCCTGATTACACCCTGCTGTACTCATACATCAGTGACGTGCTCAACTTACATCAGAGAAGCTTCCTCCTGCAGGAGATGAGGATTGACACAGAGATCCACAGTTGAACAATGTGTGGAGAGTGAAACCTTTAGAACACGTGGTCCTAAATGGCATGTCTTTATCAAAGCCATTCCCTCAAGGATCAGATATCTATGTGGAAGAGGAGGCAGAAAGATTCTATCAGCAAGAGGTTATGGATGACTCCAAGGAAACAGAGTCTTACAGATACAACAGGACTAATGAACATGTGAACCTAAGAGACTGCAGCAGCACACACAGGACCTACATAGCTTCAAGCCAGATGGAGTCTCAGCACTGAGAGGAGGAAGTGGACATGGGATTCCCTGAGAAGTTATCTACAGTTGATACCCAGGGCAAAAGGAAAATAATTTTTCCCATTGAATTTCACTGCACATATCAGCCACTTTCCAGGGCAGGCCCAATGCCAGGAGTAGTGAACTGGCAAAAAATGAAATCAATGGTATTTTTGTAGCATGTTTGCTTCATTATTGCTTTGTTTTGACAGTTTTTGGTCTTGTTGGTCTTTTGCTTTGTTTTAATTTTTTGTTTTTGTGAGGTTTTGCTTTTGTTGTTTCTTAATGATTTTTTGTTGTTTCCCTTTTTATTTTTTGAAAGAGAGAAAGACATAAAGTTGGGTAGTAGTATCTGGTGAAGGGAAAAACATGATTAACATATTATTGTATGAAAAACTTCAATAAAAAGGGAGGGGGAAACTGAAAAATACATAAGAAATGGGTTGATTCTTATGTATATATGGTCTACCAAAGCTAAATCAAAATGAAATAAAGAACTTCATAACCATAACCATAACATCTCATGAGCTAGAAACAGTATTTAAAATCTCCTCCTCCCCCAAAAGCCCAGGGCCAAATGGAGTCAGTGCAGAATTCTACTAAAGCCTCAAAGAATACTACATACCAACACTGCTCAAATTATTCTGTAAAATAAAATGCAAAATCCTTTTTATGAAGCCAGTGTTTCTCTAATATAAAAATTAGGCAAAGATCCAATGACCAAAGAGAAAGTATCACTAAAGAACATGGGCACAAAAGTTTTCAATAAAATACTTGCAAACACATAAAGATAATTCACCATGATCAAGTCAGCTTCATCCTGAGAGGCAGTGTATGGTTCAACATAGATAAACTTAAAAAAATGTAATCCACCACATAAAAAGACACAAAGACAGAAACAATAAGACCATCTCATTAGATGAGAAAAGGCCTTTGACAAAATCCAATATCCTTCATGATAAAATATCTAGAGAAATCTAGTAACACAGAGGACATACTTCAACATAATAAAGGCAATATATGGCAAGCCTACAGACCATATCATGATAAGTGAAGAAAATCCTAAAATATTTCCATTAATTTCTGGAATAAGACAAGAGTGTCCACTCTCCATCCCTCACCTTTCAATAGAGTACTTCAAGATTTAGCTAAAACAATAAGGGGAGTGAAAGAGATCTAAAGGGACACAAACTGGAAAGGAGTCGAAACATCCATATATATATATATATATGTATATATACATATACATATATATATATATATATATATATATATATATATATATGTATATATACATATACATATATATATATTTAAAAAGACCCTAAAGATTATACCAGAAAACTCCTAGAGCTGATAAACATACCCAAGAAAGTAGCAGAATACCAAGTTAACACTAAAAAAATCAGTAGCCTTCCAATATACAAACGACAAGCATACGGAGAAAGAAATCAAGGCAACAGGACCTTCCATGATATGACAAAAAAGTTGAAATGAATGTAATGAGGGTAGTGAAAGGCTGTACAATGAAAACAAGACACTGAAACAAAACTGAAGAAAATATCAGAAGCTGGAAGGACCTCCCATGCTCACAGATTGGTAGGATTAGTATTGTAAAATGGCCATCCTACCAAAAGCAACTACAGATTCAATGCAATCCCCACCAACATTCAATTCAATTCTTTATGGAAAATGAAAAAATATTCTTAAATTTCACACTAAAACACAAAAATTCCAGGATAGCCAAAAAAACAACCTTGAAGAATTAAAAAGCTGGTGGCGATATCACCATCCCAGATTTGAAGTACTACAGAGGTGCAGTAACAAGAAGAGCATGTTCTGGCATGAAAAGGGAGATGCTGGACAACAGAAGCCTGCACTCTTACAGCCATCTGATTTTTGACAAAGAAGCCAATGCACATCTGAGAAAAGATAACATCTTCAACAACTGTGCTACTCAAACTAGATAGCCACAGGCTGAAGAATGAAACCAGATTCTATCTTTCACCTGCACAAAATTGAACTCCGAATGAATCAAGGAGATTGACACTCCAATAGAGGGGAAACTATTTGAAATTAAAATGTTTGAACTTAAAGACATAAGAAAGTATTTTTCTGACAGGACCCTGGAAGTGTAAGTATTAAGACCTACAATTGATAAAAAGGATCCTATGAAACTAAAGAACTTCTACAAGAAAGGACACTAACATTCAAGTCAAGAGGCTAAGAGAAATATATGGAATATACAAAGAACTTCTTTTAAAAAGTCAATGTCTAGAAAATGAACAACTCAATTAAAAAATGAGGCATGGAACAAAGAAGAATTTTCAAAAGATAAAATACAGATATTTTAAAAATATTCAACATCCTTAGACATCAAGAAAATGTAAACTAAAACAACTTTGAGACTCATTTTATTCCAGTAGAATGACTACGATTTAAAAAAATGATAAATGCTGACATGGATGGGAAAGGGGTACACTTTTTCAGTGATGATGGGAGTGTAAACTTATAAAATATGGAAATCAGTGTAGATGTATCTCAAAAAGGTACCACATGATCCACTCTTGGGCATACACCCAAAGGAGTCTACATCCTACTGCAGAGATGCTTACTCAACTGTGTTCATTGTTGCTCTAGATATAATAGCTGGGAGGTGGAAATAGCTTAGATGCCCATCAACTAATGAATGGATTTAAAAATGTGTTACATTTGCACAATGGATTGTTATTCAGCTGTTAAGAAAATACAATTATGATGCAAATCAAAACGACACTGAGATTCCATCTTACACCCAGCAGAATGGCTAAGATCAAAAACTCAAATGACACCACATGTTGGCGAGGATGTGGAGAGAGAGGAACACTCCTTCATTGCTGGTGGGAATGCAAACTAGTACAACCACTTTGGAAAGCTATCTGGCGCTTTCTCAGAAAAATGGGAATAGGGCTTCCTCAAGACCCAGCTATCCCACTCCTTGGAATATACCCAGAAAATGTCCTACCACACAACAGGGACATATGCTCAACCATGTTCATAGCTGCTTTATACATAATAGCCAGAACATGGAAACAGCCTAAGTGTCCCTCAGTAGAAGAATGGACTAAGAAACTGTGGTACATTTACACTATGGAATACTATTCAGCTATTAAAAACAAGGAATTCCCGAAATTTGTGGACAAATGGATTGATCCAGAAATTATCATAATGAGTGAGTTCGCCCAGAAGCAAAAAGAGACAAACGGTATATACTCACTTATATCAAAACACTAGTCCAAGGGATATGTAACATGAAAAACTTTACTTACCAAGAAAGTGGGTCAGAGGAGAGGACATCCTATTGAGACTTCAGGCGAGAGTAGCATGGAAGAATGGGGAAATAGTAGGACCCACAGGGTCCTGGAAACCTACAAGAAGAACTTTATGACAGGCAGATCTGGGTTCTGGGGTCCTCCTCAAACTGAGGCACCAGCCAAGGAGAATATAGGCATTAAATTTCGAACCCCTACCAAGACCTAGCCGACGAACAGGATATTCTCCACCGTTGAGGGGAGAGTGAGATCTGACTCTCACACGAACTCTGGTGCCCCTTTTCTGACCACGTCCCCTGGATGGGGAGGCCTGGCAGCACTCAGAGGAAGGATAGCAAGTTACCAAGAAGAGACTCGATATTCCAAGAGCATATATAGGGGAAGGAGGTCTCCCTCAATCACAGACATAGGGGAGGGGAGAAGGGGGGAAGTGGGAGGGAGGGAAGAATGAGAGGAAACAGGGGAAGGGCTAACAATCAAGATGTAATATGAATAAATTAATAAAAAAAGAAAATACAATTATGGAATTCACAAGTAAGTGGATGGAACTAAAAAAAAAAAATCACTGTGAGTGAGGTAACTCAGCCACACAAAGACAGATGTCATATGTTTTCTCTCATTTGTGATTGTAAGATTTTAATCTTTAGGCATGTAGATTTTATTAGGAATACCCACAGAAGCCAGAGAATTAGTAACAGGCCACTGGGCAGTGGGCGTTAAGAGTAGAGGAAACAGAACACAGTGGTAGAAAAAGTTAAAGGAGAATAATGGAACAAAAAAGGCTAAGTGGGGGTGGGGCAGGGAAGGCAGGATAAAGAAAGAAATAAGACAGGGATAACTAACACTAAAGAGCTTTTGAAAAGGCCATATGGAAACTTTCTGTAAAAGCTTCATAAAACATAGACACATAAAAAAAAAAAAAAGAGTATAAATGGGGGCTGGAGAGATGGCTCAGCAGTTAAGCGGCTGCTGCTCTTCAAGACCCAGTTCAATTCCCAGCAGCCACAGGGTGGTTCACAACCAACTGTAACTCCAATTCCAGGGGATCCAATGTCCTCTTCCAGCCTCTGTAGGCCCTGCATTGACATGGTGCAGATACATATGTGCAAGCAAAGCACTCATACACATTAGAAAAAACACTTTAAATGGACCTATCATATAATGGGCCAACAATGCCCTTACCAGACACCACAGGCTAACAAAATAAAAGTCTCAGTGCCAGGAATGGATTGCCTCTTTTGGAGTTGTTGACCAGTGAGGTGCCATAGGTCCCCAAATTATGCCAATGCTGTAACTTATTCTCTAGAACTTAGCAGTTGGATTCTTCTGTTGAAGACGTCACATAGGACATGGAGAAATTAAGTGACTACTGACCTGGTCATAGTGCTGGAAAGTGCTACCAAACATAAAAGAAATCATTAATCCTACCTACCTGTGAGCCTATGAGGTACAATGATGACTGCCCTGGCAAGACACATCCGCTGGTGCAATAGTGGCACAAGCACCATGGGAAAAATGAACCACCTTCTGATTGCATTTGAACCCCACTCTACAACATGAGAGCTATACCTGGACACCATTATCAGGCTAAGAACCTATGGTTACACAGCTCATAGGCCCTAGAGGAGAGCTGACTGCTATTAGTCTGCTGAAGGAGTGGAGTACTAAACTGACACCTAATGACACCCATAGTTGTGTGCATCTCTCAGCCCTCATCAGAGGAGCTCCTTTCTGCAGTAGACGGCAGTTAACGTGGACCCACAGCTTTTTTAACGTTCAGGGAATAAGAGATTGTCTTCATCGCCAAATGGGACATCTTTATCACAACCCTTCCACCCAGTGCTCGAGAGTCATTTCAGAAAAGGGTGAGGAAAGACTGTAAGAGCCAGAAGTGGTGAATGAGTACAGTAAAACAGGACTTGGGCAGTTGCACAGATAAACTCACAGAAGCTGTGACAACATGCACAAGACCTGTGCAAGTTCAAGCCAGACCAAACCCCAACTGACTTTCTGGGAGGCAGAGGCAACACGAAAACCTCTGAGTACCTAAGAACAAAGGACAGTCACCTCTAGGTATGTTAAAAAAAGCCCAAACCAGGAGCTCAATGATGAACTCACATATAAAACAATGCTATTAAAACAAGTGTTATTAAAACACTGTCTACTTGATCATTTAAATAAGCCATTTTCCTGGATTTCTAAAAGATCATACTCCCTCTGAAGAATTTCCCACTCTCTGGCTATACCAGGTTCTTAAAGGAAAAGTGCCAGGAAAAGGCAAGTTCTTTTCAGTGAGGGAATGCCTCCTTGCCTTTGAGAAGACACTGTAATTGTGATATGAAACCAGACAAGAACATGACAAGAAAACACATGTACAGACCAAACATCCAAGAAAAGTGTCAAGAAAAATCCCTAACAACAGTTGAGTTGGCAAATCAGCTCTATTCAGATTAAAAAGGAAATGCAAGCTAATACCCCATGACCTGGGCCCTGAAGTAGGAGTCCAAGGTTACTTCAGTGTATTAAAAACAAAAACAAAAACAAAACAAAACCCAGCTGGGGACTTACTTTGCTCTAGCACAGGGACCATGAACCCAACTGTGACAAGCATGGCATGTGTTTACTTATATGTAGATGTGAGCTGTTAAGTCTGTGATAAGCTGGTTACAATCCACATAACCACAAAGGTTAGGTATAGAATATGGGACTAGGATGGAAGGATGGATCTCTCTAGCTTTGATGCATGGAGTGGGGTAGGACTGGAACAGGATCAATTGGGGAATGAGAGAGAAACAATGGTGAGGAAGGGAATAAGGAGAAGGAAAGCTAAAACTCAGGGCCCTTTAAAGGGTTGTATAGAAACCTAATACAGTAGACCCCTTTAAAAATACAAACGTAATGAAGGAAATCTAAATAGAATCACTAAGTAACAGAAGAGACAGAGTCATAGCAGAACATCTCTTGTCACCAAAGTCTCTGGTTCCAAAAATAGGTTACATTTAATCAAGCTCTTGGTCAAAGAAGCCTCATGAAAACCCCCAAATAACCAAGGCTATTGTCAAAGCTATTGGTTGCTCTCCACAAACTAATGGCAAGGCCCTATTGCTGAAGGCAATACCTACTCAACTCCTTGAACAAGGAGAAGTTGAGCTGGTACCTACTTAAGAGTCTTCACTCCTACTAGTGTTCATGGTACTGGAAGGTACTCTGCACGCTACCAAAGGAGAAGGGTAAACACCAACCCAGGTACAAACCTTTAGATCTACAGTGGTGACCTGCTTACAAGATGTGATGCTGTAACAGTGGCACAAACCCCGCGGGAGTAACCACCAGTATCTGATTGGACTTAAGGCTCATTCCCACGGGATGGAACCCATCATTGACACTGCTTGGGTGGTCAAGAACCTGAGACTAGACAGGCCAGGAACCAAAGGAAAACCAAATATTTCAGCTCTGCTAACGGATGTAGCAATAAAAGAACTCCTAACAACATTCTGCTATACTCATAGATCAGTGCCTTGCTTAGCCATCAACAGAGAAGCTTCCGCCTGCAGTATATGAGAACAAATACAGAGACCCACAGCTGGATAATGCATAGAGAATGAGAGACTTTGGAAAACTCAGCCCTAAGTAGCATGTCTCCATCAAATCTCTACCCCAGGGCTCAGGGAACCTTGTGGAAGAGAAAGTGGAAAGATTGTAAGAGCCAGAGGAGATGAAGGACACCAAAGAAACAAAGCCTTCTAAGCACAGTAGGACTGACAGACACATGCGAACTCAGAGACTATGGCAGCATGTATACATGAGTCTGGACCAGATGGTGTCTCCGGGCACTGACAGAAGTGAACACAAGCCTCAACCCTAACCCAGAAGCTATCTTCAATTGATAACTGCTTGCAAATAAAAATGTAGTTCTCTTCAAGGGTGTCTCACTGAGTATACAAACCACTTTTAAGGGCAGACCCCATGCTTGGCAGTAAACAGCTAACACAAAATGAACTCAATGACATTTTTGGAGGTTGTCTCAATGTTTTGTCATGACTTTTAAAAGAAAATCTTACAGGTCCTTTGCATATATATTATGATTTCTGGTTTTGTGTGTTTTTTAAATGGAATTTCTGTCTGTATAAACGTGTGTCTCTGTGTCTTTAGCTCTTTTACTTGTTTAGTTGTTCTGTCCTATTCTGATTTTTTTATCAGAACTTTTAAATATTTTAAAAATATTTTTATTACTTTTTAAATGTCTGCTTGTTTTCTAACGAGAGAGAGAAAGAAAGGGTGTGGATTTGGGTGGGAGGGGAGCTGAAGAGGCTCTGGGAATAGCAATCATAATAAAAATATATTGTATGGAAAAAATCTTTTCAATAAAAGAAAAATAGGAAAAAATAGCGAATTTGGAGAAAGGGAAAAGAGGAAGAAAGAGAGCTGACGTGAAGATTTGGGTATGAGAAGGAAAGGAAAAAGCAAGAAAAAGAAAATATGATTAACTTTGGTTAATCATATTTTGGAGGATGGAAAATGTGTATTGTCTAGAACAAATCCCTAACTATCAGCCTTGCACTTCTTTCCCATGCCCGGAATATCTTTTCTGTCCATGAAACTGCATCTCCCAGTACAGTGCGATTTGTAAGGAAGACACAGATTTTCTAAATTCTTGAGTGCGAGAAGCAGGTTTTTCTGACATTTACCTAGAAGGTCTAGATGATGACATGGTACCATTAACCAAATGTATCTCACCACAGGAGAGCTGGTGAAATAAAGATGGAGGCTTTGCCTAGGTCAATCTGCAGAAGAGGTCAGGAGGCAAGAAGCCTTTCTCAGGTTCTGCTGTGGAACATGAAGAGCAGAGCAATGAGCTAGGATTTAGGCTGTTGGAAGAACAGAGTTGTATGCACACTTGTGTCTATGTGTGTGTATACAATTTGTGCACATGTGTGCCTTTTGAGTATCTGTGTTCTGATCCAATGAATAAGGCCAGTTGGTAGCTCACATTAGAGACTTGGTTAACTAACTGGTCCATCTCTCCATCCCTCTCTGTTCCCACTCCTCCAAACAGCAAAATTTCATCTCATACATGGGCAAAGTTTTCAAAGAGAAAAGTCATCTTTTTTTTCCCCCAAGGAAAAGGGGGGAGATGAATACATTTACCAAAATGTGACCATTCTGAAGACACAGGAAAAGCATGTGACACTGGATTGCTGAAACACTTCCCCCAACAAGATTCATGAATAGGTACATTTCTGAAGTCCCTCGCCATGCCAATCCCCTAGCTGAATGGTTACATTCCCTGAGAGTTAATCTAACATCTGTAAAAACTCATCACTCCTTTAGGTATAATACAAAATAACTTCTCAATGCAGTGAAAGGATGGCTAACGTCAGTTTTAGTAATGCATGCTACTAAATAACTTGGGAACTAAAAGAATATAATAGAAATTTCAATTACTACACATTATGTACATGAATCAAATTATCATTGTTCTCCATAAATATGCATAATTATTATGTCAAATAAAAACTCTGACATTTTGTAAAAGAGATAAGAATTTTATATTTAAAAGTGCACATCTAAGCCAAATAAATCTGAGGTAAATTAACACCTTTAAATTCATTTATTTTGTAAAAACTGAGATTTAAACAAAATTTTCATTGAATATAAGAAGACAATAAGACTCAGATTAAATAGTTCGTTCCAGATGGTAAAAATGTACAGCTATGAAGGCAGGTTCCTAACTCCTAGGTAACCAACTTCAAGCCTTTCTTGAGATATGTTTGGATAAAACAGAACCACTGACCCTCAAGCTGGATGCCATGCATAACACGTATTGCAACAATGTGTCTCAAACACTTAGTGTGCACTTGAGTTACCTAGGATTTTGATAAGGGCTGCTTCTCAACCAGCAGGGTTTGAAGATAGGCCCAACTGTATGTTGTTCACAGATGCTAGGCATGGATACATGCAGAAAGTAAATGATGAGACATCTAGATTACAGTCCCTAAAGTCCTTTCTTTACATCTGTCAGGGTATTCACTAGTGTTGAAGGACAACGTTCAAAAGAGCTCCAAAGAGCAGACTTTGCAGTAAGAGAAACTGACCTGAATCTGTCTTCTGTTTGAGTGTCCGTGCTCAGCTGCTCTAAGCCTTGGTTTCTTCATTCCTGCACTGAGGAGAGTGACAGCAGCTCTATCACATGAGGCTGCAAGGAGGTTAATTAAGAGTGTGCATATAAAGCACCAATTCAGTATCTGATTCAGTGTAATCCTTTCAAGTTAAATGTCAGCCAAGAATTGTCTTCATGATAATAAAAGTGTTATTATTAAATATTCAATCAGGAAAAAAAGCATGCCTATCACCACTGCAATGGGTAACCGACTTGCAGTGTAAAAAGTCAAATCTCAAAGACAAATAGAATTTTAAGATGATCTGAGATCATCTGCACTAAGGCCTCTGGGAGGCGGTGCCAGTGTCTATACTGCATTTACTTTTACTTTCTGACCGCCTCCCTCCAGGTGCCGACGTGTTCAACTGCCACAGGCTTTTAAAGCACATTCTTGCAATTTAAACATCAATGTATAGTGTGCATATAACAATTAATGACTTCAGAAGCAGTCCCCTTCCCTTTCCATACACCCAGCCACTCAATGACATCAACTAACGAATGGATTTCAAATGCAGTGCTTCTACACAACAGAGAAAGGAAGGAAGTCCTGATATATGCAACAACATAAGTGAATCTTGAAAAACACACAGTAAGAAATAAGCCACAGTTTAACAAAAATCTCAATGCCTGGAATTGGTTACAGCTTTTGAAGCTGTTGGCCAGTGAGGTTCCACAGACCCCCAAACTTGGCAGTAAAATTCTACTATCACACACCTTCCACCCAGTGCTCAAGAGGGTGAGGAAAGACTGTAAGAGCCAGAGGTGGTAGAGGAGTACAGCAGTAAAACAGTGCTTTCTGGATACAAAAGGCAGTTGCACATATAAACTCACAGAAGCTGTGACAACATGCACAAGACTTTTTTTTTTTTTTTTTTTTTTTTGCTTTTTTGAGACAGGATCTCTCTGTGTAGCCTTGGCTGTCCTGGACTCACTTTGTAGACCAGACTGCCCTCCAACTCACAGAGATCTGCCTGCCTCTGCCTCCCAAGGGCTGGGATTAAAGGTGTGCGCCACCATGGCTGGCCCAAATAGGACATCTTTATCACACCCCTTCCACCCAGTGCTCAAGGGTCATTCCAGAAAGGGATAAAGACTCTTAAAAGCCAGAGGTAGTAGGTGACTGAAAAGAAACAATGTCTTCCAGACACAGCAAGAGCAGCTGTTTTATATGAATTCACAGAAGTTGTGACGATGTGCACAAGACCTGTGCAAGCTCAAGCCCAATTAAATCCTAGCATGGAGGGGAAGGTGGGTATGACGTCTCACTCCCATCCCAGGAGCTATTGGCAACTAATAGCTTCTGGAAGAGGAAGCATCAGTTTTCTTTAAGTGTACAGATACTGATAAGTCACCCACTCTCCAGTGTAAGGCCATACATAAAAGAATATAGGGCAGCACAAATTGGACTTGATGGGTGAAAAAGAAAAAGAACACAAACTTGGATGGGTGGATAGGAAAGGGGATGGGCCAGAGAGGAGTAGTAAATATGCAAAATACATGATACAAAATTCTCAAAAGCAAGAGAGTAAGTGAGGGAGGAAGGGGGAGGGAAAGACAGAGATGAGGGTTATAAACAGGCATAAACTGCATGATCATGTCAGATGGGAATTCCTGTCAGGCAAACACAGAGGCAGTAAGTGGGCGAGTACTTGCCAGCAGCTGAGATGTGATGTGATTTTGGGTCAAAAGGATTCCTTCTGGGGGTGATAAAACACTTTAAGCTTCAACTGTGGTGATGGCTGGTACATTCCAGCAAATACACCAATACCCACAGAGTGCTTTACATGGGTGAGTTCAAGGCATAATGTTGAAATAGCCCGTCATGGTGGTACACACCTACACTCTCAGCACTTGGGATTTTAGGCAGGATGATCATGAGTTCAAGGCTGGTCTCAGTTGTGTAACTCTATCTCAAAGACAATATTAAATATAGAGGATCACCAGCAACATGGATCATATTGGAATATAGTCATTGGAAGTTAGGAGACCAGCACTTCAGGAGAACAGGAGTGAGGCCTGAACTGTATAAGCACATCTTCATAATGGAAGCCGAGTCAAAAGGATCACCACAGGTTTCAGTTGAACTCCAGAGTGAGTTCAAGGTCAGCCGGGGAAACAGAATAAAGAGCTGGTAAGAAGAAAAAGAGGAAGAAGAGGAGGGAGCAGCAGTGCCACCTAGGTTGTTGTCATTGGATGCAGAACACAACAAGGCCTGAGG
Source organism: Acomys russatus (assembly GCF_903995435.1). NCBI lineage: Eukaryota > Metazoa > Chordata > Mammalia > Rodentia > Muridae > Acomys > Acomys russatus. The sequence goes on from NC_067149.1 coordinate 18,152,135, forward strand.
TTTCTAGCCTGATATAGGACATCATACCATTCTGTAATGGTAAATGCCACCAGCGCCCTTCTTCTCCTAAGTGGCAATCACATCATCACCACAGTCACAGAGCTGGCACAAGGAATACTCACACAACTGCCTAGCTGCAGCCAGAAATGATAAGCTGCAAAGAAATGTGGATCTGTATGCCAGCTTACCTGCCAGTATTCTTCCCCACCAGCATAATGTCGTCCCTGTCCACACAGCCAGTGTGTGATGAGAGGACAGGAGGAATATGGCACTGCTGACGTGGGAGGGGAGAAGACATGAGCAGTGAGGAGATGACCCAGAGGCTTAGGCTCTAACAGTAATTTGCCATGAGCACTGAATGGGGTGCTGCTTTGCTCCAATCCTCCTTGGTTCCTTGCAGTGCTGCCATGGGGGGCTGGTGCATTTATGCTCTAGTGCTGGGGTCCTGGGCATGTGTGGGTTTGCCTGCTCTGGGTCTGACAAGAAACTGCCATACAGAATCTGGTCCTCCCTTCCTTCTTGCCTTTCCATCCCAGCCAAAGCAATATAACCACTTTAAGAGTGAGCACTGGGGCTAGAGAGATGGCTCAGAGGTTAAGAGCACTGTCTGTTCTTCCAGAGGTCCTGAGTTCAATTTCCAGCAACCACATGATGGCTCACAACCATCTATAATATGATATGATGCCCTCTTCTGGCTTGCAGATGTTCATGCAGGCAGAATATGGTATAATAAATAAATAAACAAATAAACAAACAAATAAATAAAATCTTTAAAAAAAAAAAAAAAAAAGAGTCAGCACTGTCCAGGAGGGGGCTACAGAGGCAAAGATCTTTCATGGATTAGCAGATGACCTGGCCAAATCAAACCCAAATGGAACAGGCGAAAGCTTGCTGCATGACAACTCAGGACAAGGTGACAACTGCCCAGAATCCATAAAGTAACCAGGGCAGGCCACTTTTCTAGAATTCCATCCTTCATCTTCCATCCATGTACCTGTGCCAGGAGTCAATTCATAAATGTTCTGTTGAGAGGGACACTCAAAGCCCTGTCTTTTTCCTCTTACTCCATCTACATTCCTGAGATACACTGAGGCCTCGTAGAAAACTTTGAGAAAACATTCTATTAAAAGACCATCTGCTGAGTGATCGCAGGCTCTCTCTGCAGCCCCCATTTCCTTGAAAATGGGTCTCATTTGGAGACATTCTCATGCTGCCACCTTCCAAACACTCTACTCACAGGCTGTCGAGCTAAGGGTACATCTCTTCTCCCACCCAGACTGGGCATACACTGCCCATGATGCAGACAGGAGAAAGGAGGCTTCAGCCACAAGGGGCTACAGCCCAAGCATGGTATCTTCCATGCCTATGGAAGCAAAGAACAAAACCACAGAAAGGAAACCACAGAAAACTCCAGAGACAGCTATGTGTCTGACACATTCTATACAGTGTGTGCGTCTATTGGTACCTTCTTCCTCTTAATGACACTTTAGGATTAGTTGGGGGCAGTAAGTATCATTGTGATAATGAAAGAAACAGTGGCCAGAGAAACCTCCAAACTAAGAAAAAGTAGCAGTAGTAACTGGTTAGCAGTTTACAAACACACACAAAAACTCTCTGTGTCTGTCTGTCTCTGTCTGTCTGTCTCTGTCTCTGACTATCTATCTGTCTCCTCTCTTCTCTCTCTCTCTCTCTCTCTCTCTCTCTCTCCCTCTCTCTCTCTCTCTCCTTTAATTCACAGAGCCCAGTCAGAGGTTAATTATTATTAATTTCATTTTAGAGGCATCTGAGAAAGTGGTTAACTTGTCCAGAGCCCACAGTCAGCAAGACCACATGACTAAAATGTTACATAATAGGTTCCATCTTCTGAAAAAGGTCAACTGGTATATAATTTTTCAAGCATGATTGTGGTAAGAAGCCACTTATCACTCTACAGTCTCATCAAGTCCCAGGAAGAGAAACAAATGGTTGGAAACAAGCACAGCAGTCATTTTGTATATGCCCTATTTACCCCAGGCTAGGAGAAAGCCCAGGTTTGCACAGAATGACAGCCACACCAGACCTCTCACACTGTAAAGGCCCCATATGGTAGCCATTTCTTTTGGGGGCTGGACTGCTGGCACTATACCCATCCCACACCTGCCATTACCACAGTGCTTTCCTCCTGCATCTTTGGCATGCTGCTTCCCACACCCATGTCATGAGAGTATAGTTCTTGGAGCAAAGAAGAGCCAGCAGAGACAAAGCAGCAGAGAGCAGGTCTGCAGGAACCCATCTGGACCTCCCTGCAATATCCACTCTCCTGCCAGCACTTTAGCCAAGTCCTGCTGCAGTCCTGATGCTACTTTATGCTTTTGTTACTCTGTCAGTCTAGAACAAAAATGCACTGAGTACCTGTGGCCGCAGACTTCTCTCAGCGCTGGGGCACCTGACTAAATTGAGAAAGACAGGAGTGGTGGAAGATGAATGAACATACGCTAAGCAGTAAGAAAAGACATATCTAGGCAGGGCTATTCCTAGCAGAAAATGCAGAGACCTCTAAGTGGAAACATCAGCTCATCCAAGGGATAGAGGCAAGAACACAACACAGAATGGCACACAGCTAGGAAGGGCAGAGGAGCAAATGCATGAAAACCAGGATGATCCCCCGAGGTGCAGGGCAGCAGGCTGTGCTGAAAGGTTCACGCTGACTACTCTGAGGCAAGAGCAGCAGAGTGATATGATCTGACTTACTTATTTTTTAAATCCAGTTCATGAAAGCCAAACTGGAAGGCAGCTGCCCAAGAGGACAGCCTGATTATCTCTCTCCATGCCAAGCACTTGCATGCACAGGCACACAAAATATCAACTGTGGTTATGACAGCTGTAGCTGCACAAAGGCGGCAAGGAGAAACCTTTACAGAGGAAATAATATGCAATTTTCTAGCTGAACACCTTTTAAAAAGTAATGATGGAGAATAAAATCCCTGCCTGTGAGGGAGGCAGGGGCTGTCTCTGAGTACACTGTAACAATGTGTCACTTGAAACAAGCCAGAGTCCGGCAGAGCAGAGCTCAGGAGTGGACCTGACTCTGAAGGCTGGAAAGGCAGCTGGGGAGGGAGGAAATGGATGCAGTATTCAGTTCAGGAGCCTGCCGCTTCACTTTGCAGCTCTGAGGAGCATGTTTGCAGAGAAGTTGCTTAACATGACAGTGTGACGATCATGACTTCTCACCACAGAGAACAGGGCTGAGAGGTGGCCTGAGCTTCTCATCAGAAGGAGATTCACAGCCAGCCATGGGTTTCTCTACACCAGTGGTTCTCAGCCTTCCTAATGCTGTGAAACTTGAATAGTTTCTCATGCTGTGGTGCCCTCCAACCATAAAATTATTTCGTTGCTACTTCATAACTGTAATTTTGCTGTTACAAATCATAATGTAAATATCTGACATGCGGGATATCTGATATGCTACCCCTGTGAAAAGGTAGTTTGACCCCCAACAGGGGTCACAACCCACTGCTTGAGAACCACTGCTCTAGGCCTAGAACCTCCAAAACAAGCCCTGTCCCAACCTCAGTGTAATTTCAGAGCTGAAGGTCTGGTAAGTTACCAAGTTAGAAAGGGTCTTTAGAGTGCTCTGAGATTAAGATTAAGAGAGTCAGAGAAGCAACCTGCCACCAACTAAAGAAAGGTTGGCTAGCCCTAGCCACCCTCAGCCCATAAAGATGACAAGTAGGAGGGCAGCTGTCTCCCGTCTGCTAAGGAAGTCAGGGGCTCTGTAGGCAGCACTGTCCACAGCCTGGGCTGGTGAACATGGAGCTTCCCCTACTCAGAGGGAACATGGGGCTTACAGGGTCCTGGCATAGGATGATGCCATTAGGAAAGCTGTCCCACAGGGACTTGGGAACTGTATCCACTAAAGTCTAGGTCTGGGCTCTTCCCTGGAAGAACAGGTATCAGAAGCTGACCAAGCCTCAGTCAGCTATAAAATACTGTCTTTGTACACTCAAGTTCTAGCTGTCCACAGACACCAGGGTTTTCATGGTCCTTCCTTTGGGCTCCATCTGTTCTTTGCCTAAATACTTTCCCCTCCATCTTCCTGCCTGCTGCCTAGAGATTTTTCAGGGCTCTTTTCAAATGCTCTGCTGTTTTTCAATTGCCCCAATCAAGTCCTTCCATCCTCTAGTAAACTGCATGCTGGCATCTTGAGGGAAGAAAGTGTCCAATTTGTGAAGGGGACCAGATATGTGTATGTCCTTGCCATAGGCTGGTCAGGGAGAAATCCCAGATTTGGCTCAGATAGTCACCACCCCATGAAACTAAATCCTGCAAAATGACTGAGATGGAGGACTGATGGAGGCTGACTTGACAGGGCCTATAGTGACAACAGCAAGAGCTATGGCAGGGCCAGCACAAAACCCCCACTGGCAGGGTATGATGCCTATTCCTCAAGAGTGGCCCCACAGCCCTACACCCACTGGTGAGGCCCTGCAATCCAATCTATCCCACTTGTGTTCAAGATGGCCCAAACTGGTTTTTATGACTGCAATTAAGATGCTTGACATTATTTTTTATTTTCTCTCCATCTGAACAGAACTGTATCTCCCATCTGCATGCCTGAAGCACTTACGTATCTTTTATAATTATTCTAATTATTATTACACTAATTTATCTATAGCTATTGATCTCCCTGAAATCCAGATGCTTTACGAAAGCCCTCAGTCATTTCTGTCTGACCTCCCCATGTATAGCATGGGGCCTGGCAGGTTACACACCACACAGATGTATTGAGCAGATTTAGATCTTCAAGTTGTACTAATTAGTCCACTCTCAGACAGAATGGCCACAAGGCAATGATATTAGTTATTATAGCTCAGGCCACCTAATGCTGTGCTATAATCTTCACAAATTGTATTGGGCGGCCAGATCTTTATTCTGCAACAAGCAATACTCACCATTTTGACAGCTACTGTCCATCTAGTAGGTGCTGAGTAACAACCATGAGCCCAGACTTCACAGCTGTCAGGTGGCTAGGCTGGATGGGGACCCAGCTTGGTGGGGGTGTGGATGCTCCTTCCACTCACCATCATCAAAGAACTGCCCCCACCTCTCTCTCCTACACACACACACACACACACACACACACACACACACACACAAGAGAGAGAGAGAGAGAGAGAGAGAGAGAGAGAGAGAGAGAGAGAGAGAGAAGGGTACAGACTGTTCTTACAAAGCTGCTGCTGCACAGAGCACTGTTCAGAAACTCCTTAGAATGACTGCACATTGAGGCCTTTAACAGCAACATCACTTTTACCTTTAAGTGAGTTACCAAGTTTCTAGAAAGAGCTCTTTTCCTGCTCTAGGCCAACGAAGGAGATGGAGTGTGCTGAAGAGGACAGAGCCTGATAGAGTACAAAGTGCGTGCCCACCTGTTAAGGACACTGGTTTCCTACTGGGGCTCTTATAACAGTAGCTCTCTGGAATAGGGTTCTTACTTTGTTTAAAGTACTGACAGGTTCGCACACACACGCGCACGTGCGTGCGTGTGTGCGTGTGTGTGTGTGTGTGTGTGTGTGTGTGTGTGTGTGTGTGTGTGTGTGTGTGTGTGCATAGCTACAGATGCCCACACCTGGATGGGATGCAATAGTATACATGCCTGTAGGGTAGCAAGTTCACATGCAGGAGACTGGTGACTTGCCATAGTGCCTGGGGAAATCCTGGTTCTGCTCCTAGGATTATCATGTCTCTATGCACCGTGTCTTTCCTGTAAACCTCTTTGTTGTTGTTGTTGTTCTGTTTTGGTTTCTCGAGACAGGTTTTCTCTGTGTAGCACTGGCTGTCCTGGCCTCTTAACTACTGAGCCATCTCTCTCCAGTCCTTTAAAAATTTTTCTTAACCATGTGGAGCACACCCAGTAGGACATGATCCAGCTTAAGAAGACAATGAAAGGACAACCCCCATATCAGTAGACCTCAAGCAGGAAACTCATGCCTTTACAGCCTACTGTTCCTCTAAGTGGTACAGTGGCCCTAACTCAGCTGTCTCTGACCAGAGCTGGACCTCCTCCCTTCTTGGAGCTGGATTACTTCAGTCCTGTTCCTAAGGATTCCAAAAGCTGAAAGAACAAGAGACAAGGAAACAAGAGGGTTGGTGCTTATTCTGAGAACTGATGGCTTCTCAGGAATCCCACTTTCTCTTGGTGGCAGGCTCTGAAGATGCCACTTCTCGGAATCCTAGAACAAAACCACATGTTTGCAGGAAGACTCTGAAGTTTTCTCCATTATTCTACAAACACTTAAGAGCAGCTAAGCTAGTGCTATGGGGATGCTCTGACTTAAGGCCAGAAGGAGCCATCCCCTAACACTCTAGATATTAGCAGATAGACTTGCACAGAACAGAATAGGCAGTGTTTAGAGAGTGGAGGTGACAGAATTCAAGAGCCTGCAGTAGTGCACAGACACATAAATGTGCCACTGGATTCTGGGAGTCAAAGGGGACTGTTTTTGAATCCCAATTCTGAATATCACTAAATGTGTGGTGCTAGGTAGAGTGGCCTCATCTCTTGGAGCTTCACTTTTTTTTCTCTATTCTTGATAAACAAATGAGAACAAGTTGGCACCTTGTGAGACCGCAACAGTCAGAAGTCCTGTTCCCTTCATCTTTAATCAACAACCTGTCAGCCAAATATTGTATGCTCTTTGCAAAGCACTGGCCCTACTTTTTATGCTGTTCTGTAGAAAGCGCACCACACACAGTGACAGTTCAACGTCACAGACTGGGTCCTCTATGGTCCTCAGCATCACTCACCTCACCAACATGGCATCCTCCCTTTGAGACACTACGCCAAACATATTTTCTTTTGTGATGAGAAGGATGGGGCATAAGATTGCTAGTGGTTTTTCTTCCTTGAGTTCAGTACTGAGGAGACTTGAGTCGGAAGTTTACATATATGGTGTAAGTCAGTTTTCCAGTGTGGCGGACACAGAGCATGCTTACTGAGTCCAATAGTAAACAAGCATATGAATTCCACACTATGAGGTGCCACCCCTAGAGCTGTCTGACATGGCCCCAGGAGAAAAGTCTAGTGACTTAAAACATGCCCACTGACCGGCCCTATGCTGGCTGCTGAGGCACTGAGATTACTAAGACAATGGACCCACTATCTCTTAAACTAAGGAGACATGAAACTAACCAAACAATGCTAACATCATCACTGTGAAGGCATCTGAGGAGGCTGCCTGACTGTCTTGGAAGATTCAAAGATGGCCTAGGGATGAGGCCGAAGCCTAGCTAAGGCCTGGAGGGTCACCAGACAGAAATGAGAGCAGCATACAAGGTGCAGTCCACAGGCAGGTGCCAGAAGGAACAGGCATATGTTGCTTGGCTGGTGCCCAGAACCAGTGAGGCAGAGCACTGAGAATGAACAGGATTTGAGAAGGCATCAGGGCAGAAGGCCAGAGGCCGTGAATACCTATACTGTGGTCAGGGTCCAGACAGCATCCTCCAGATGATAGAGAGGCCCTCACAGTTTGCTACGAGTTATGTGCACTTAGTACCACCTCTTCCTGAGATCAGTCTCTGTCTATGTGAAGAGCAGATGACAAAGGGGAGACAGACGAGCACAAGAAGACCAGATGGCCAGTGTATGGCCAAGACAAGATCCTGAAGCCTGGAGCTAAGCAGTGGCCAGCATGAAGTTCCTTTACAGAGAGGAACTGAAGGACAGAAAATGTGTTTCCTCACCAGAGAAAGTGAGTGGGACACAGAAAAGAAAGGAAGCAGTCCATCTAACCCTGCCTGTATCAGTGGGCTGTGTGGGAGCTGGGGAGGGCTCCAAGATCCCACAAACAAGGAGACCCTCTCTCACTTGGGAACACAGACCCATTCCAGTTATTCTTCACTTTTAGGTCTGGCTGTAAATGAACACAGCAGAATGGGTGACTTCACAAGAAACACTTCTTCCTCACAGTTCTGGTTGCTGTTAAGTCCAACATCAAGGAGTCAACAGAGCTGGGATCTAGAAACAGAGTGCATCCTGGTGGGCACACAGCCACTTCTCACTCTTGCCTCACATGGTGGAGAGGGCTCTGGTCTTTTCTTGTGAAGGCAGGAAGGACATCCCAATAACCAATGTCACCTGACAACGAGTCCTTCTTCATACACCATTACACTGGGAATTAGAATTTCAACCTGTGAATTTGGGGATGATGCGGACATTTGCTACATAATATCTCCTACAGAAAATAAATGATAAATTTTGGAAAAAATGCAATACCACAACACTGGACAATGACCTAAAGTGGGTGGAGACTCGACAGTTGATGCATAAAAAGGGGCCACTGATTGAGCTCACTATTGGTATGGGTATCACCTGAGAACAGGTCTCCTCTGGCCGTGTACCAGCAGCTCAGAAATCAGTCAGAACATCCAGAATTTGAGACTGAGGCATCACAGCATCTGCACACCAAGAAATACAATCCCAGAAAGGCAAGTCCTTCCTCCTCCCACATAGGGAAATCTTCGGTCCCTGAAGGACACACAGAACAAGATTTGCAAACACGACAGGAAGTCCTTAGAAGGAGATGTACTTGAGCCCCAGGTACACACAGGAATACACCAAATCCATACCATGTAGACTATAAGCTCAGAAAACCAAACAAAACCAAAGAATTAAAGTAAAAGTAATAAAAGTCTGGATGGAAAACTAAGGAATAAACCAAATAGGGAAAAATGCAGTCAAATCTGGTTCTCTGAAAAGACCAATGAAATTGATAGATTCCAAACCAGACTGATCAAGACAAGCAATTCAAGCCATCAACACCTGAGATAATGGGGGGACAGGACCATGTGTCACAAGTAAAGAACACAAACACTCCATGCCTGAGACAACAGAAGGATGTAATCATGTCACAAGTAGTGCACAATCATTATACAGAAACTAAAAATAATAGTAATAAAAACAGAAACCTGAGGCTTGAGCAGGACACAAAGGACTCTTTTGCTAGAGATATTAGAGGACAGCTTCTCCTTAAAGGCAGAAGGGGCCTGGATATAGGGGCTGGGTGGCTGAAATTAACATTTAGAGGGATCCATCACCTACACCCTCCCCAGGCTAAGCAACTTCCCTTTTATTGCAAGAGGCCTCGAGGAACCTGTGAAGGCTATTGTGACCTCAGTGCTGGAGGTTAAAATGCTGGTCTCATCCCACCCCAGTGGGTGGCCAGCAAGACAAAAGTTCCTGCTTCCTAGATTCTAGGGCAGACTCTATACAGGGCAATTCATCAGCTGCCTGTCAGCCATGATGCCCTACTACCCTGCTACTTAAGCTAGGTCTCTACTGTCTCTAACTAACAAGTCCCAGCTAACAGCAGCAGCTTGGGATCCCTGGCCAGGTCAAACAGCAGACATCCATAGATGGCACAGCAGCCAGAGGGACTGAGCAACATGGACACAAGCAAGGCCCAGCTAAGTTCTCCCATGGCCAAGAAGTAACAGAGAAAAGCAACCATGAGAAGCCTGTTGGAGCCGAGGAGCATCTGCAGTGAAGATGCAGCAGTTCTTCCAGGGGAGGCTTATGTCCTTTACTAGAAGACAGTTCAAGACCCAGGCAAGAGCCAGGTATAGTAGTAAACACCTGCAATCCCAGCACTCAGGAGGCTAAGGCAGGAGGGTTGCTTTCTGTTGCCCACAAGGATAGAGCACCACAATCTGCTCAACACCTCAGAGGGATCCTCTGCTCATGGCTTGGTTGTGTTCGGAGAGCTCAACCAGTGCCTTGCCCATTTGCTCAGTTAACTTACCCATTTATTAGGTCTAGAATCAAAGGTGTTTCCCCTTTTATAGACTTGAGAATTTAAAAGCAAGGGAATGAAGGGGGGATTGGGAACAACAGAGGGGCCGACACAACGGGTTTAACAAATTCACGGCCTATAGGAAGGGAATGCTGGTTCCCTTCCCAGCTGAGCAGTTATCTTCACCTGCTGTTCGCTCCCTTGATATTTCTTAAGCACATACCCAGTACCAGAGCCTGAAGCAGAAAACACATTTCCTGATCTCAGGCTCACAGTTTAGCTAATGAGAACAGCAGATAAATAGCTAACTGCTCATTCATTTAGTCATCATTTCCTTGTCACACAGAGTGTGAGAAGGTCGAATCCAGTCCGAGGCTCTGGGTGTGGGATCTCAGGAAGTGATGCAAACGGCCTGAGAAGTGTGGCCATGGCAGAGGCTTCTTTGGAGGTTGGTTTCCAATGATCCTGACTAGCACACTACTTACAGTTACAAACTACAAGGAGACAGACCAGGGCTAACACACCACTACATAAAGTGCCACAGAGAACTTTGGAAGGGAGAGAATGATCCAGACAGACAGAGACACCGGGAGGAAACCACCTGTGGGACAGGCAAGTATGCTACATGGTTCTGAAAGCTGTAGCATAAAGGCAGGCAGACTAAAGCCAAGAGCAAAACAAGACATTAGAAGCAAAAGGCTGCCCCCAAGGGACACAATTTGCTATAAAGGATGCAGGGAGAATGATTCAGCAGCCACCAAAGAGAAGCCGAATTGGGCTAATGCTACACAAGGAAGATTTGAGGACACCTTCCTCCAACATGGGGGAACATGTGACTAATGAGTCTTTACATGCGTCTTATATTAAAAGTTTGAAAGAGTAAAGGGGGACACAGACAAACCATCAATCATGAGTGGAGACTAGATATCAGCAACTGGCAGGAGGAAGGAGTTTAGTATCAGTGAGGACAGACAGCAGAGCTAAGTCTGGCTTTTAATTGGGAAAAATCCTAAGCAACCTTGAGATACAAACCTGACAGGACATCTACAGAAACCCACAACTAACAGCAGAGGACAGTCAGCTACTAGCAACCCTTCCACAGCTGCATGAGAGAAGCATGCCTGCTGTGGTGATTTCTATTCAGACTAACCCGGAGGAACAGCCAGTGCAAAAGCCCAACATATGAAGAAAATCTTTAAAAGTTCTATCTCCTGACCAGAAGGAAAAGAGTAAGCTTGCCCTGACTTTCAGATGACAGGAAGTAATGAGGTGATTTGTCAAGGTTGCAGGATGAGGTCAGCATGTAAAAATCAATTCTATTCTATTTGCCAGCAATAAGCAAAAATTAAAATGAGGAAATTAAGTTAAAAACAATAGCATTTTGGCCTAGGGATACATCTCAGTTGATAGTGTGCTTGCCTAGCCTTTGAGAGGCCCTGGGTTTGATTCCCAGCACCACACAGATCAGGTGTGGTGGTGCACAGCTGTGATCCCAGGCTTAGGGAGAAGGAGGCAGGAAACTCAAGGGTTTAAAGTCATCCTCAGCTACACAGCAAGTTTGACGCCAGCTGGGATACTGGAGATTCTGACTTTAGAAAGAAAAAAAAAAAAAAAAAAAAGGGCATTTTCATTAGTAAAAATAAAAGTACCTGGAATATATATGACAAAAAGAGTCCAAGATACTACAGAGAAATACATAAAGCATTGCTGAGAAATCCAGAGCAAACACACACGAATATAAAGAGACTGCACACAAGACATATAATGCAAACTCTACCACATATGTCATGAGCATTATGTATTGCACATACAATCATCTTACATCTTTAAGCAGTGGTTCTCAGCTTTTCTATTGCTGTAGCCCTTTAATTCAGTTCCTCGTGTTGTGGTGGCCCCCAACCATAAAATTATTTCGTTGCTACTTCATAACTATAATTTTGCTACTGTTATGAATCATAATGTACATTAAATATCTAATATGCAGAATAACTGATATACAACCTCCGTGTAAGAATAGTTGGACCCACAGAGAAGTCGCAACCCACAGGTTGAGAACTACTGTCTTAGGGGGGGGGTCTTCTCTATATACAAGCATTACACATGAAAATAGACTGCAAGACCCAAGAACGAGAGCCAGGCATGGTGGCACACGCCTTTAATCCCAGCACTCAGGAGGCAGAGGCAGGTGGATCTCTGTGAGTTCCATGCCAGCCAGGTCTACAAAGTGAGTCCAGGCCAGCCAAGGATACACAGACAGAGAAACCATCTCTTGAAAAACAAACAAACAAACAAACAAACAAAAATCCCACAAGAACAAGACAGTAATTCTGCCAAAACCCATCTGTAGATGGTAATTTGATGAGCTGATTCTAAAACTGATGTAGAAAAGACAAGGATTACAAAAGAAAAGACAAAATGAAGCACAGCAAAATGAAGGACTCACACACAAGGTACAAGACAAATCATAAAGCTAAAATAAAGAGCATCATTCAGTTAAGGGAAGAAGCACAAACCAGCTTAACACCACGTTAGCAGGACACAGTCCAGAAGCAAACCCCTTACATGGAACGAGCCACAACGGCCTTCCTGCAGTCCCTAAGACAAAAGAATAGCAGCATGAGGGAATGGAAATTGCATTGCCTTGGTCTTTTTGAGACTGAGAATTGTGTAAAAATGATCTATAGGTTCAGTCTAATTGCTAAGAGCTCAGCTGCCTTTTTAAGAAGTAGAATAAGCTACCCTAAATTCACACTGAATGTCTCAAAGAATATCAAATAACAAGTTAGGAAAAAGGACAAATCTGGAGGTTTTGCATTTCTTGGCTTCAAAACACTACAAATAAAGATGGCATGGTATTGGTGTAGGACACATATTTAATGTTTAAGTCATATGACTTGCACGGGGGTGCTGAGTCCATACCAGAATGATGTTGGTACACATGACATCTACTACAAGTAAAAAGATGCAAATCCCTACATCACACCATATATGAAATCTATCTCAGAACAGATAAACTAAATATTAGCCAGGAGTGGTGGTGCACGCCTTTAATCCCAGCATTCGGAGGCAGAGGCAGATGGATCGCTGTGAGTTCTAAGCCAGCCTGGTCTAGAAAGCAAGTCCAGAACAACCAAAGCTACACAGAGAGACTCTCTCAAAAAAGAAAGAAAGAAAGAAAGAAAAGAAAGAAAGAAAGAAAGAAAAAGAAAATAAACTAAATATTTAGAAGACTAAAACTATAAAAAATTTTTATAGTCAAATCGGGAATCAACTTTCATGATCTTGAATTTGGCAATGGATTCTTAGATACAGCACCAAGCACAAGTCCCCAGCCTAAAACAAACCTGATCGAAGTGTAAAACTTTCCATGTTTCAAAGGACACCCAAAAAAGTGAAAAGACATGCCAGCATGGTGGATGTGCTCACAGTCACAGCACTTTGGAGGCTCACACAGGATCACAAAACAGCCTGAGTTACACCATGAGACTGCCTCAAACACACATAAGAAATGATAAGGAAAAGGGAAATCTGCAGACTGGAGTGAGCACCTGCCAATCATGCATCACAAGGAATCTGTTTGAAATATGTACAGAACTCCCCAAATAAAAAAACCAAAACCAAATGACAAATAATCAGTATGGGCAAAGGAAGCAGACATTTCCTCAAAGACAGAGGTGCCAACAGCACGTGGGAAGGGCTCAGCACCAGTAATCCCTCGTACAGTGTGAATCTGGGCTCCAGTGAGACATCAGTGCACCCCACTTTGACACCATTGCCAAAGACACACAATAACAGGCACTAAAGGAGGCATGAGGAATAGGAAAACCTTGGTTTCTTATGGAAATGCAAGGACACAGTAGCTTTGGAAATGGCAATGTCCCAAGGAGCTAATCTTGAATTGCTGTGTCAGACATTCTGCATAACCACTACACAAAAGAATAAAACATACAGTCTAGAACTGGCTTATTATTGATTGATTGGTTGGTTGGTTGGTTGGTTGGTTGGCTGGTTGGTTTATAGGTTTTTGTTTCTTTTGTTTTACTTTGGTTTTTAGGGGTTTTGTGGTGGTGGTTGTTTTTTGAGACATAGTCTCTCTGTGTAGACCTGGCTGTCCTAGACCTCACTCAATAAACCAGGCTGGCCTCAAACTCAGAGATCTGCCTGCCTCTGCCTCCCAAGTGCTAGGATGAAAAGTGTGTGCCATCACTTCCCAGCTTTGGTTTATGATTCTTATAAGCACCATTCATAAAAACTGGACAGTAGAAACAGCTAAAATGCTGATCAGTTAAGGAATAAATACAGTATCATCTATCCACACAATTGAACACTCACATCCTACATGGATGCGCCCTAAACATGTGTGTAACCAAAGATACCAGGCACAAAGACTACATGGTATACAACCACAATAGATAATTCTAGTTCCATAAAATGTCCAGAACAGGAATATCTACAGAGACAAAAAGTGTATCAAATTTTCTGTAGGCCAGACAAGGGCAAGAATTACCAATTACAGTGTAGGGCTTGAGGGATAGAATGGAGAAGTCCTGAGTTAATGATTAGTGTTGGGGGATGGAATGGAGAAGTCCCGAGTTAGTGATTCGTGTTTAATCTCCCCCAAGACAATGAACATCAAAGCCATCAACATTGAGAAGAAGAACATGGATTAAATGAACTCTTAGACATTACTATGGGAGTGCAAACTGGTACAATCACTTCAGAAAACTATTTAGTAGTATCTACCAAAGCCACATACACTCAGACACAGGACTTGTCTTCTAGGTGAGTGCTCAGCAAAAATAAATGCTTACACCCACCAAAGCTTATCTATATATTCATAGCAGGGTTGGAAAGATGGCTCAGAGCTCAAGAGCACTTGTTGCTTTTGCAGAGTATCTAGGTTTGGTTCCCAGCACCACGAGGTGGCTCACGACCATAAACTCCAGGTCAGGGGATCCAGCACACTCTTCTGACTACTGCAAGGAACAGACAAGCATGTAGTACACATACATATATACAGACTGTGATTCATATACATAAAAATAAATCTTAAGGGCTGGAGAGATGGCTCAGTGGTTAAGAGCCCCAGCAACCACATGGTGGCTCACAGCCATCTATAATGTGATCTGATGCCCTCTTCTGGCCTATAGGTGTACCTGTAGGCAGAGCACTGTATACATAATAATGAATAAATAAATCATTAAAAAAAATAAATAAATCTTAAAATAAAAGCTTAGAAATTTACAGCAACACTATTCATAATAGCCCAGCCCTGGGAACACCGTCAATACCCACCACATGTACTGGATAAGTAAGCCATGGCACAATCAGGTGGCAAAATGTTATGCATCACTGGAAAGGAACAAAAGGCTGTTGCATGCAACAGTAAATCCTGCAAGCACAGCACAGAGGCACCATGGCACATACCTCCACAGGAGTTAAGCCAAGATCACAAACCAGTCGGCATGACAGGGTCAACATGGTGGCCCTCTGTGACACTAGAGATAATCCACATCTTGACCCAGAGAATGATTATGCCCAAGTAAAATTGTATGAAGCTGATAGCTTTAAATTTACATGTTTACTGTCACAGCTTTAGAAAACAAAAACAAAACAAAAACAAAAAAACAATGACCAACCACTATGGCTAGGGAGATCACAGTGAGAAGATAACAGTTTCCATCAGAAACAATTATTTCCAAGAAAGATTGCTGAAAAACAGGTAGGACATATCAGTGTCACTCGGGACTACATACTTTGCTCAACTTGCACTCGTATCAACAACACACAGGCAGCAAGCAGCAGGCAGCAGGCAGCAGAATGGGGATTTGAATCGAGGTCTGTCTACAGCTGGTTCTTTCCATCACAGCTACCGTTCCCTGTGACAGAGGATCCAGGCAGTTATCCAAACTAGACTCCCAAGCGCCTTCTGTTAGTCTCTCCTCAAATATCCTTATCAACAGAGAATTCATCAGAACAAGGTCCAGCAAGGCCCCACAAACTGGTAACCAGGCACAGCTGGAACCTCAGCCTAGGTATATTATCCTCTGGTATACTTTATGTGCAAATGATTCCAAGTCGTGCAGGCCCAATCTCACCTGGGGGCCCACCACTCTAATGGGCATATGGGCCTCCATCTGCCCAGAGACCTCTGTCAGGTGTGGCCACTGAAGACCTCAGTCAACAAAGAGCTGCTGAGAGCCAAGAAAAGCAAGTTTCTGGTGGACCGCAGCCAGCTGGCTTTCACACCTCCATGGTGGTCACTGCCTGGCTATGCTGTGGCCTGACTCTGGGAGGAAGGAAGAGTGAAGCCTGTCTTCCAGCTGCAAATACAACATCAAGAGGTGGGCTAGCATCCTGCAGCCTGGCCTGCTTCTGCCCAAGCTGGAGTATGTAGAAACCCAAGTACCACACAGCATTCTGGGACTGAGTTAGCTGCTCTGCTCCTCTGATGGATGCTGCTCAGATTTAGACTTATTGTGCCTGCACCTGGCCTTAATATCTTGTTATTGCTCTCCCCTAAAAACAAACAAACAGAGTAAAGGCTAGACATAGGCCTGCCTCTCCATCATGACAGAGTGGGATGGTGAGCAGGACCTCAGAGAGGCTAGCTTACAGAAAAGGAGGCGTGTGCCAGGCATGGTGGCACACACCTGCAATGCTAGCACCCAGAGTGAGAAGCACAAGGACTGAGAGTTCAGGTCCAGTGAGACTTTGTCTCAATGAAGAAGTACCTAAGAGAAGCTGGCACCTGTCACTGTACAGAGATGCCAGAGGACACAGAAGCTGCTGAGAGATGTAGTAAGGTGATGACACCACACTGGAAGTATCAAGCTGACCTACTATACAAACACCTCAGAAATATCTACTCCCACCTCCCCATGCTCTCACAGGCTTGGAGCAGAGGTAGTAGGTGTGCAGATAAAAGCCACTGCTCACCCAGGCCTGCTTTAGACAGTGCTGCAAGGCCAGATGTAGGAGGGGGCCAAGAGGGAGAGACGAAGGACCTAGGCTGCTAGGTGATGATCCCTGCTGAGGAAAGGTCCCTGGTAATAAGCTCTGCTGGTTTTCAGGAAGACTTGCTGCACAGAGCACTGGGTAATGGTGGCCAATACGGTTGGATTCTGTGGGCAGAAGAGTTTATCTTCTTAACTAGTGAAATGTGAAGGCTACCATGTTGCCATGGTGATCTGCATTAGAGAACACTGGGCCCCACACTGATAGACCATCCCTTTATAGGCCTTCACTTATTTTCTCTTTACAAATGCATTTTAATACAGTGTCAAAATCAGTTCAGGTAATAAACATAATGAAAGGCAGAGAGGAAGGCTGCCTATCTCCATGGGAAACAGCCACCTCTGGGAGCCTGACTCTGAACCTCTGAGCTTAGTGGTACATGTTCTGCACATACTTATAGAGCAAGGCACCCAGGAAGGGCTTGAGTGGTTTTGTGAAGGAGGAGCCCAACACAGTCAGAGCACCTGTTTAAGGAAGGAGAAGAATCTTTCTGCAAACAACTGCAATACCAAGAGAAATGCTATTTCCACCTGTCAGCTGCCAAGGCGCAGCACAGAGACAAGGCCTTCCAGTCGAGCATCTCAGGAGAGTAAGCTAAAGCAGGCAGATGCCAGCAAGCATGTCTCTTCACTCTATAGGTCACCTTATATACTCTTCCTGCCAAGTCTACCAGGGCATTTGCCCTGTCCTTATAAGAAAGCTCTGTGGAGAGCTGAACTGTCCACAGGACACAAACCTTGGCCTTCCTGCCGGTCCTCTGCACATTCTACAACTCACAAGGATCATGTGACATGATCTGGACAGACAGCACTTCTAATATGAAGTGGGGAAGAAGGCATATGAGGATGCTCAGGGCAGACGGTAAAACAGGTAGCACAGCACAGGGCCAATGAGAGAAGGAAAAGGTTAGCTGAGGTGGCAAATGAGGAGTAAAAGAGAGGCCAGATGAAGGCAGATCTTACAGGGCCTTGAATGCCATGAGAGATGTGGGAGCTACAGCAGGTTCAGGTCCAGCAAAGGGAGGATGAGAGTGAGGTCATAAGCCTCACTTTCAGAAGGGACAGACCTGTGCTAGGGAGCCCTGCAGGCACAGGCCAGGCCTTCCCCAGAGTAGGCACTTGCAAGCTCAGCCTTCTGTGGAAGACAGCACAGATGTGGGGCAGTGAAATGCACAGTCAGCTGGCGGAGAGAGGAAGCCAGGGGCTTTTTTAGGTATCTATCAATGCCCTAGAAGTGGCTTCAAGACATCTGCCAAGAAAGCTTTTCATTTTGGGGGGAAAAAAAAGGCAAGAGGAAAATCTATCTGGCAAAGCCCCAACATACTTGACTGTAAAGAGAAAACAACCCAACCACACTCCTCCCTTGCATAGGGCTTTGCTGTCTCTGGCTTTCAGGCATCAGCACAGATAGGCAATAACATTTTGCAAGGCTGCTGGGGCCTAGATCACAGGTGGCAACCTAAGAGTGAGAGGTGGTGGTCTGGGCTATAGAAGCCTCCTCATCCTCAGGGGTGTCCAGCTGTGGACCCTCTGTGCATCTCAAGTAAGTGTCCATTGTACTCTGTTCACTGTAGATGAAGCTACTCCCAAGATAAAGTTCAAGAACAGGCAGTGATCCTGGCCCACTCAGGCTTTATGGAGCCCCAGATCTCTGAAAGGCAGCTCCTTCAGAAGGCCATCAGGTTTCCCTCAGTGACAGCAGGTACTGGCTAGTTGAGGTCACTGCTGAGAAAGCTTATCACACCACATCAGACCATAACAATGGTACTAGGATCACTCTAGCTACTGGCTGTTAACACAGCCAACAAGAAAGCCCCAAGCCTACATGAGCTAGCTCCATGTCAGCTCCCTGTAATTCCCCTGATAAATCTTTCTCAAGCACCCAACTGGGTGGTTGGCAGCAACAGTCATGAACTGTTAAAAGTGTTCCTGCTCGTGGACCTCTAGTGTGCCCTCACCCAGGAGTGAGCACAGGTATTCCACCAGCCTTCATGTGGGAGTGGAGCAGGCTGGAGATGGGGAAGGAGACAGCAGGGAGAGAATGCAGAGAGCTGGGAGATGTTTGGTGTCCAGAGATTTATCTCTGGACAGGGGAGCTCTACACAGGTGAGGGGTTCCTTGTACCTCCAGCAGAGGTGTGGCTTCTCCTGGAAAAAAGCTGGAATGAGATTAGCAGAGACACAGCCACATACCTTCATTTCCAGGTTATAGAATTAGATGGGCCACAAAATTGAAGGAAATCCATCACATGATTTTTTTGTTTGTTTGTTTGTTTTGGATGGAAAACCGAGTTAGTTAAAGGGAACCAGGATGAATGAGGCCCCAGGAGCAACAAGGGGCTACTACCTCCAGCCTAGTAAAGCAAATGCATGTCTCCCTCTGCTTTACACCCTCCTCCCTGCACCTTTTCTTACTACATTGCAGAACCCTTGGGAAAAGGCTCTTCAATGAATAAATGCAAAATCAAATAAAGCTACAAATCAGCACACTTATGTAATGTCACCAGCATAGTTACCTATAACTAACATAGTTCCAAACAGTCCCTTTAGGGAGTCTATCCCACAAGGCCTGGGTTGGATTTGGACCGCTTTGTATATGACTGTCCCAACTGGGTGGGAACTACCTAGGAGCTAGAACTCACAGCTTCCTGAAAGCTCCCCAAGCCATGGTAAGTGACCTTCAAGGCACTAATGCAATTTACACTTGCAACAAACTCCTGTGGCCAACCTAAACCAGCTCTATGCACAGAAGCAGCCTCTCATGGACCCAGTTCAATCCATCTAGCCAGAGGAAGTCCAGATGGTGAGAGTGGGTCTCATGTCTGTGTGTTATATGTGACAAGCTGTGCTCACTAGTGTAGAGAAGCCTGCTTCTGGAGCTAAGGTAGGTAAGCACAGCACACAGTGGCCACACCTTGCAAGTCCTCAGTGTCATTTTGTTTCAGTCCTTTCTCTCACTAGACTACAGCTCTGGGAAAGTTCACTGAAGAAAAACAACCATTCATGTCCTATGTGTCCACTCATGTCTCTCTTTTTTTTAACGTGTCAGCATGTTTGTATAAGTGCATGTATGCACACTGTATGTATGCAGATAAGGCATGGGATCCCATGGACCTGGACTACAGGTGATTGTGAATCACCTGACATGGATGCTGGGAACCTAACTTGAGTCTTCTGGAAGAGCTGTACATGCCACTAACTGCTGAGCCATCTTCCACTCCCCACTCATGTCTTCTTAAACCATCAAGTAACCTGGAAATATGTACAAATGCTGACAGCCAGGTAATTTGTTGACATTCACTTTGACCTTTCTCAGACACAATCCAATTGAACCTTATTAGCAATCCAGTATGATCAACAAGGGAGGAGGGGCATCCTCTTTAGTAGATGAGAAGCCAAGACTCACAAAAGGAGTGTGACGCGCCCAAGGCCACGCAGCCAATGAAAGGCAAACTGGAATTCTAGACTCAAAATATTAAAAATGTTCAACATTTTAAGATTTATTTGCTAAGGGAATTTTCATGTTTAATATCTAAACCAATTTGTTCTGAGTCTATATTTTTCCAAAACACCACATTAGATCCCAGAGAACAATTCATACTTACAATTTTCTATTTTTGCTAACTCAATCAGCTTTATAATAGATAAACCAAAATTATAGTAGGTTACAAGATAGCCAGGCACTCCTCCCAGTGGCAGACAAAAGACTGGGGCATGTTCAAAGATACATGTAAAATCCCCAAGGTGTCAATCAGTAGGGAGAAGAAGGAATCACCCTTCACAGAAGGAGCATCAGGAAAGTTAAACCAGACCTGAAATCCAGCTCAAAGGCACGAGTTCCTGTGACTCTCTAGCAGGAGGCAAGAACACCATGCACTTTCTAGGGATGCCAGGTGCCAGAAAAAGAAGCTCTGGCTGGTAATGGCTCCTGTGAGAAGCACTAATCCTGCTCATTTTTCCTGGATTCCCCAGTCCCATGGAGGAGAGGTATGATGGCTGTTCTTGGTAACCTGACTACATCTGAAATTAACTAGAATCCAAAAAATGAAGGGCACACCTATGAGAGATTTTTACATAATATAAAGTAGGAAAATCCACTTCTAATCTAGATTGTGAGGTAGGAAGACACAAGCCTTCTAGGCCACACCTTTTGCTGGAAACCTATATAAGGACATGGAAGAAAAAAGTTTTTGCTCTTTGCCTCTTTGCGCTCACCTTGCTAGTGAGTTCACTTCTTCACTGGCACTAGAGCCTACTTCTTTGGAATTCCAGTATCTACTGAAGACCAGCTGAGAGCTCTAGCCCTGTGGACTGAGCAATTTCTGGATTCTTAGACTTTCCTGTCATAGCCAGCCATTGTTGGATTAGCTGGACCACAACCTGTAAGTCAGTCTAACAAATTCCATAGATAGATAAATGATAGATAGATAGATAGATAGATAGATAGATAGATAGACAGACAGACAGATAGGACAGAGACAGAGAGACAGAAATAGATTCATTCTTTAAATTGTTACTCTAGAGAACCCTGACTAATAAAAGAGGCAAATCAGATTTGTGCCTCCAAACTTGCATCATGAGGCCCTCAAAAAAGTGGCTAAGAAGATCCCAGGGATCCTAATATGTCTAAAACTTCATAAAGAACTGATGATATACTTAAATGACTTAGAAAAGAGCTATTGTGATGTTTGTATGTACTAAAAAAAATAAACCCATAAACTTGGGGATTCAGCAAGTAAGTGCTAGCCACACAAGCCTGACAACCTGTGCTTATCCCCAGAACCCGGGACAAAGACTAGATACTGTGGCACATATCTGTAATATACATAATCCTATGGAGAGATGGACAGAGGAGATGAAAATCTGCTGGAAGCTTAGGCCACCTATCCCGGAGCACACGGTGTGGCACAAATGCAACAAAGAAGCAAGGTAAAAGGAGCAAACTGAACATACTCCCAAAAAATGTTGCTTTCTGCATGTGTGCACTTGTATGTGCATGTGTAAAAGTGCACATGTGTGTACAAACACATAAAATTTAATTTTTTCAAAAGTCAAGAAAACTGTTGGCCCACCAGCTTCATCTCAGAGTTTGTATTTTTCTCTTCTAATACCAATAAGACTCTTTCCCCTACAGTCACCAGTGGGGCAGAGGTGGAAATTAAACAAAACCTCCCTGTATACACCCCAATGCCCTTCTTATGTGTTCTATGGCTGAATGGAGGACTAGTCTTCAAGGCTAGGTTGGACTTCCAGGCTAATATCACAGTCCCATGGATCTCAGAACCACACCGTTTCTCTTGGCAGGACACTAAACCCTGACCCCAAACACATAGCAATAAAAGACAAAGGCTAGTCATAAACTAAGAACCAAAGGTCTGGCCAGCTGTATCAGCCAGCATCAAGAAGTCTGTGATTAGGCAGGCAAGGGAACTTTGTAAGCAGGGATGTGAAAAAAAAAAAAATGTCCTTGGGGCTGGAAAGATGGCTCAGAGGTTAAGAACACTGGCTGCTCTTCCAGAGGACCTACATTCAATTCCCAGCACCCACATGGCAGCTCACAACTGTGTATAATGCAAGTTTCAGAGGACGTGACACACTTACACATACATACTCACAGGCAAAACACCAATGCACATAAAATTAAAAATAAATACAAATTTTAAGATGTACTTGGTTCAGGTCTGTCAACAACTCGTCAAACACTTGGCTGCCAGGCTGTGGAAATGGTGTCAATTAAGGTACAGAGCAAAGTTTGGAGCAGGAAAAAGACTGGAAAGAAGCCACAATCCCAGGAATGAAGTGAACAGAGATAACAAACAGGCAATGTGCAAGCCACTTTTTCAACATACATCATCTGCTTCGATAACAAAATTGAGAATTAGCTGCCAACCCTTAAAACTTTCTAAATATCTGACTTGAAAAATAAAAAAGTGTGTCAACAGAAAATCCTTTATTCCAATATGGCAACAATCCATCAAAGCTGGAGTCACATTTCTGGTCAGAACACACACAATTTGAGTTGTCACAGAATATAACACACCCCATTACATATAAGGTTCAAACCTATAGTCTCTAGATACTTTCGAGTTAGTGCTTCATCAGACTATTTCAATAATGTCTCAAAACATTACTGCATCAACAGAAAGAACTATGGGCACATATCAGGGCATCACAAGTCTATTCCAGATTACCCCGTACAGTGAGTATTACAAGGAGAAGGCCAGTGTGCATATTCTACTGTAGTCTGCTAAGAACACAGCATCACAGTCTGAAAGCCATATTTATACCTTAATTAAAATATTTTGGGCTAGGGATATAGCTCAGGAGTTAAGAGCACTGGCTGCTCTTCCAGAGGGTTCAATTCCCAGCATCCACATGGTAGCTCACAACCGTCTGAAACTCCAGTTCCAAAGGTTCTGACATCCTCACACAGACATACATGCAGGCAAAACACCAATGCACATGAAATAAAATTAAATTTTAAAAAATTTGCTGGGTGGTGATAATGCCCACCTTTAATCCCAATACTTAAGAGACAAAGGCAGGCAGAGCTCCATGAGTTTGAGGCCAGCTTGGTCTACAGAGCAACTTCCAGGACAGCCAAAGCTATACAGAGAAATGTTGTCTTGAAAGACAACAACAACAACAAGCTATGTTGCTAAAAAGTACTAATGATACCTGAGCTCTCAGAGAGGCCTAATCTCTCTGCTAGTGGTGAGTCTGCCCTCTATGCTAATGTTTGCTGGCAAAGCAGGGTAGTGGCTGCTACAGGCTAGGTAGCTCTTCTCACAGATGGTTTGTCTGGGTCATTTTACCAGCACAGCACTTCTGCCTACAGTCAGTTATCCTCCAAAGCCTTCCTGCAGCATTATCAACTGTACTTCTGTGATATCCTAAACCCACCATGTGGTCTCAACAAGGATTACAGCATCTCTGCGAGGAGCAGATTCTATCTCGAGTCCTTTCCTTTGTTCATCCTAAGAAACAACTCTTCAACTGCATTTCCCATGAGCTTACACCAATCCGTACATCTTCAGGCTCTGCTCCCTGTTCTCGCTTTTCTGTTATTGTTTCCACGTGTGCACTCATTGCCTCCATTTCAGTCTCAACCCTCTGCAAGTCATCCATAAGGATAGAATCAACGTTCAAAGCCCTATTAAAGTCACCACCCTGTGACTCACAGACATCCTTAATGGCAGAGAGTGGTGAATCTGTTCTAGAAGGTTTTCGGTTGAACCTGCCAGATCATCAGCAGAAATGCCTCATGTGTAGCTACAGTGCTAAGAAAAGTTCTTAAATATGAGACTTTAAAGTCAAACTCACTCCCTCTTTTACTGGCTGGGGAATGGATGACATGTATGGAGGCGTGCCAACACTGACATCACTGCTCTTCTCCATCAAGGCTCTGGGTTGACCACAGGAATTGTCAGGTTGCAGCAGGTCTAAACGGCAAGCATGTTGTAAACAGATGTGCTATCACATACACTTTGCTTTTTCATTTACAGAGCACAAGCAGAATAAATAAGTCTTAAGATTTTTGGAATGGCAAGTGATCACTGGTTCGCTTAGTCATCCGCCAGCTGCATCATCCCCTCACAAGAGAATCTGCTTGTCCTTTGAAGCTTTGAAGACAGGCACTGGCTTCTCCTCCCTAGCTATGGAAGTCTTGGACAGCACTGTCTTCTAACACAGTGCCATGCCGCCTGTTCTGGAATCCACCATGGTGTGTAACCATCTTCGCCAGTGGTCTTAGCCAGACATTCTGGGTCACTTGCTGCAAGCTGCACGTCAGACCCTGCTGCTCTCCCCTGCACTGACTATCAAGGAGACTCTTCCTTCCTTAAATCCTATAAGCCAGTCTCTGCCAGCTTCTCCACCTCCACAGGACTGAAAAGAATTAGGGTTGTTCTGGACTAGGCTTTGGCGGAAGGAAATGCTTTGGCTGGTTTGAGCTTCCCTCCATCCACTAACACTTTCTCCACATCAGCAGCAAGGCTGTTGCACCTCTCCTCATCCTGTGTCCCTATCTACCACTGGTCACTTCTCACTATTCACAATTTGACTGTTGTGGCTATGCCTTGCCTGTGGCCCATCACAGCTTCCAATGTCCTTTTTCTCTAAGCTTAGTCATCTCTAGTGTTTGACTGAACACATAAAGGCTACTGCATAAATGGCCTAATACTATTGTATCTTACGAATAGTGAAGCCTGAAAAGCAGAAGGCAGTGTGGTACAACACCTACTGATTAGACTCACAGACTTATGCAGACATTGTCCAAAATAATTACAACCATGACATCACAGATCACCATAAAAGCTACAACTCATGAGAAAGCTTGAAATACTGTGGGAATCACCACATGACACAAAGACAGGTAGCAAGCACACACTACTGAGAAAGTGCTGCTGGTAAGTTTGATCGATGCAGCCTGACACAAACCTTTAGGTGTAAACAAGCAAGCAAGCAAACACAGCAGAGCAAAGCACAGGGAAAAAGGAACGCCTGCACAATTAGCAGTGAAAACCAAGCAGCAAGAACAGTGTCCCCCACCAATGTTTTTGGTACTCATTAGTGCTGTCTTAATTCCTCTTCTCATTTCCCACAGACACAGCCCATCTGCTCCTGACCAATTATCCATGAGCTGGTGCTTGACACTCTTTCTGGAACTAGAAGTCCTAACTACAAGGGCATCTGATATGCCTGGACACTTAGGCTTGAGGTGTCCACAGCTGAGCCAGCATCTCCACAACCAGCCTGCTCCTCTTGTGTACGGGAGCTCGGGAGGTACCTACCATCCCCTTAGTTGCTCAAGGGGATTAATACAGAGACACCTTCATCCTGTGTGGACCTCTCTCTTTAAATCAGCTTTCTCTTGAGAAATGCTTGTAGACTTACATGAAAAATAGTAAAGACACTATCCAGAGTACATGCATGCTCCCCGATGTGAGGGAGCATCTTACAACACCAGGGTTCCTCAGACATACTGAGTTTAAGTTTACCCACTACCACCATTTTGTTATGGTTGTTGTTCCACAATTCAAGATAGGGGAGCATTTTGCATTTTGGGCCAGTCTCTCTGGCAAGTGTTTCTTATTAACATCAAACTCCACAAGTTCTGGACAAGTTTGTCTCCACTCTCCTCGGCTGACCTGTTAGTTGCTCCTCATGTTTCTAGTCCTGCCAGTTACTGATTTCCTTCATACAGACACCTCTCCACATGTCTGCAGCCCTCACCACTTGCAGAATACAGTGTGCTATGACTGAGCCAGTATTATTCACAGCTGAGCCATAGAGTATTCTCAGATTTCTTTTCTAAAATAACTGTTTTCTGCAGAATCAAATTTTGTTCTCTTTTTGGAACATTGAAAAGGCAGCTCCTTCTGTGGCTTCTATCTGTGCTATCTTGCTGCCTCCAGTCCACTAGGGCTAATGTGATTCTTTAATACAACTTGTCTTTTTTTTTTTCTTTTCTTTTCTTTTTCTCCTGCTTCCCTCACTCCCTCTCTTGTTCCATGGCCTGCTAAAACAGCCCCGGTGATCAGCACCTTCTCTATCTATTTCCAACATCTCTAAAGCAAAGTTCAGACTAGGGCACTGACGAGCTAAAGCCCTAGTATGTTAAAGCATCCATGCATTTAATGGCAGTTTCCACTCTGACTGCAGGCTAGAACTATGGTCTCACTTCTGAAAACAGACAGGGCAAAAGTGGTAGGACATCACCCAAGACTTGGGAGATGGATTGCTATCTGCCCATTTTGCCCTCACAGAACAAGCTGCCATGTTACAAGCTGTCTCAAGAAGTCCAAGAGGCAAGGAGACAAGGCCCTCCTAGCAGCTCACAGGAACCTTATAACAACTATGCAATGAAAGTGGAAGCAGATGTACCCCCCAGAAAGGCTTGCAGATGATTTAATCACCATGGTTGAAGACCTTTGGGTGACCCAGAGCCCAAAGATCCAGCAAAGCTATAGAAATCCTGAGACATGAACACTGATGTTCTCAGTCCAAAGTCAGTAAGCCACAAGCCTGTCTGAACTTGTCCTTTTAGAACAATCTGGTGGGAATGGCCACAGCCACTGTCTCAAGTACTGTTTGTGGATGCCATTGCAGCATCATGGCACTGATGAGTGACTCTGGGTTGTGGAGTGTGGTGATGACAGCAGTAAATACTAAGTGCTCCTCTCCATGTCTGCTGTTGTGGCAGCTAAGGTCCTTCTATATTCTAGAATTTCACAAAGTGGACCTTGTAGAGATCTGTTCTCACAATCTGGAGGGTGTGGGAAAGGTCCTGCAGTCACATTGCTAACTGCTGTTTTCTGGCATCACGTCACTCTGAGCTGGACTGCCTAAGCAGAAGCCCTCACTGTCTGATGCTTCTTCTGTAGTTTCTGTCATTTGCTTTCATTTCTGAGCTATTTCTTCAGCTCTGCTTTCTAGCCCTTCAATGGATTTTCCTATTTCTATGATCATGTTTTTAATTCTAAGAGCGTTTTCTGTATTATTTTTAATAGCTTTCCGTTCTTCAGGTGTATAATATTTTCTTTATCAGAGAGATTTTTATTTTAATTTTTGTTTTCTGTTTCTATACATTATTTCTTCAATTTATAAACTCTGTATAGTGGTTAAATGTGTTGGTCTTAATTTACATTGGCTTATATTTTGGTTATCAAATGATCTCTCTTGTAGAGCTCATTTCTCAAAAGTCCAGAGTGGAGAAGAAAGCAGTTTCAAGTTCTGTCTCTCCAGGACTTACTTGTCACTTGCCAGATGACCTGTCAGAACATTTTCAAAAGAACTTTACACAGTGTTTATATGCCTTCTCCTGGATCCTTCAGTCTCAAGTCTTTACCTTAAGCCTGTACTCTTGGAGCAACTGAAGAAAGAAAGAATTACAGGGCAGAATGGAAGTTCCTTCCTACTCATAGGGCCACTCTTCCCATGATGCTGTGGGCATCCAGATCCTTCCACTATTACCACATCAGTGACAACCTGAACCATAAAGGATTGGTGTGCTGGTGGGAAGGAGCTTCGAGGAGGATATTTCTTAATAACTTCAACCTAACTCTCCCTATTCTTTTGGGGTGTGGATGTGCAGTATGTGCACACCTCTTCATGTGGAGGAGGAGGAGGTGTGTGTGTGTGTGTGTGTGTGTGTGTGTGTGTGTGTACAGGTCAGAGGAAATTGTTGGGTGTCTTTCTTCTTCAATCTCTTCTCCATCTTATTTTTTTTTTTCCAGAGCTGAGGACCGAACCCAGGGCCTTGCGCTTGCTAGGCAAGCGCTCTACACTGAGCTAAATCCCCAGCCCCGCCATCTTATTTTTTTAAACATGGTCTGTCACTATACCTTAAGTTCCCCAAGTCGGTTAGGCTAAGTGGCCAGTAAGCTCCAGTGAGCTCCATCTGTCTCCACTTCTCCAGAGCTGGGAATATACCTGCACTGCTGAACTGGCTTTTCATGCAGATACTGGGTGCACTTTGCTGACTGAGCCATCTCTCTCCAGTTCTTCCATTCTTTACTCTCTTTTAACCCCACATAATTAGGGTTAGGGTTCCCCTACAATCTGAAGCTCTAAGGTAGACATGAAGTGTAGCCACTGTCCTGACTCCACACTGCAGGCTTATCAGCCTAGGCAATCAGCCCTGCCACCTAACCTCCCAGCTTCACAGTTCCGCAGCTGCTCAGTGTCTTCACTCTTGTTTTAACTGGACTTGGGGATGGAACCAAGAACCTTGGCTGTGTTCTTTACGCCATTTGCAACAGACAGCCTGGCTGCTCATCCTTCCATCCCTAATCTCTATGACTCTGTTTGTCAGGTGTCTTTGTAACCATCTCTTCCTCCTCAAGTCCATGGCCATTTCTCCAGGCTGGGCTCTCATCTTCCATAAGAGTACAGCCAGTTTCCTAGTTTCCTTGACCTCTAGTCTCTCTTTCCCTCCAAGCCACTCTCCATGTTGTCAGATTAAAATGCAAGTCAGACACAATATTTCGAACTACTGGGTTCTGGATTGTGGCAAAAAAAAAAAGGGGGGGGCGGGGAGCTCTACCCTCATTATTCCTAGAATGTTAACTTATTTGAAGCTAAGTTGTTTGCATGGGAAATCAAGTAAAAATTAGGTCACTGGGATTAAACCCCAAGCCAATATGGCCAGGTCCTGATAAAACAAAGAAAATGTGGGGTCATACTTACAGTATATGAAGAATGTGTGAAAAGACACAAGAAGGGCCAAGGAATGCCTAAGGCTTCCAAAAGAAGAAACGGTAGCCTGAAAGGTTCCTTCCTCATAGCTTTTTTCTTTTTAATGCGCGCACGTGTGTGTGTGTGTGTGTGTGTGTGTTATGCCTGCATGCATTTTCTGTGCACCAAATTCATACCTGGTGCACATGGTGGCCAGACAAGGGCATCATATCCCCTGGACTGGAGTTATAAACAGTTGTAAGCTTCCATGTGGGAGCCGAGAATCAAATCTGGGTTTTCTAGAAGAACATCCAGTACTCTTAACCACTGAGCCATCTCTCCAGCCCCTAGACTTCTGGCTTTTACAACTACCACACAATAGGTTTCACTTGTTTTAAGCTACTTGGTTTATGGTATTTGTTACAACAGTTTTAGGAAATGAATACACTACATTAAATTATTTTTTTTCTAGAGACTTTTCTTAGAAAGTGAATGAATAAGAATTCCATGTTTAGAAATTTACCCTAAAGAAAATAACAGTCGGGCATGGTGGCGCACACCTTTAATTCCAGCACTCAGGAAGGCAGAGGCAGGCAAATTGCTGTGAGTCTGAGGCCAATCTGATATACAAAATGAGTCTAGGACAACCAAGGCTACACAGAGAAACCCTGTCTAGAAAACAAACCAACCGAACAAAAATGAAAAATAACAAACAAGGAAAGCCCTCTGCTCCACCTAAGGCCATGCTTGCAGTTTGAATCCCAGGTAAGCCCCCTGCCTACAGACTGTCCCCACTCCCTCAGTGGCTGCCCAGGCCACCCCCAACAGCTTTGCCTCTGCTTGTCACCAAATCCCAGCCCACAACTCCATAAGAAGCCCCCTGCTCTACCAGAGGCCAAGCCAGCCTCCAGAACTCCAGGCCTCAAGTCTAATGGAGGACCCCAGGCTGAAACAGAGGCCATGCCAGCTACTAGAAGTCCAGCTCCCAATTTGTGTGGAGACTCTAGTCAACCACAGGCCACTCCAGCCAGAAGACCAGAGAGGAAACAGAAACCAGAGACAAAGCATGCAGCCAACAAAGACAAACTCAGAAATCAGCACCTAGACCTACAACCACGCCAGAGCCCATTGTAAGAGCACAACAATAGCCAAGGCAATCTGTCACAGCCAGAGCCCAGGTATCCTACTAGAGCAATCTCTGAACATTTCTCTGAATATTCCAACACAGCTGAAGCATAAGCAAACCAGATTAAACCAACTTTAAGGAGATTACAGAGGTTCTTAAAGGGAAAATTAATAAATCCCTTGGAGAAACCAAGAAAAAGAAATAAAAATTGGAGAAAAATAAATCTCTTAAAGAAAGCCAAGAGAAAACAAAAACAAGACAGGTGAAGAGATAAATGAAACTGTTCAAGACCTGAAAATGGATAGAGAAGCAATAAAGAAAATGCAAAGTGAGGGAATTCTGGAGATGGAAAATTGAGGTAAGAGAAACAGAAACTACAGATGCAAGCATTACCAACAGAATATAGGAGATAGAAGAGAGAATCTCAGGTGTCAAATGTATGATAAATAGACACATCATTCAAAAAATGTTAAATGTAAAAAATTCCTAGCACAAAACATCCAGGAAATCCAGGACACTATAAAAAAACCAAGCTTAAGAGTAATAGGAATGAAAGAAAAAGATGGATCCCAGTTCAAATGCCCAGAAAATACTTTTAAATAATAGAAGAAAAAAATTCCAAACCTAAAGAACAGTACCTATAAAGGTACAAGAAACTTAGAGAATACCAAATAGATTGGACCACATATAAAGGCAGACCTATTAGAATTACATCCAGCTTCTCAATGAAGACTCTAAAGGCCAGAAGTACCTGAAGAGATGCCCTACAGACTCTAAGAGACCACAGATGCCAGCCCAGACTACTACTCCCAGCAAAACTTTCAATCACCATAGATGGAGAAAACAAAATATTCCATTATAAAATCAATTTTAAACAATATCTGTCCATGAATCCAGCCCTACAGAAAGCACTAGAAGGAAGACTCCAACCCAAGGTAAACCACCTATGAAAACATAATAACTAACCTCATAGCAGCATAACCCAAAGAACACACACACACACACACACACACACTAACACCACCACCACCAATAACAACAACAAAATAACAATCATTGGTCATCGATATCTTTCAACATCAATGGACTTAATTCCCAAATAAAAAGGAACAGACTAAGAAAACAGATGTGAAATCAGGATCTATTCTGCTGCTGTGTACAAGAAACACACCTCAACATCAAAGAAAAACATTACCTCAGAGTTAAAGAATGGAGAAATTTTTCCCAAGCAAACAGACCTAAGAAACAAGCTGGAGTAGACAATCTAATATGAAACAAAATAAACTTCAAACCAAAATTAATCAAAGAAATGGGGAAGGACAATTCATACTCATCAATGGAAAAACCCACCAGGATAATCATTCATTTCTTAGTATCTATGCTCCAAATGCAGGGGCACACATGTTTGTAAAGGAAACATTACTAAAGCTTAAATCAAACATCAGCCCTCACATATTGATATAGTGGAAGACTTTACTATCCCACTCTCACCTATGTGCAGCTCATCCACGCAAAAAATAAACAGAGAAATTATGGAACTAGCAGATTTATGAACCAAATGGACATAACTGATGTCTACAGAACATTTCACCCAAACAAAAAAGAATATACTTTCTTCTTTGCACCTCATGGAAGGAACATTATCCAAAACTGACCATACTCATTTACAAAGAAAGTCTCAACAGATACAAGAAAATTGAAATGATGCTCTGTATCCTATCAGACCACAAAATCAAAGCTACATTTCAACAATGACAGAAAGACTACAAGCCCATGGAAACTGAACAACTCTATAATGAATGACTACTGGGTCAAAGCAGAAGGCACTAAAAAATTAAAGTCTTCCTAGTATTCAATGAAAATGAATGCATAACATACCCAAACTTATGGGACACAATGAAAGTGGTGCTAAGGAGAAAGTTCATAGCACTAAGCAGCTACACAAAGAAATTGGAGAGATCTCACACTAGCAACATACAGCACATCCAGAAGCTCTAGAACAACAAGAAGCAAGCTCACTCAAGAGGAGTAGATGGCAGGAAATCATCAAACCGAGGGCTGAAATCAGTAAAATAGAAACAAGGAGAACAATACAATAAATTAATGAGACAAAGAGGAGTTGGGTTGCGGTTTTTTTGTTGTTGTTGTTTTGTTTTTTGAGAAAAATCAACAAGATAGAAAAACCTGTATCCAAATTAACTATAAGATGGAGAAAAAATATTCAAAATAAAAAGTCAGAAAGGAAAAAGGGGAACATAATAGAAACCCAGGAAACCCAAAGAATCATTAGGTTATACTTAAAAACCTGTACATATTGGAAAATCTGAAAGAAATTGATAATTTTCTCAATAGACACCAGTTACCAAAAGAAGGCAAGATCAGATAAACTATTTAAACAGACCTAGCTCCCATAAGAAAATAGAGGCAGTCATTAAAAGTCTCCAAAAAAAAAAAAAAAAAAAAAAAGCCCAGACAGCTCTAGTGCAGAATTCTACCAGACATTCAAAGAAGAGCTAATACCAATACTCTTCAAATTACTCCATAAAATAAGAAATATTGTCAAATTCATTTTATGCAGCCACAATCATCCTGGTACCCAAACCACAAAAGGATGCAACAAAGAAAATTACAGACCAATTTCCTTCATGAACACTGATTCAAAAATATTCAAGCTGAGTCCAAGAACACTTCAAAAACATTATCCACCATGATCAAGTATGCTTCATGCCAGAGATACAGGGATGGCTCAACATATGAAAATCAGTCAGTGTAATTCATCATATAAACAAACTGAAAGAAGAAAAACCACATGATCATCCCATTAGTTGCTGAAAAAGCCTTTAGCAAAATCCAACAGCCCTTCGTGATAAACACCTTGGAGATATTAGGGATAAAAGGGACATACCTAAACAAAATAAAGACAATTTACAGCCAACATCAAATTAAAAGGAGAGAAACTCAAAGCAATCCCACTAAAATCTGGTATTTTAATAAATTATCCATTTCTATTCATTACACCCTTTGAAGTTCTAGCTAGTGCAATAAGAGAACTGAAAGCGATCAAGAAGATACAAGGTGGAAAGGAAGAAGTCAAAGTATCATTATTTGCAGATAATATGATGGTACACATAAGTTACCCCAAATTTTCTACCAGGGAACTCCTGAGCTGATAAACACCTTTAGTGAAATGGTTGAATACAAGATTAACTAAAAAAAAAAAAAAAAAATCAGTAGCCCTCCTATATACAAATGAAAAATGGGCTAGGAAAGAAATCAGGGGAACAACACCCTTCACGATAGCCACAAATAATATAAACTGTATTGGCATAACTCTAACCAAGCAAGTGAAAAGACTTGTATGACAAAAACTTAAAATCTTTGAAGAAATAAACTAAGAAGATTCCAGAAGATGGAAAGATCTCCCTTGCTCATTGATAAGAAGGATTAACATAGTAAATATGGCTATCTTACCAAAAGCTATCTACAAATTCAACACAATTCCCATAAAAATTCCAACACAATTCTTCACAGATCTTGAAAGATAATAGTCAACTTCGTATGGAAAAGCAAAAAATCCAGGATTCTGTACAATAAAAGAACTTCTGGAGGTGTCACCATTCCTGATTTCAAGACGTACTACAGAGTTATTGTAATAAAAACTACATGGTATTATCATTTTTAAAAAAGAGGTTGATCAATGGAATCTAAAAGAAGACCCAGAAATAAATGCACACATCTACGAATACTGATTTTTTATAAAGAAGCCAGAACACACAATGGGAGGGGTGAGCATCTCCAACAAATGATACTGGTCTAACTGAATCAGCATATAGAAAATGCAAACAGATTCATCATGTCACCCAGTGCAAAAATCAAGTCTAAGCTGATCAAAGACCTCAACATAAAACCAGATACCTGAACCCAAAAGAAAAGAAAGCAGGGAAGAGCCTTGAACACACTGGCACAGGAAACAACTTCCTGAACAGAACACCAATAGCACAGGCACTAAAGTCAACAATCAATTGATATTAGTGGTGAAACTGAAAAGCTTCTGTAAGGCAAAGCACATGTCAATAGGACAGAACGGCAGCCTACACAATGAGAAAAAATTCCACCAACTCCACATCTGACAGAGGGCTAATATCCAAAATATATAGACACCTTAAAAAACTAGACATCAACAAATGAAATAATATAATTAAAAATGGGGTACAGATCTAAATAGGGAATTCCCAATAGAGGAATCTCAAAAGGCCAAGAAACACCTAAAGAAATGTTCAATATCCTTAGCCATCAAGGAAATGCAAATCAAAAAACTGAGATTGCATCTTACAACTTTCCAAATAACTAAGATTTTAAAAACCAACCAACCAACAAACAAACAAACAAAAAAAAAAAACAAAACAAAAACTAGTGTGTCAACTCATGCTAACAAGGATGTGGAGCAACATGAACACTTCTCCAATGCAGATAGGAGTATAAATGTGTATTAGCCACTATGGAAATCAATACGGCAGTTCTTCAGAAAATTGGGAATCATTCTGCCTCTAGACCTAGCTCTGGGGAATATGCCCAAAGGAAGATCTATCCTACCACAAAGGGCACTTGCCTCAACTATTTTCATAGCAGCTTTATTCATAATAGCCAAAAATTAGAAACAACCTAGATGTCCCTCTAGGATGGATGGATAAAGAAATAAAGTGAAGAATGTATAAAAAGATTTTTTTTAAAAATGCAGCAAATTTATACAATGGAGTATTATCCAGCTGTTAAAAACAATGGCATCATTAAATTTGTAGGCAAATGGATGGAACTAGAAAAAAATAAATAAAACATCCTGAGTGAGGTAACCTAAATTCAGAAAGACAAACACATGGTGTGTGCTCACTTATAAGTGGGCATTACCTATTAAGTAAAGGACAATCATGTTACAGTCCACAGATCCAGATAGGCTAAGTAACAAAGAGGTTGTGGGGTGAAGGGTGTCATCACATGGATCTCACTGGGAAGGGGAAATTAGGTTTTTCAGGTGAACTGGGGGTGGGTGGAAATAGGAACAATAGGGGTTAAGTTGGGAGGGATGTAGGGACAGAGTACTGGGGAAACATCTGGAATGGGGGGGGGGGCATTCCAGTACAATGTGGTAACCTAGTGCAGTGGAAACTCCCTGGAGTCTACAAGAGTGGCCCTAGGGAAGACTCCTAGAAATGGAGGATACAGAGCCTGAACTAGCCATCTTCTATAAACAAGCAAGGCTTCAGCAGGGGAACTGGGACACTGACTCAGCCACAAAACCTTCCATCTACAATCTGCCCTGCCTGAAAGATGTGCTGGGATAATGGTAGTGCAGAATTTGTCCAACTTGAGGTTCACACCACAAGAGGAAGCCAAGATGGCCAGGACCCAGAGGCTGGACGGCCCAGGGACCTAGGATAGAACCAAACATAAGTGAAAAAACTTTGAATGAAATGATTACTAATGACATTCTGTTCTACTCACAGATCAGTGCCTAGCGCTAATGTCATCAGAGAAGAGACATCCAGCAACTGATGGGAGCAAATGCAGAGACTCACTGTCAAACACAAGGGAGAGCCAAGGAGAAGAGGGGGAGGAAGGACTGTAGGAAGCAGAAGGGTCAAGGACACCACAAGCATTTGGCCTGCAGAGTCAACTAAGCTCACTGGAAATCAGAGACTGAGTCAACAACCACGGACCCTGCATGGGCCCAGCTAGGTCCTTCTGCATATAAGTTATAGTTATGTAGCTGGGTGTTCTTGTACGACTCATAACAGTGGGAATGGTGATTGCCTCTGACTTTTTTGCTTACTCTTGGGACCCTTTTCCTCCTATTGAGTTGCCTCATCCACCCTTGATATGAGAGTATGTGCCTAGTCTTATTGTAACTCATTATGATTAGTTCCATTGATATCCAATGAGGCTTTTTTTTTTTTAAGAGAAACAGAGGAGGAGTGGCTCTAAGGGAGAGGAGGGAGAGGAAATTGTGGTCAAGATGTAATAAGTAAGAGAATAAAAAAATAACAAGCAAAAGACTTCTGTCCTCTACAAACACACACACACACACACACACACACACACACACACACACACACACACAGTCTGCAAAGAGAAAGACTGTTTAAAAATGGTATATAGGGGGCTAGAGAGATGGCTCAGTGGTTAAGAGCACTGTTTGCTCTTCAAAGGTCCTGAGTTCAATTCCCAGCAACCACATGATGGCTCACAACCATCTATAGTGAGATCTGGTGCCCTCTTCTGGCCTGCTGTCACACATGTAGGCAGAATACTGTATGAATAATAAATAAATAAATCTTTTTTTTTTAAATGGTATACAGTTCATCACCTGTACCTGAAAGCTTGTAAGACAGAGGCCAAGACTCTACAGTCTTCCTTCTCCCTCAGAACTGCAGTCCTGGTGTTTATCCACTTTTGCTGCTCCGGAGGGGAAAGGATATAAGGCAGACAAGCACAATTGTCTGACACACACTAAATGGGATGTAGTTGTGCTGTGATGCTGTCAAGGGACCTCACAAAAGAAGATGGAGGCAAGACCAGTAGGGCAACAACTACTTCTGAGTCTCAAGTCAGGACAAGCTGGCTGGCATCGGTTTGGGTCCTGCCACTTCAGGACCCATTTTTTCTCAGTCAAAGTAAGACAAGTCACGATTCATCAGACGAACACTGATGACATGAATAGACCAGTAAAATGAATGAGCTGCATGGCACAAGTACAAACATCCTACAACCCATGCAATTTCTGGCCCAGCAGTTCCCTCTGGCTCACTAGTGCCCCTACCTATACACAGAAGACAGCTAGAAACAGGCAGGACTCCTTCAGCCACCTTGTGCCTGTTTTATGAGTCCCCACCAAGTTCTTAGACCCTTGCTACAGACTCAGAGATGACTGTCTTCCAGGACTCAGAAGAGAAAAATGACAATGTAAATGCTGAAATAAGAACCAGGACATCTAACTAGCCCTGGGGATATGGGCACCTTCCTTTTGGCATAAGAAATTCACATCTGAGGATATGGAAGCAACTATCCTTGGAACAAAAGAATCTGTATTGCTCAAAACTAAAAATTTTCTGAGCTGGGCGTGGTGGCGCACGCCTTTAATCCCAGCACTCGGGAGGCAGAGGCAGGCGGATCGCTGTGAGTTCGAGGCCAGCCTGGTCTACAAAGTGAGTCCAGGATGGCCAAGGCTACACAGAGAAACCCTGTCTCGAAAAAAAAAAAAAATTTTTTTGGTCTAGATAAGTCAAGCACAGGGGCCCACTCAGAGTGAGCAATAGTGATATAGTGATGGACATTCCTGAGTCCTATGTAAAATCATCAAGTGTCTGTGTGCAGTGGCCAAGCAGCTGTTTGCAAACCTCAGCAATCCTCCCTTTTGTTGGTAAGAGTCCATAGGAGGGAGAGGGAAAGATGGCAGCACAGTGATTAAAAACACTATGTTCCTGCAAAGGACCCAGGTTCAATTCATAGAACCTACATGGCAACTCATGACTTTCTGTAACTCTGGCTCCAGGAGATCCTCTTCTGGTCTGTTAGCACTATATGCATGTGGCACATTTATATACATGCAGGCATATACAATAAAAATAAATCCTTAAAGGCAAAAACAAAAAGACTCCAGATGACAAAGAGGTGACTCAGACCCTCCCTTTGCCTTGAAGCAGACAACCTGTCCACGGACTTTGGGCACACTATAATAGACATCACTGCTGCCAGAGAACTTGGAGAAACATTGGCCTCTGACTGCACTAGCTATGAAAGAGAGCAGGCAGATGAGAACAGCATTCACTGTGAGGCACCACTAGCTTCCCAAGCCAATCGCCCAGGTAACCCTGGCAAGCTCAAGCTCTCTCTATATTGAATCCACTTTTTGTTGTCTGAAGAACAGCGAAGATTTGCTGGGCTTACTCTCTTTCTCTCTCTAAATAGACAGACAAAAATAAAAGTCATTCCAAGAACCTGCTCCCTTTAACTTGTCTCTGCAGAGGATGCAGGAACCTCTCTTTTCAGTGGCCCTCAGGTCTTACTTTGGTAGCAGGGGACCCTCTGGACTTCACTCTGAGCTCATCTCCTCTCCTGCCAGCAGGCTACCTGGGTTTCCTCACTATTCCCTCTATTACAATTTTGTGGTTTTTAAACTATAAAGCATTTTTAAAGAAATAGAAACATTAAATGCACATTAGCAGCATAGGTGTGAGAAGGAGAAGGCACAGCTGAGAAAAGTGTTCGTCTCTCCCCGACAGCCTATATCAAAGACAGCAGACACAAGCATGGGGTACCCTGCCACTTTCCTCCCTGTTCCTTCCCACATAGCTGCTCCGGCATCACAGAAGTGGACAAAGGGCCCTGGTGGTGGGTTTCACGTGGTAAAAACAAGTCAAGAATAATTCCTAGAAATCTATCCTCCCAAACCATCCTAGGAGTGACATTGGAGAGAAAAGAAATACATACACAGACCTTCGCTTTGTATTTTAAGCACTTATGGGAATTTTAAAAGGTGATTTTAATGGGATATGAAGAGAGAGCTCAGCAGTTAAGAGCATGTACTGCTCTTCCATAGGATCCAAGTTCAATTCCTAGTATCCACCTCCACAGCTCACAAGGGCCTGTAGCTCTAGGGATCTGGTGCCACTGTCTTCTATGGGCACCTATAATTACATGCACCTACACAAACACAGATACACACACACTGTACTTAGATGCACCTACACAGACACAAGCATACACACATACACACACACCTGTACTTATGTGCATCTACATAGACATAGACACACACACACACACACACACACACACACACACACACACGTGCATGCAGAAAATTAAAAATAAAAATTTCCCCCTGGACAGGCTTTTTCTTTGTAGCTCTGGCTGTCCTGGAACTTACTCTTGTATACCAAAGTGGCCTCAAACTCAGAGATCCACTCACCTCCACCTCCTGAGTGCTAGGATTAAAGCTGTGTGTCACTACCACCTGGCTTAAAAATAAATCTTAAAATAGTGTATTATGTTTGAAAGCACATACCACACTTGTATCTAAAGAATATATTTGCAAATAGGGAAAGATGTTAAGATAACCAAAAGGCCTGCCCTAAGGGACTTAGTCTCAGGCCATCTTTGGCACATTCTTTTTCTGCACAAAAACAAGTGGGGAGGATAAACCAGAAATAGACCTGGAGATCACCTCCTCAAACCAAGAGTATTTATGTAACACCAGTTTCTGAAATTACACCGTTATCTGCAGAAGGGTCTGGTTTTCTGGCCCATCCTAACATCCTAGATAGGCCTATTTATTTCTGATGTCTTTCACCCATCTTCTAACCCTTGGCTCCACCTAATACCACCTGCAGCTGGTATCTCCTGCTCCTGTATGCCCTATAGAGCCCCAAGAAACTAAGGGTGCCACCATGATTTTCTGCCCTCCAGTGAGAAAGCCAAAAGGGAAGAGCTCACCCATGGACTATCTGAAAAATATTGAACAAGAGACAGGAAGGTGGCAGGAATCGTAAAGTGTCCTAGAATGCCAGCTTTCTTCCGGCTAGCTTGGAGTTATGTTCAAAGGGGATCCTGACCCTACTGCCCAAGGCTGCACACAACAGGAGTGGGACTTCAGCATGGCATGCACAGAGGCCAAGAAAGAGCTCTCCCACAGAAAACGCTCACAGCACACTATTGGTAGGATTCTGATGATCCCGTGCTATAAAGCCCAGCCTTGCCCATAGGAACACCCCTGCAACACGCTTGTCAGAGCATCTGGAGAGTCTTGTCAGCCAGCCAACTAGACATTCCACAATGCTGGAGACTATGGTTCGCCTCAGAGAACCTCCCTCTAAACATTTCCAAGTCATCCCAAGAAAATGGTAAAATATTAAGTCAGAAATACATAGGACACTATACTGAAGAAAAGGGAGTGAAGGGGGAACAGTCAATGGAGGGAGCAGACTGAGCAGTGTGTTCCTGGCAAGTGAGAGGTCACCTAGAAACAAGAAGGAGGAGACACATAGCACCTTCTAGCCTCAGGGAAGCCCACACCTGCCACCCACAAGTGAGCTCTCACCTGTGTTCCACCTCCATAAAGCATGCACAGGCACACAAACAGTATGTACACAAGCACAGGCACATTCCCACAGAGGCTGTGACTGTGACAAGCCGGAACAGCAGTACTCCCAGCTTCCTTAGAGGCACTCTGCCTGGGAGGTGAGAGACTGAGAGGTGTGCCCTGGGTTTAAGGAACACTCAGTGGGGCTAAGGCTAGAGACCTGCTTCTTGTGCTGCTCCTCACACAGTGCCTGGAGTTAACACTAACAACTGGGGGGCGGGAGGCTCACAATTGTGACTCGCCCATATGATGATACCAAGACAAGAAGCTTAGATGAAGCATGGATGCAATTTCTGGAAAATCAGAACCAAGTAGGATCTTCAACAACTAATGGCTCTTTCTTCTATTGTAATACACCAGAAAACAAATGTGGACAAATGTGTTGACTCAACTCCTATCCCAGCCAGGAAGGGAAATTTCCCAGCTTCAGAAAAAAAGGGGGGAAAGAACAGGGTATGCTGAAGGCCACCTGCATGCCAGCACTACATCTGAGACATCGTGATTTATTGCTGTATAACTCTTGGCTGGCA
This sequence comes from Acomys russatus, assembly GCF_903995435.1. Classification (NCBI taxonomy): domain Eukaryota; kingdom Metazoa; phylum Chordata; class Mammalia; order Rodentia; family Muridae; genus Acomys; species Acomys russatus. Next base: position 18,192,885 of record NC_067149.1, read on the forward strand.
CTTCTGAACTCATTTCACATGAGAGAAACTGAAGTGAAAAGGAAGGAGCACCTGTTGGCTGGGCAAGATTCAGCTGATATCTTGGTACTTAAGGGCCATCCACATCTTTCCATCAGGCCACCAGCTCCTGAGAGCAAGAAATGGGCTGAGACTCACTGAAGGGTAAAACTATACTCCCTGCCCTTGAGAGTGTGTGACCTCCTCCCTCAGGTAGGACAGGACTGTGCTGCTGAACAGGACAAGACTATGTCCAGTCAAGAAAGTAGCATAATGGTAATAATAAGCAAGTCCAAGGGCCTCTCCGGGCAGCTTCCCACACTCCAAACCCACCTCAACTACTGCTAATGGTTGTCTGACTAGCCAGCTCTATCCAGCAAAACCATCATTTGGATGAATAGACAATGCCTCGCTTCTAATCACTCAATGAGATCCAAGAGTGTGAGGCTTGCTACGGGAATGCCACCATAGGAGGAAGGATTCTGTGTAAGATTTCACTGGCCAAGCTAGACATCAGAAGACAGGGGAGAGATTCTTCAAAGACCAAGTGCTTTTAGAGGTCCTGGAAGTTTTATATGTTGCCTGCAAAGAGTAAAGTAGATTGTCAGATCAGAACAGATAGAATTCACAATGCCTAACTGTAGAATCCTAATTGAAAGCATGGCTTAAGAGAGCAAACTAAATAAATAAGTGATTAAATAAAAAGAAGAGATGCCTGGAGTTTGTACTAATACTCTCTCTTCTCTCTTTCTCTCTATCTGTCTCTCTCATCTCCTACACCCCACCCTCATTGTTTGGTTTTTGAGATGGGCTGGCTTCAAACTTGTAATCCTCTCACCTCAGCCTCCCACTGCTGAGATCAGAGGAACATACCACCAAACCCAACAATATTTGGTAGTAATCTTTGGCAATATAAATCTATACACATAACCTATATACATGTGTATATACATATGAATTATAATTTTTGAAAATAATATTTTGCAAAATGTGGAGGAATCATTTCAGTTCCAAAAGAAAGGTGAAAAGTTTCATTAAAAAACTGCACAAGGAACAGTTCAGAATTTCTCAGTTTGCAAGTGAAAGCCCTACAAATTTAAGAGCCAAGTAAAGCTTACAAAGAGCACCCACAAACACCCTGCAACAAAGGAACTCTCAGAGAATTGTAAACAAATTTTTAAAGATTAAAGAGAAAAAAAATTCTTGAAAGCGGCCAAAGAGAAATGTCCTGTTATTCCTGAAAAGAGGGTACAAAGAACAGTGAGTTTTCCAACAAGATCCATGGAGGCCAGCAGGAAGTGACAGCACATTTTCAAAGCACTGAAGAAAAAAAAATGTTAAGTCTGATTCCAGTGGAAATGTCTTCTAGAAATGAAATTCAAGTAAAAGGAAAAAAGAGGCTGCTCCCAGAAGATCTGCACAATTGTTAAGGGAAGTTCTTCACACACAAAAAAAGAAATAATCTTGGAAAGAAAGAAAGAAAGAAATGGCTTTGGAAGGGAAGAAGTTATTTAATGGGGGGAGGGCTGGCAATAGGGTCCGTCCTGGGGATCAAAACAGAGGAGACAGGCTTCGAGGCTGAGGCAGCACTGGGAGTACAATGGAAGCAGAGAGAAAGCTCACCAGGAGAGCAAAAAAGGAAGTCTAGTGTCTAAGGGAGAAGCCTGTGTCTCTCAGGCAAGGGGAAACTGGAGAAGAAAAGCTTGGGCTGCGCATACATGGATGCATGCCTGTGTGTATGTGAAGGGAGTCCACACTAGCCTTTCTGTAGGGCATGTATCCAACAAGCTATCTCAGAAGCAACCAGCAGGCCCCTTTTAAGATTTGTTACAAGGCTCTGTGTTTTCCAAGGGAGATGAAGAGAACAGTGGTTAGTCCTGTGTAGACTAGTGATGGGGAGCACACTCTGAGAAACATGCTACTAGGCAATCACACCGCTCTGTGGGCATCAGAGCAAAAACCTAGACAGTATGAGTCAGTCACTCTGCCTGAGCACTGGACACAATTGAAAGACACAGCAAACACAAGGCATGTTCTGTACATGTCCAGCAGCACACTGTCTTATCATATCTTTTCTTCTAGGCAGAAGGAAAACACTGGAAAGCTCAGTGAGACACAACACAGTAGGGAGTGCGACAGAGACTACAGAGGATATAGGTCCTTACTGCACCATGGGTCTTACTATGCAGAACCACATGAGTAGTCTCAGCATCACTCCAGCAGTCAGTCTAGGGTGGTGGCGTGGGTGGGGTAGGTTATGAAGGCCACACCATCACTACGTGGCAGGAGTTCTCCAACTGCGCTATACTCTATTCATGGATCTCACCTTTGTGTCTCATACCACATCTACACTGACAAGCCTACCTGTCCAACTGCAAACCTAGCCTCCACTCTTGATTTAAACAAAAACAAACAAAAAAGTGCTCAAAAATTTAAAGTTGAGGACTTTGCAAATGAGACTACCTGGTTTTTTGTTTTGTTTTGTTTTGTTTTGTTTTTTTAGATAGTTCCCTGTAAGCATACAAAAACACAGTGATTGTGTATCTTCGTATCTGGTCCTGTCACTTCACTAAATTTGTTTGTTGGTTCCATTTCAGCTTCAGAGAGACTACTGAATCCCTTCCTTTCATGTATGGAGGCTTTTCTTTCTTTTTCTTGCCTAAGTGCCATGGCCAGCTTTTCTAATACTGTGCTGTGTAGAAACGGTGAAGTTCAGTGGGCAGCAGTATAGGTTTCCCAGGAAAAGCTTTCACTCTTCACCACTGTGTCAGCTGTGCTTGTCACACAGGCCTTTGTGTCCTCCAGCAGCATGACCTGTAGAGTTTCATTATAAAAGAATGGTACCAACTGAGGTGATCATATGGGGGATTTAGTGAAGTAAGCAGGTCACAGAAAGATGAATCTTACTTGATGTCACTCATAGAATCTGGAACAGGCACCCTTAGAGACACATGGGATGCAATGGCTACTAGGTCTGAATGACAGGGACAGGGGAGATAGTGGTTGAGGGTCTGTATGAATTTTTACATATAAGCCAAATACAGACAGAACTAACATACAATATGTACATGTTACAACATGTAACTAAGATCAATAAGAATGCACTAGATGGTGGAAATTACCAAGAGGAAAGCTTGTGTGTTCTTAGCACCCCACATCAAAGTATTAGCTGTGGTGCCAGTGTTCATTAGCCTGACTAAGGACCCCAGGGCTCAAAACAGAGACTCCTTGACAATGAACTTCACTGCCACTAATGGGCCAATCAATAAAACTGGGGGGAGAAGGGGGGTTTCACCAGTGATACCAGAGAGTGCATATGACTACTGTGAGAGTAAAAGGGGGGTGTCCAAGGGTATACAAGCTGAAGAATGCGACTTGTGCATTCTTATGCCCTAAGTTCAGCAAATGGAATGTCAATTCACAAAGGAGACTGAAATATGAGACCAGAGGGAGGAAGAACTTTCAGCCCTATTTGGTGCTGGTCTTTCCACTTGGGACTCACTTTCTGTGGAGAAGGGAACACTTCCCTGTGTGACAGGAAAGGAAAAGAGACTCCTTCCAAGACAGGAGGTGGAGCCTGCAGGGGCTGTGCAATATCTGCCTGCTAGCATCCTTCCCCCTCTGGTTAAGAGCCCACTGGTAGTCGCGGGGTGAAGCAAAAGAGAACCATAATGCCTGAACTGCTGGAGAGAAAAGTTAAGTGCCCACCCAACCACCCTACCCCCGGCTGCCAAGTTGTCTCAGTGTCTGGATCAGGAGCTTGAACTGGCCAAGTACGAGAAGGCAGACCACAAACATGGAAGCTGCTTCTCACACTAGTGGTGCTGTTGACTGCCTGCTGACTGGTTCCTGTCCCCTCCAAAGCCAGCTTCTTCAGTTGTCCCCTTGCCCCACGTGAGATTCAAAGAAACGCTTCTGGCTCTCTGGCTGCAGTTGACCAAGGCAGGCTTTGTTGCTTGAAGAAAACTTAGTAGCATCAGATGGGCTCCCACATGACTGGCTCCCTCTCCTCTGGCACATACAACATCAACCTGGGCCTCGCTTGTCGTCAATGGATGGCAGTGCCAGGAGCCACAATCAGAAGGCCAGAACAGGCACTGAAACCTCCGGGGATGTGAGCGATGTCCAAAGACCAGAGACAGAAGGGCCTGGCATGGTGAGAATGCAAGAACAAGAACAGAGCCCAGCAAACAGGCAGCCCTTCATTATCCAATTACTCCCTCTGCAGATCAAGAATTAGTGTTCACAGGTTCTGGTGAGTGACATAATTACAATTTAAAAGGGGCAATTAATCATCGCCTTGTTGTGCACTGCCTTGTGAGAGCTACTTACTCCATAAGCACCAGTAAAGCCACAGAAGCACTGGCCGTGTGAGCCACTGTGACCAACAAAGTAGAGCCTCTGGTCCCCCTTCATCTCTTCCACAGAAACCCCAGAACCCATGCATGTTTCCCATTTGTCCTGCTGCACTCCTCTCTTCCCAGTCACCACTTTCTGAGCAGTGCTCCTGCCCTTCACCGCTTCAGGACCATAGGGCTCCTAACATTGTTGGCGTGTGGTTTCAGCTCCAAGGGCTGGAGGATTGAGGATAGGTTGAGACAACATGACAGAAAGGCAGGAAAATGGATGGGGGGGGGGTGGGCACTGAAAGAATCAGGGGATGGCAACATAAGCACATGATACTGGCACTTAGCTCAGAAAGCAGGGCTGGCCAGCAGACTTCTGCAGACTCCAGCTGGCCCATCTCCACTTTGGACCCCTTGGCCCATGCCCAGCTACTTCTTCTGACCCAGTCCCAGGTCAGGGCAGAGTCCTTTTGTCTTCTTACAGCACACTAGAATGTTACCACACAGGAGGCACTTTGGAAGGCATCTCCCTGGGTCTTCTTCCCTCTGCACAACCATGAAATGGGAGCCTACACCAGGAACAGGTCTATAGGTGAGCCCCCAGGCAGCGGAGTCCACCTTAATCCAGTGCCAAAACTGCCTTCCCCTAGTGGATCACACCTCTGAGCTATGCCAGGCAACAATGACAGTTGAGGCTTTTCAAAGCAGGTATCTGCCAGGGCCTTTTCTGGTCTTTTCCATGGTCCAGCTGGATAATCTGTGGGGTGCACTGCTCTCTTACCCTCCAGAAGCCTCTCTCCAGAACATCCAAGTCCCTCCACCATGAAAGCCCCATAAGAGAGTCTGCATGAAGTAGAAGCCTCCATCTCAGAAAAGGCAGCCCTCTGGCCACTGTGAGGAAGGCGTGAAATCCAGTTCAGAGACACTCACACGTCTCAGGTATAGCCAATGAGGCCTATGCATACGCTGCCATACCCTACTGAAGACACTGTGAGGAGCTGCAGGAGGGAATGACCCCAGCCCTGTGGAGAAGACATCTAATTTAACTCTGCTGAAGGACACACTCACAGCACCCATGCTGTCCCTTGTACTTTGACCAGAAGATACAGTGAGTGTGGGCTGTTAAGCCCCTGACCTTATTGTACCTTTCCGCTCTTTATAGCCTACAGCAACCCCAACCCACAGCAGCATTATGAATGCCTCTGGATTCAACATTGCTTAGGATCTGGAAGGTGGGAACAGAACAAGCCCAGAGCAGGGCAGCAGGGTATGGAAAGAGCCATTCTGGCCACCATACACCCAAATGAGCCAGCCAGGGCAAGAACATAACCCACCACGGAAGGCAAGAGAGAGGCCCACAATAAGAGGTGATCTGGATAAAACAAGTGGGCGAGATTAAATAGCATCTTTTCTCTATTATGACTGAATGGCCACTAATACATACACACACACACACACACACACACACACACACACACACACACACACACACACACACACACACAAACACACAGCCAATCTTTTCCCAAAGCCAGGAATCAGGCAACTGGAGGTCTTGTGTAGTGCATCTTTTTGCTGTAAACCTACTAAGTTCTTGACTTGGCCATGTCAATGTGTTAGCTGCTCAAGAATAAAGTTTTGTTTTGTTTTGTTTTTTCCAAGACAGGGTTTCTCCGTATAACAGCCCTGGCTGTCCTGGACTCACTCTGTAGACCAGACCGGCCTTGAACTCAGAGATCCACCTGCCTCTGCCTCCTGAGTGCTGGGATTAAGGCGTGTGCAACCACACCTTGCTAAGAATAAAGCTAAAAATAGAATTTCAAACAAAAAAGGGAGACACTCCGCTGTGGGCATTACTCTAACCTGTTTACACACTTCCTGCTGATGCTGCCAATTTGTATCCTATCTTATTTGGTAGCTTTTTTTTTTTTTAATCCACCTTCATTTTTTTTTTTTTTTAACCTGAATTGGTTTTAGACTTTAAGTAACTAGCAAGAGTGAAAACACTGTCATCTGCCATTAATAGAAGTTACATGTAAAAACATGCAGACATGATGATGCACACAAACCACTAGGATTCTAGCTGGGGAGGCCCAAGCTCCTGAGCCTGTCACATACTCTCATTAGAGAGGAAGGCAGGCTGCAGCACACAGACACTGTACTTGCTTTTCTATGTAGTCAGAAATTAAAATTCAGATGGAATATCTCAGTCATCACGCAGCTTGCCTAGAGCAGCCAGTGGCACACACTGGCTGGCAGGGCCTGGGACACCCTGTGGCACAGGGATGCTGGCATGTGCTCATGGGTGCTTTCTCTACTTGCTTCTAATCACTCAGTGTGATGTGCATTCTATACTGAGCTGATCTAAAGGAAAGTAAATATGGACAAGAGCATTTGTAAACTAAAGCACAGCTGAGGTGCTGCTTGTTAGTACTTCTTATATAACAAACTCCACAGGCTCAGTAAGACTCACTCTGATTTTTGACAAGTGTGCCAGAGTAACAATAACCAGGTCATAATTATACTTAACATCATTAACTATCCTTCATACAACCACAAATGCATTATAAATTTAGAATAGATGGTAATGTCCCTTGAGGGACACTCTTTTGCTATCTCAAACTTAAATACTCGATAACCACTGGTATTCTCTTAACTATATTATATTACATGATAAAGAAATAGAGGAAAGAAAATGAAAAATATGAACATTCTTAACAAAATACAACACAAACATTCATGTCAATTATAATCTTCATTTCTGCAACTGGTCAGTGGCCCCAGCTGGCATTTATAACCACCTTCCTCTACCACCCATCTGTCTTCCCTCCACCCTCAGTAAGCACCTTAGCAGGTCTCGGCTCTTTTCCTAGAGGAGTGACTCAAACCTTCACTCCTAAAGGGTTGATGCCCTTGTCATCCTGTCTGGATTAGTTGGTGTAGTTTCCCATTACTTTAATCACAAGACATGGTTGCACCAAGAGACACCCTAAAGGATCTCCTGCCCTCCAGACATAATATTTCCTACCTCTACTGTGGAGAAGAAATCCAATTTCCCCCATGGCAATCTGGATCAATCACCCCTCCTAACACTGTTATTCCTTTCTTACTCTGTTGGCTTAGGGCATCAGAGGCCCAAAGTGGCCAGAAGGAAACCTGAGCTTCCAGCTCAATGGAATGTTTGATGTGGCTCCTGGCAGGAGTGCTGCCTTCTCTAGAACCAAACTTCTAGGCCAGCAGAACTTAGGATCATGGGAACAGGAAGTAAAACTTTTCCTAGTGGGTCACTAGGTGACAGTGAATGGAACTATTCCCTTTTCCACCCTTGATTCTAGACCTGTGGGTCCTGACTAAGGGAAAAACTGTACCACCATATATTGGATGCTAACTCAAAGAATAGACTGCCTTCTGGAGAATTCTGCCCCAGCCCTCCAGGCTGCTGCCACCTAACTGGCACTGTGTCTCTAAAAGGCCATTCTACGTTCTTTTATAAGGCCAGCTGTTTCAGGACGATAGAGAACAGGTAAGAGCAGTGGATTCCGTGGTCATGGGCCCACTTCTCTGGCTGTGAAGTGGGTTCCTTAGTCAGAAGCAATACTGTGTGGAATATCATGTTGGTGGATAAGGTCTTCTGTAAGGCCATGGATGGTGGTTTTGGCAGAAGCATTATGTGCAGGAAAGGCAAATTCCATAACCAAAATAAGTATCTACTTCAGTAAAAAAGAAGCACTGGCCTTTCTTTGGGGAACTAACTTGAAACACATGGACTACCGTGCTTCCATCTCCAAAGCACTTAATTAACAGCATGCACTACCTCACTGGAAGTTTTATTGTTTTATATTTGGAAATGGAGAATGCTGATATATCTCAATGAACAGAGCCTTGGAGATGAGCTAAGGGGCATTGCAGGGCTGTCAGTCAGGCTGAGTCTGAGTGTGAGGTGCTGCAACACTGTGCATGCAGAAGATGCTCATCACCAGCCCCAGTCTCTGTTTCTCCAAACTCCCAAGTCTAGCATTTGGTCATCATAATTCTTCCTACAACCTGGCCCCGAACACCATTGATGATCCCACCTGCTTCTGACCGACTGCTGAAAAGGGCCCTGATTTGTTAACAATCTCCTGCTGCAAAAACGCTGTCTGATCTGGTCTGATCTGTTGCTCAAACAGGAATAGATTCTCCTAACCTGCCTACTAGACTTCCTTTCCAGAGGCTGCCATGACCAGTTGCACCATTCTTGGCTTTTCCCTCAAGTGCTGACTTGGGACCTCAGTGCCTTGGGGAGATCCAACTCTATTTAAGCAATGTAGAAGCCTAGCAAGGAAAGATCCTTAGGCAACGGGTGGGTCTCAAGGAAAAGAGAAAAGAGCTACCTGGAGGGCAAATGAGGCAGCTGAGGTCTAACTAGGCACGGCTGGTGTGAAGGTAGTCAGCCAAAGCGGGCAGGTGACAGGGAGCCAATGATGAGGGCAGGAAGGACTCTGGAACTTGGTGAAGGTCTGCTGCTTTGTTTCTAGTCACTTTACCCCTGTCCCAGGTTTCCTGATTTAATAACATTAAACCAAAGTGAACCCCGAGAGATCCAACCTAACTCTGTTTTGAAGCAGGGTGGGAAAGAGGACAGGCCCTGAGGAATTTGACCCTGCAGAGCTGAGAGTTTTAGCTTGCACAAACCAGCACTGACCCCACTTCCCCCACCCCAAGACAGTTACCTCCAGGCTGTAGAACCACCCAGTAGAATTAAAGTCATGTTAAGTAGCCAATAGGATTGTTACAAATCTGCCTTTGAAAAAGTATAAGAACTCAGTGCTTTTGTTATTGGAGGGGGGGGGGGGAGGTCTGCCTCTCCCTCGGGTGCAGGTAGACCCCGTCCCATCACCAATAAACTTCCTCTTGCATTTGCATCAAACTGGCCTCTGCCTATCATTTGGGCGCTTCCCAGAATAGACTCTCCCGATCAGTTTTACAACCCAAGCCATCACCAACTGTAAGAATGCCATCATTTCATCATCACAAAGAAAAGGAAATGCACTTCAGGTAAGACACCACCAGCAAAAGTCAATCTTGAAGGACTGAAAATAACACACATCTCAGAACCCCAGATGCAATGTTAGCCGCTACTTAGCAGCAGGCAGGGGTGAGTGCTATCATATATAATACATAACTGTTTCCATCAATACTTAACAAGCATACCTCCTGGGTTGCCAGGGTTGTAACTGGAGACTTGCCTTACTGAGGATATTAGATATAACACACCGGCTAGAGTCCAGACTACTCTTGAAGTATGCTCTAGGCCTCTTTCATGAGGCTGCATGGTGGTACTCAACACACACAAAGTGAACTGTGAGTGTGAGAAATTCAACTAGGAGGCCATACTGTACCAAACCAGAAATATCGGCTGTAAGAGCAAGCTCTCTGTGGTGAGAGGTCGGAACTACTCAAAGAACAGCAATCTCCAAACAACTCAGCAGACAGCCCACTCAGGTCCCTCACCCACATGCCCACAGACAGCGCCCACCCTGGGACAGCACTGAGTTCTTAGGCTGTGGCTCTTGTCTGCACTATTCTCTGCTGCATTCTGTGGCCTGGCCTTGCGTGGGTCTGCAAATCCCAGTCCAGCTTGCCCAGCTGCTTCCCAAGGCTCTTTAATAGGG